>NC_085989.1:20680006-21031672 GCF_030014385.1 Trichomycterus rosablanca | reverse complement strand
TAAATATGTTATACTATTGCTATTTTTAATCTACAGATTAAAGAAGCACCATGAGATTCAAAATGGATAATTTCTCCTTCATCTCCTCCAACATTTCCAACATCACTTCAGAACTACTCATTTGTTCAGCTGACATGTACCTTTGTATGATGATTGTAGCAATTGTAATTCTGCCCTTTAATATGTGCGGTCTGTTTTATGGCTTGAAAACAATGACTACACGTAAAAGCTACAAATCCTCAGATGTGCTCAATCTTAGCATGATTTTTACAGTTGTTCTTTCAACTGTACCAGTGATTTGTATTTATGTTTTCCTTCACATTTCAGCAGTTTTTTTTATAATTGCAAATATCTTTGCTCTTGCATGCTTTTTTGCTCAAGCTCAGTTCCAAACCTGGATCTGCTTGGAACAATATGTGGCAGTGGCTTATCCAATCTTTTACCTGAAACTAAAGCAGCATAGGTATGGACTGGTGTTGGCTAGTTTCACATGGGTTCCATCCCTAGTTTTAGCAGTAGTGGCTTTGATACTTGGTTTTAATCGTGGTATTTTTGTATTTATTGTACTTATTTCTGGACAGCTTGTTGTAATATTGTTTTGCAGTGTGGCAACATTGGCAGCACTAAAACACCCGAGTTCAGGTGAAGGACAGGGAAGAGAAATGCACCACAGAAAATTAAGAGCTTTTAAAATCATTACATCAAACCTGGTGGTATTAATAATTCACTTTTATCCATACATGGGTGTAACATATATGTTTGAGCATCTGCCTCCTGAAACAGTATGTTTAGCCAGTTTAATTACTGTATCTTTTCTTTTATTTGGATCTGTCTATCATTCACTTCTATTTATCTCACGATTTATCAAAGAGCCATGCAACATGCTGTTCTAATAGCATTTACTGCTAGTCTCTTCCTTACATACTACAGAATTGTATGAAATCCCACTTTGGGTGATTAAATTGTAAGAATTTTGAATGTTTATAGTCTTAACACTTTGCTTAATACAAACCTTATTTTCAGAACAGTTGGAAACAAGAATATGGAAATCATTATTTTGAACCTTTATTTAACAAATAAAACTACAAAGGGGTGGCACTGTCGACTCACAACAAGAAGGTCCTGGGTTTAAGTCCCAGGTGGAGCGATCTGGGTCCTTTTTTTGTGGAGTTTGCTTGTTTTCCCCCTGTCCCCATGGATTTCCTCTGGTAACTCCGGTTTCCTCCCACAAGTCCAAAGACATGCAGTCAGGTTAATTAGAAATAAAAAAATTGCCCTAGGTGTGTGTAGGTGTGTGTGTGTGTGTGTGTGTGTGTGTGTGTGTGTGTGTGTGTGTGTGTGTGTGTGTGAGTGAGTGAGTGAGTGAGTGAGTGAGTGAGTGAGAGAGTGAGAGAGTGAGAGAGAGAGAGAGAGAGAGAGAGTTAGCTCTGTAATGAACTGGCAACCTGTCCAGGGTGTTTCCTACATTTCTCCCGGTGAACTGCACCCACCATAAGCATGACCAGGATAAGCAGTGATAAAACAGACAATGAATGAATGAATGGTTTTCATGGTCAGTTATATAAAGATTCAAGAGAAATAAAACAAAGCTTCATAAACTGTCTCAACTTTTCCATAAAAGGTAAGCCATTACAATGTTAAGTAATAGCAAGTATTTATTTATTTGGATTTCAATGTCATGTTTTACAGACAATTTTGTATCTCCAATTCACCTCACTTGCATGTCTTTGGATTGTGGGAGGAAACCGGAGCACCCGGAGGAAACCCACACAGACACTGGGAGAACATGCAAACTCCACACAGAAAGGACCCGGACCGCCCCACCTGGGGATCAAACTCAGGACCTTCTTGCTGTGAGGCAACAGTGCTACCCACTGTGCCGCCCAAGTAATGGCAAGTAAGCATTTTAGTTCTTTATCAGAGCTTAATCAAAATTTAATCAATGTGATATTTATTATAAAACATAGTAAATAATACAGTAGGTAAAAAAAATTTTTGTTTTCATTTATTATAATGTCCATCATCTGTATATGTAGTGACGATCTGAGTCTGAGTTTCATTATAAGTGTATAAACAAATCATTGTGTGGATAACTTTGTAAAATGGTTCTATTTCACTAATATAATATTTCATTTTTGTTTATTAACCCACTCTTAACAAAATAACTTTATATTGTTATTGCTAGAAAAATGGTGTCATTTAAAGTAGTATAAATAAAGCTCTTGTCAAATAAATTTTATGTATGCATTCATTAATCTACCATAACATCCAAAACATCCAAGCTGGAACAGGGTGCTAATCCATCATGGGTTTTAGAGTAGCAAATCCAACTAGACAGGCAAGACTATTTTTTGCTAACCAGGAAGGGCCCTCCTACTGTGTAGCTTGAGAGGGGGGCGCAGACTACAGCAACATGCCCACCTACCATGCCACTAACTGCTGACAGGGGGGCATGACAGCACAGTGCCCGTCACTGTAACCTTCAGTCTTTGCACCCCATCAAGTCCTAATTCACTTTAGGTGGAGGAGCATCTTTATAATCGCAGCTTCTGTGTTAAAGGATTGCTGCCAACTGCTTATGTGATGCTGGGCACCTCCCAGCTTTTCTGCTGGCACAATCTTTATCTTCCTGTCGGGGAATTAAGCTGATGTTAAAGTGACTCTTGGCAACTTTAACTGCAAGCCTCAGAACTGTATCATAACACAATCATAATAATACAATCATAATTATTTTGAAAATAATTTACTTGTATTTCATTGGTTTAAAGCCACCACTTTTCATGAGGTTGTCCAGCACTTTATTGTGGAACGTCCAGCCCTGAAATGCTAGTTAATTACTAAACTTTAAAAACGGTTCAAGCGGTCAACATGCCAATAACTGTCAACAACAAAAAAACAATGTACAGCTCTGAGTGATCAGCTCACCACCCTTCATTTCATTTTAGAGTAGGAAAGATGAATTTTATGTTTCTTGTACAAAAGTATCACAAATGTACTTTAAATGTCTTAAGTAGAACATTCATCATTAACATGGCACGTATAGCTCTAAATTTAGATGCAAACTATACCGAACTGTATTGTATTATGCAAAGGAAAAGAAAAATAGTAAAAAGGGCGAAAATAGTAATTGTCAGTGTGTGCAGTCTTGCACTACGTACATCATGACATTGCTATTTGGTTCCACCATGATTTAAAAACAACTTATAAACTAAAACTGTCGTTGCTTTAACGGAAAGAAAACTTCTATGCTAGTAAGGAAAGACAGCAAAAATGATTCAAAGAATCAAACAAAAATTAAAATCAGATTAAAATATTTACTATTTTTATGGCGTGTCATTAAAAAGTTAAAAACATTTTAGTGACTTTGTCATAATGCATAACATCGTACATAACATAATGACAACTGACGTGAATAACAACTGATTATCTCTTCATCACAACACCTGTTAGTGGGTGGGATATATTAGGCAGCAAGTGAACATTTTATCCTCAAAGCTGATGTGTTAGAAGCAGGAAAAATGGGCAAGTGTAAGGATTTGAGCGAGTTTGACAAGGGCCAAATTGTGATGGCTACACAACTGGGTCAGAGCATCTCCAAAGGGTCCGATCCAACAGAAGAGCTACTGTAGCACAAAGTGCTGTAGAAGTTAATGAATACACAGTCAGAATTCAGAATACACAGTGCATCACAATTTGTTGCTTAGGGGGCTGCATAGCCGCAGACTAGTCAGGGTGCACATGCTGACCCCTGTCCACCGCCGAAAGCGCCAACATGTGAGCATGTGAGCATCGGAGCTGGACCACGGACCAATGGAAGAAGGTGGCCTGGTCTGATGAATCACGTTTTCTTTTACATCACGTGGATGGCTGGGTGCATGTGCGTTGCTTACCTGGAGAACACATGGCACCAGGATGAACTATGGGAAGAAGGCTAGCCGGCGGAGGCAGTGTGATGCTTTGGGCAATGTTCTGCTGGGAATGTTGGGTCCTGGCATCAATGTGGATGTTACTTTGACACGTACCACCTACCTAAGCATTGTTGCAGACCATGTACAGCCTTTCATGGAAACGGTATTCTTTAATGCCTGTGGCCTCTTTCAGCAGGATAATGCTCCCTCCCACAAAGCAAAAATGGGTCAGGAATTATTTGAGGAGCACAACAATAAGTTTGAGGTGTTGACTTGGCCTCCAAATTCCCCAGATCTCAATCTAATCGAGCATCTGTGGAATGTCTGGACAAACAAGTCTGATCAGTGGAGGCCCCACCTCACAACTTACAGGAGTTAAAGGATCTCCTGCTAACATCTTGGTGCCAGATACCACAGCATACCTTCAGGGGTCTAGTGGAGTCTATGCCTCGACGGGTCAGGGCTGTTTTGGTAGCAAAAGGGGGACCAACACAATATTAGGAAAGTGGTCATAATATTATGTCTGATGGGTGTATGTTTAAATGTTAAATTTACCTCAACGTTTTGTCCTTAATATTTTTGGCCAAAAGTTTGATGGAGTAAATTATTCACTGAAAGTTAATATTTATTATCATAAATTGCACATCAATACCAATCATGCAATTTTATGTAACAACTAGATTACTTAATTTTTTTTCTTTTTCTTGGAATGTTACTTCTGTTAAAACCATGTTAGATGTATAACAGCAGTGACATTGTGTTATACCAGAAACTGATGTTTGCGTACAGTAAATATCTCTAAACACACTAAAGGAAATTAGGAACAATAAAAGTTAATATTTAAATAATGATGAAGATGTTTCAGCAAAGAGCACTTAATCTGAAAACATGGGTTGCGAGGTTTAAACACACCCTGAACATGGTTCCAATCCATTGCAGGGCAACACACACACCTATGGACAACAAGAATAGCTGGAGAGATCTTGTGTGGTATGAAGGAGAAAATGGCAAAGTCCATGTAGACAGTGAGCAATAGCAAGGATTAAAACAGGATAAATTGTATTAATTTTACTTTATTTCACTTCAAATGTCATTCTGTCCAGCTGTGTGCAATGTGCCACTCTGTGCAGACATGTGATGTGGACATTTTTTTAATATTTTATATGTGAATTGGGTTGCTGCTTGCTGCTCTTCCAAACGTGACTGAAACCTTACTCGAATTGAACAGGTGCGTAGGAAGCAGGGGCGATTTCTCTAAGACTGCAAGGGAAGCTCAGCTTCCCCTAAAATGTCAAAAATTAAATGGCCAAATATGTACAGTTGTGTTAACATTTCATTGATTATAAATGCATTAGAACACGTTCATCTCGACACGTTCGTTCAGAATCAGCTACTTATCACAAATCGACTGACTCGATTTTGTTAACTCCCGTAGCGTCAATGCATTTGCCCGTAGAAGCTGATCGTCTATTCACTTCAATGGGACTGCATGGAACGGTTTTTTTCATTGCTACGAAACTCGCCGGTCATTGGATAAATGCCACGATTTTGTCCCGCCCCCGGACGCTGAGCGTCTCTGGGGGTGAATGGAGCTGTGGGCGGGTCTGGACACCGAGCTTCTGCAAGATGATTGGAGGATCAGTCGAAAGGCTAAATCCCGTTTTGGTTGACAGCTATTTTGAGATCTACCCGTCACTTAATCATTGGGAGCTTCAGTCCCGTCGCGGATTTTGCGAGTGAAGTCGAAAGACAAACTGCAACCCATTTCTTGGTATTTGCTTGGTGAAATTACTTGACCATTTCCATTGTTCATTGTGTAAATAAAACACACTCATAGTATTTGTTTCAGGACATTGGTCAAGTCCCTGGAAAAGACGCCTACTTGGTACGATGGGATCACAGGCCATTTTCTTGAAAAGGAACGAAGGGCAGAATTTATGTATAAATAAATTGACAAATTTTATGATGTAAGCCGACAATGAGCTTCCCCTCTTTGAAAGACCAGCAGCCGCCACTGGTAGGAAGTTACTGAACTCATTTTACGATTTATTAAAATGCAATGCAACATGCTGGTGTAAGAGCACCTTCTGCTAGAAATAGTAGGCTTAATTGCTCGAAAGGTTTATGTTCATGACACTTACAGTTGGGATCCAGCAGTGTTATGGGCTGATTGGGTGCCTACATACAGACATGATTGGTTATATGTGGGATAAGGGGTGGCTGAGCTTAATTTAGAGATGCATAAACAAATTTATTAGTTTTTAGGTGTAAAGTCCTGATTTGTTTGTTGGGTGGGATGAGGCTTTACAAATGTGCATAAAATAAGTATGAAATGCAAATTAATAGTGGAAATCAAATATTATGTAAAGGAGTCGTTGTGGCTATCTGACCATAAAACTATCAGCATGGCACTTTTTAGGAGTGGCTACTCTATCTATCTACTCTATATACCCTATATAACTTCAATAGCATTTAAAGTATTCAGCCTATCAATAGCATTTACAATTTTCAGCATATTAAAACTTCAATAACTTTTAAAATATGCATCCAATTGCTCCAAAACAGCTGTATTGTATCAAGTGTAACCCACATTACACACTACAGCTCCTAAACTGACACATTTACACTGTATTACATGATAAAAAAAATATTTCTATTCATAACTTCAATAGCATTTAAAGTATTCAGTCTATCCAATTACTCCAAAACAGCTGTATTGTATCAAGTGTAACCCACATTACACACTACAGCTCCTAAACTGACACATTTACACTGTATTACATGATAAAAAAAATATTTCTATTCATAACTTCAATAGCATTTAAAGTATTCAGCCTATCAATAGCATTTACAATTTTCAGCATATAAAAACTTCAATAACTTTTAAAATATGCATCCAATTGCTCCAAATCAGCTGTATTGTATCAAGTGTAACCCACATTACACACTACAGCTCCTAAACTGACACATTTACACTGAATTACATGATAAAAAAACAGATTTCTATTCATAACTTCAATAGCATTTAAAGTATTAAGCCTATCAATAGCATTTACAATTTTCAGCATATTAAAACTTCAATAACTTTTAAAATATGCATCCAATTGCTCCAAAACAGCTGTATTGTATCAAGTGTATTGTAACCCACATTACACACTACAGCTCCTAAACTGACACATTTACACTGTATTACATGATAAAAAAAACAGATTTCTATTCATAACTTCAACAGCATTTAAAGTATTCAGACTATCAATAGCATTTACAATTTTCAGCATATTAAAACTTCAATAACTTTTAAAATATGCATCCAATTGCTCCAAAACAGCTGTATTGTATCAAGTGTATTGTAACCCACATTACACACTACAGCTCCTAAACTGACACATTTACACTGTATTACATGATAAAAAAAACAGATTTTTATTCATAACTTCAATAGCATTTAAAGTATTCAGACTATCAATAGCATTTACAATTTTCAGCATATTAAAACTTCAATAACTTTTAAAATATGCATCCAATTGCTCCAAAACAGCTGTATTGTATCAAGTGTAACCCACATTACACACTACAGCTCCTAAACTGACACATTTACACTGTATTACATGATAAAAAAAATATTTCTATTCATAACTTCAATAGCATTTAAAGTATTCAGCCTATCAATAGCATTTACAATTTTCCGCATATTAAAACTTCAATAACTTTTAAAATATGCATCCAATTGCTCCAAAACAGCTGTATTGTATCAAGTGTAACCCACATTACACACTACAGCTCCTAAACTGACACATTTACACTGTATTACATGATAAAAAAAACAGATTTCTATTCATAACTTCAACAGCATTTAAAGTATTCAGCCTATCAATAGCATTTACAATTTTCAGCATATTAAAACTTCAATAACTTTTAAAATATGCATCCAATTGCTCCAAAACAGCTGTATTGTATCAAGTGTATTGTAACCCACATTACACACTACAGCTCCTAAACTGACACATTTACACTGTATTACATGATAAAAAAACAGATTTCTATTCATAACTTCAATAGCATTTAAAGTATTCAGACTATCAATAGCATTTACAATGTTCAGCATATTAAAACTTCAATAACTTTTAAAATATGCATCCAAAACAGCTGTATTGTATCAAGTGTAACCCACATTACACACTACAGCTCCTAAACTGACACATTTACACTGTATTACATGATAAAAAAAACCTCTCTTTTGACCTCCATGTAAATCACATCACCAAAACTGCTTTCTTTCATCTAAAAAACATAGCACGTCTACGTCCATCACTCTCCTTTTCTGCCGCCGAAACCTTGATTCATGCTTTTATTACATCCACAATTGATTATTGCAATAGCATCCTTTATGGTACTTCTAACAAAATCCTAAAAAAACTTCAGTATATCCAGAATTCAGCTGCTCGCCTCCTTACTCATACTCGCTCCCGTGATCAAATTACACCTGTTCTCCAAAAACTTCATTGGCTTCCCATTGCTCAACGCATTTAATTCAAAATTCTTCTATTCACTCACAAAGCTCTCCATAATCAGGCCCCATCCTACCTCACCGACCTGCTCCATCAGCACATTCCCTCCCGTAGCCTTCGCTCTTCTGAGGCTAACCTACTGTCCATACCCTCTAGGACCAAGCACCAGACCTGGGGTGACAGGGCCTTTTCCATAGCTGCTCCATCTTTATGGAATGCTCTCCCCAAACACCTACGAGATTGTTCTGACCTGTCCAAATTCAAGTCACTTCTCAAAACTCATCTATTCAAAATGGCATTTAACTTGTAACAACACGAAATAAATGCTTTTATTTTTGCTATTCTTTTTAATAGTTTTTATACTTAGATCACGACAGAAATGTGAAGTCCTAGATCCTAAAACTTGTAAAGTTTTCAGTTTCCTGATTGCATGTGAATCTGTCCTGTTTCTGTCTAATTTTAAGAAATTGTTCTATATTTGTTGTTCTCTCTCATAATTTAGCAAATTTTTAATGAACTGTCTTATGCTGCTCTCTTTGTTTTTATCTTAATTATTCTTGATGTTGATGTACTATTTTGATTTTGTACTATGATTTGTATGGTGTATGTATTTGTTTTGATTATTTGTCTTATGTAAAGCGTCTTTGAGTATCTTGAAAAGCGCTATATAAATAAAATGTATTATTTATTATTATTATGTTTTGTCATTTACATTTACATTTTTAGCATTTAGCACACGCCTTTATCCAAAGCGACTTACAGTACAGTCATAGTATACAGTCTGAGCAATTTAGGGTTAAGGGCCTTGCTCAAGGGCCCAACAGCAGTAACCTGGCAGTGGTGGGGCTTGAACCAGCGACCTTCTGATTACAAGTCCAGTACCTTAACCACTAGGCTACAGTGTGCCCCTGATAACACATGTGAGAAGTGACAAGGGGTTTAGTAATACCATGTCCCAAAAAAGGAGCGATCAAAGTTATTTGAGCGCTGATGTGCAGCATAAAAGCAAGTAGGAAAAATAAATGAATCTGGGTGAAGGAGTGGGTTTGGCTGCATGGCCAGCAGGGACTGTCTGTTCTGCAGAGAGAATTGGTATGTTGGTATTACGATTTGGTCGTGGAAGTCACAAATACTGTAAAGCTTGTGTCTGCCGATGTATTCTAATAGAAACTATATTATGCCCCTGTTTCACTCATTTACAACTCCTCCCTTGGTTTTCCCTTCTGTATTTTGCATTCATAACAATCACAACCTGATTGCAACACTATTCACACTACATGTGTTTGAGTCACCGGCAGGTCCAGATATTTAACATGCTAGATATCTTTCTTGAGTCTGTGAGTGACTCAAACACTGGAATTGAGTCGTTAAACAGTTCACTCATAGCAATCGAAAGCCGATTTCCGAGCCCCGAGCGAACAACGGGTTGCCTCCGAGCTGCCACATCAAGCGGCAACCAGTCGGCGAGCAAAAATCAGGGCAAAAATCATGTAGTGTGAACTAGGCATTAATCGGGGGTTTCCACAAAGAGCCGTATCACATATGAAAAGCCACGTGAGGCTCCCTGTGACTTACCCCTTATCCCAGCACATGCAAATGCCTGGAATTTGTGTAATTTGAGAGATAAATGTTAAGCATCTTATTTGTTCATTTGTATGTACATTTAGTAACAAACAGACTAAAGAAAGGATTAATTTGATGTATCAGTAGAACAAGTAGACATTTTACCTGACAGGCATCCCATTCAACCACAATGAAGCATTTCTGCCATCTTCATAATGGAAAGCAAAGGCCAAAGGGCCGTTGAATTCTGTTTAGTTCTGCTCACGGCTGTGGGAAGGTCAGAGCAAAACAATCTTCATACCTCAGTCTGATGTTGAGGTTTGATCATGTGGAATAGCCCGAGGCCTGCAGTTATAGTTCTACCTGCATACATTTCCCAATAAGACCTGGCAGCTAGGCATAAATATTAAATGAGTGCATGGGTAAGTAGCCATTGTGGTTTTATGTAGGAGAATTTCAAAGCCTGCTGCTTTCTGTTCTCCTAATAATGTATGTACAGTGTATCACAAAAGTGAGTACACCCCTCACATTTCTGCAAATATTTTATTATATCTTTTCATGGGACGACACTATAGACATGAAACTTGGATATAACTTAGAGTAGTCAGTGTACAACTTGTATAGCAGTGTAGATTTACTGTCTTCTGAAAATAACTCAACACACAGCCATTAATGTCTAAATGGCTGGCAACATAAGTGAGTACACCCCACAGTGAACATGTCCAAATTGTGCCCAAAGTGTCAATATTTTGTGTGACCACCATTATTATCACTGCCTTAACCCTCCTGGGCATGGAATTCACCAGAGCTGCACAGGTTGCTACTGGAATCCTCTTCCACTCCTCCATGATGACATCACGGAGCTGGTGGATGTTAGACACCTTGAACTCCTCCATCTTCCACTTGAGGATGCGCCACAGGTGCTCAATTGGGTTTAGTCCATCACCTTTACCTTCAGCTTCCTCAGCAAGGCAGTTGTCATCCTGGAGGTTGTGTTTGGGGTCGTTGTCCTGTTGGAAAACTGCCATGAGGCCCAGTTTTCGAAGGGAGGGGATCATGCTCTGTTTCAGAATGTCACAGTACATGTTGGAATTCATGTTTCCCTCAATGAACTGCAGCTCCCCAGTGCCAGCAACACTCATGCAGCCCAAGACCATGATGCTACCACCACCATGCTTGACTGTAGGCAAGATACAGTTGTCTTGGTACTTCTCACCAGGGCGCCACCACACATGCTGGACACCATCTGAGCCAAACAAGTTTATCTTGGTCTCGTCAGACCACAGGGCATTCCAGTAATCCATGTTCTTGGACTGCTTGTCTTCAGCAACTGTTTGCGGGCTTTCTTGTGCGTCAGCTTCCTTCTGGGATGACGACCATGCAGACCGAGTTGATGCAGTGTGCGGCGTATGGTCTGAGCACTGACAGGCTGACCTCCCACGTCTTCAACCTCTGCAGCAATGCTGGCAGCACTCATGTGTCTATTTTTTAAAGCAAACCTCTGGATATGACGCCGAATACGTGGACTCAACTTCTTTGGTCGACCCTGGCGAAGCCTGTTCCGAGTGGAACCTGTCCTGGAAAACCGCTGTATGACCTTGGCCACCATGCTGTAGCTCAGTTTCAGGGTGTTAGCAATCTTCTTATAGCCCAGGCCATCTTTGTGGAGAGCAACAATTCTATTTCTCACATCCTCAGAGAGTTCTTTGCCATGAGGTGCCATGTTGAATATCCAGTGGCCAGTATGAGAGAATTGTACCCAAAACACCAAATTTAACAGCCCTGCTCCCCATTTACACCTGGGACCTTGACACATGACACCAGGGAGGGACAACGACACATTTGGGCACAATTTGGACATGTTCACTGTGGGGTGTACTCACTTATGTTGCCAGCTATTTAGACATTAATGGCTGTGTGTTGAGTTATTTTCAGAAGACAGTAAATCTACACTGCTATACAAGTTGTACACTGACTACTCTAAGTTATATCCAAGTTTCATGTCTATAGTGTTGTCCCATGAAAAGATATAATGAAATATTTGCAGAAATGTGAGGGGTGTACTCACTTTTGTGATACACTGTATATATACAACCACAAATCAGAAAGTTGGGACAGTATAGAAAATGCAAATAAAAAGTGCTTCATACATTTACTTGGACTTTTATTTCATTGCAGACCTTATGAACCCAAGATGTTATATATTTTGTCTGGTAAATTTTATTTATTTCTGCATTTCAGGCGTGCAACACATTCCAAAAAAAAGTTGGGACAGTAAAGCATTTACCACTTTGTAATGGTTCCATGTCACCACAGTTAAAAGACATTTTGGTACCAGAAATACCAATTAATGAAGAGTTTTAGGTTCCATTGTCCCATTCTTCCAGCAAACACGTCTTAAAGTGTGCAACAGTACTGGGTTATTGTTTTCACATTTCATGTTTCAGAATTCCTCACAAATTCTCTATTGGGGACAGGTAAGGTCTGCAGGCAGTCCAGTACCTGTACCCTTTTTTCCATAGCCATGTCTTTGTAATGTGTGCAGCATGTGGTTATGCATTAAAAATGCATGGACGTCCCTGAAAAAAAAGTCTTGAGGGCAGCATATGTTGCTCTAAAATCTCATTGTACTTTTCTACTTTTATGCTGACTCCACAGAAGTCTAAAATTACCTTAGCCAAGGGCACTGACGCAACCCCATACCATGACAGAACCTGGCTTTTGGACTAGATGGTCAGTTTTGTCGTTGGGCGGCACAAGTGGCTAAGTGGGTAGCACTGTCACCTCACAGCGAGAAGGTCCTGAGTTCGATCCCCGGGTGGGGCGGTCCGGGTCCTTTCTGTGCGGAGTTTGCATGTTCTCTCCATGTCTGCGTGGGTTTCCTCCCACAGTCCAAAGACATGCCGCTACGCTAAATGGAGACACTGAATTGTCCCATAGTTACCTAGCTGCTGGGATGCACAGACCAGTGCATTGTGGTGCCGGTCCCAAGCCCGGATAAATAGGGAGGGTTGTGTCAGGAAGGGCATCCAGCGTAAAAACTGTGCCAAATCCCGCCGGCGACCCCTAAAAACCGAGGTCAGTTTTGTCGTTGGTCCAGAACACACTGCATCCATTTTTTCCCAAAAACGATTTGGAAGGCTGATCTGTCTGACAACAATACAAGTTTTCACTGTGTGATGGTCCATCCCAGACACCTCCAAGCCCAGAAAACTCAACACCACTTCTTTTGTGCCATTTGTTAATATAACTCTGTATTGTAGTGCTTTGCCAAAGTAATCCCTTGCCCACGTAGTTTTATTGGCTATTGATGAATAACTATTCTTGATGCAGTGCCGCCTAAGGGGATCAGAAATCACACATGTTCAGCTTAGGCTTGCACTCTTGCCCGTTATACACTAAAATTCCTTCAGATTTTTTGTTTAGTGATATTATTCACTGTAGAGGGAGAAATATGCAAATCACCTTCAATCCTTCAATTTTCTCATGCCTTTGTTGACAAACTGAAAATCGTCTACCTACCTTTGCTTCTTAAATTCTCAGCCTTTAGTGGATACTGCTTATGTTCTACAATCACCTGTTGACATCAACTGTTTGAAATCACATAATTGTTTATTGATTTAGTAGTAGTGGTTTTTTATACTTAATTTTATACTTTTATATTGTATAAACAGCCAAGATTTTCTCTAAGCTACCTCCATTTCAAAGTTATTGATACTATGGTGGTCCTATAAAAACTCAGATTTATATATATTGTTTTAAATGTTTGCCTTAATATTTGATTTGCCCTTAATTTGGTGACTGAGTCAATTCCTTGGACTTCATGGATTGATTTTTGTCCTGGAAATGCAGTAAAAAATTGTGGGTTCTATAAAGTTGTGTGCCTTTCCAAACTATATCCAGTCCCTTCAAATTTCAACAGGTGGATTGCAATTTATTTGTAGACACATCACAAGAATAATTAAAGCAAACAGGATGCACCTGACAACAAATTGGAGTGCCACAGCAAATGCTCTAAATGCTTTTGTGAATAGAAGAATTTTACATTTCTTATTTAAGTGCTTCTTTAGAAAGTGTTTCTTTTGAGAACAGCGAGAGACTGAGAGATAGGTAGATAGATAGATAGATAGATAGATAGATAGATAGATAGATAGATAGATAGATAGATAGATAGATAGATAGATAGATAGATAGATAGATGATAGATAGATAGATAGATAGATAGATAGATAGATAGGTAGATAGGTAGGTAGGTAGGTAGGTAGGTAGGTAGGTAGATAGATAGATAGATAGATAGATAGATAGATAGATAGATAGATAGATAGATAGATAGATAGAGCGAGAGAGAGAGAGAGAGAGAGAGAGAGAGATAGATCGATAGATAGATAGATAGAGAGAGAGAGAGAGAGAGAGAGAGAGAGAGAGAGAGAGAGAGAGAGAGAGAGAGAGAGAGAGAAATAGGAAAAGTTTACTCCAGAACCCTTGTGCTAGAAGAAAGAAGAGCACCTTTCTCAAGATGAAGAATGGAGTTTGATAAATGCTTTCAAGTAGGTCGGAATGGTCCTTTCTTGGCTTTGTAGACAAGCATCAATGTCTTGTATTGAATGCCGCCAGTGACGAGAGTGCAGTGCAGAGTGGGGTGGGGGTGCGTAGGTTGATTGAAAACCAGACATACAGCTGCATTTGACATCAGTGATCTAATGGAAGACATGGAACGTCCTGCCACAAGTGAGCTGCAGTATTCCAGTTTTAAAATGGCATGAATCTGAATGACTTTCATTGAGAGGAATGGACAAATCTTCCTAATGTTGTAGAGGGAGAACCTGCATGATAGGGTTAGTAACAGAAGCTGAAAGGATTTCCAGATTACAGTCTTTGTATGTATGTTTGTATAGCGTGATCTGAGTGTTATTAAGTGGGATGACAAGATCTTGGCATGGGGACCCATCTTCATCTCTAAGATTAGATATGTGTGTATGTGTAGGACTATATATAAGGAATCTTCAATAAGTTTCTGCACTTTTATATTTTGTTTGTAAACGGTGAGGGCGGGAGGAGTAGTAATTGGTCGTGTCTGATAGACTGAGAGAGAGCTCATAGTCCGGATTTAACGCCATCTGAATTCCATCTTTTTGGGCAATTCAAAGAAGCTTTAAGGGGAAGAAAGGGTTTCATGTGATGATGTAAAAACAGCGGTGCATCAGTGGCTACACACTTAACCAAAAACATTCTTTGCTGATGGCTTTAAAAGAGTGAAGGTGGCGCTCACGTGGTGCAGCGGTAAAACACGCTACCACACCAGAGCTACATGGGCTCCTACATGAACAACAATTGGCTGTTGTTCAGACAGGGTGGGAGCCAGATAGGGAGTCCTCATAACTGATGCAATTACAACCTCTGCTGGCTGATTTATGGTGCCTGCACAGAGTCAAGGAATAATGCGTTGATCAGGGTGTGACTCTCCGTACACAAAGTTGATCCGCATATGAATTCGCCTTGTGCAGGTGAAAAGATTCAGTCAGTACTGCACACGTGTCGGAGGGAGCATGTGTCAGTCTTGGCTCTTCTCAACCAGGGTGGAGATCAACATAATTAAAGAGGAAGAATAATGCAATTGGGTATTTGGATATGTTAAAATCAGGAGAAAAAGGGGAGAAAACGCATAAACAAAATAATTTAAGGTGACTGTAGAAAAGTGATGTAAAATTCTTAATAAATAGAGTTTAAAGAAGTGTGAAAACTTTTTGAAGAACCCTTGTATATAAGACTCCTTGCTCTTCTTTACAATAGATAAGACATTGGCTGCATGTTTGGAGTCGTTGTCCAGCTGCAGAATAAGCTTGCAGCCAATTAGACACTGATGGTATTGCATGATGTATAAGTATCTGCCTGTATTTCTCAGCATTGAAGACATTATTATTCTTGATCAAATCCCCTACTCCATTTGCTGAAATGCAGCCCCAAACTTGCAAGAAACCTCCACCATGCTTCACTGTTGCCTGCAGACACTCGTTTGTAACATTTGTAACGTTCTCCAGCCCTCCAGTAAACAAACTGCCATCTGTTACAGCCAAATATTTAAATTTCTGACTCATCAATCCAGAGCACCTGCTGCCATTTTTCTGCACCCCACTTCCTATGTTTTCGTGCGTAGTTGAGTCGCTTGGCCTTTTTTCCACGTCAACGATATGACCACAATTCAGAAGACCACTTCTGGCCAGACTTTTCCAAAAAGTAGATAGGTGTAACTGGATCGCACTGGTTTCAGGCAATTCTGAGGTGATGGCACTGCTGGACATCTTCCGATTTTGAAGAGAGGTAAGCATGATGTGTCTTTCATCTGCTGCAGCATGTTTCCTTGGCTGACAACTGCGTCTATGGTCCTCACTGTTGCTCATTTCGACGTGCTTATTCAGAAGAGCCTGTACAGCACATCATGAAACCCCAGTCTGCTTTGAAGTCTTTGCCTAAGAGAGACATACTGTAGCTGATGCAGTATAACTACCGTGGTTGTGGTCAGTCTTGCCATGGTGTATTATCTGTGACATGAAAGTAGCAGAGTTTGGGTGTTCCTTGCTCAGTTTTAAACCCCCTACACAGATGTTTCTGTTTCAGTTAATGATTGTGTTTTAACCTACATATAAAAATTATGATAATTATCACCTGTTTGGTATAATTGATTAATCATACACCTGACTATAATTCTACAAAATCCCTGACTTTGTGCAAGTGTACCTAGAAGAATTGATGCGGTTTTGAAGGCAAAGGGTGGTCACACCAAATATTGATTTGTTTCTTTGCATTTTGCTAATTGACAAAATTAAACTATTACCACTTCTATTTTTGAAAGCACTCATATGTTTCAGTATTTTTTTCCCACACTTGCCTATAACTTTTGCACAGTACTGTATATCTTAGTCTTCCTGGGGTGAGACTTAGAATAAAGCTAAGAGAAAACCCTCATGGACAGCAAAAACTGCTTCTTATTTGAAAGGTATCATTCCACTACTCAGACATTTATATGCAAAGTAAAATTATTGTACTATACTATAGGAAGACATTTGGTTAGGCTATAATGACTATTAAGTGCGAATGATGGACGTTTTTTACGTTGGTGTATGCATGGAAGAAATGTCCCAGTGGTCATTTCAAATATGCAAATGAATATAAAATAAGTATACTTATATATAATTTATTTTATATAAAGGTCATAGGAAGCCAGTGTATCATGACTAAGTTACCAGCTGCAGGGACAATCTGACATGCTATATTTTAATACATTAATTCACTATTAAGCAAAGGAACACTGTTTTATTATTATTTTCACACTGTCTGTGATAAAAAAAAGCCATATGGTAGCATTACAAAGCACAGGTGATATCTTCTTTAAATTTGCATTATGCCTAAAATAATGTGCATAACATCATAATACAGAAGCATGCATTAGCATGGACCTGGAAATAATTACATAGGAAATCCTGCACATGTGCCAATGTGCTAGCAACTGTGTTTTATTGTTTAGATCACTCGCCTCTGGTGTTGCAGCTGATGTGTTTACAGTGATAAAGGTCTCGCCAGATCCACATAAACATTCCAACTCGCCACTTTTTCAATAAACCTAAAACAATGATCATTTGTCTTCAGTGTGCTAAATTCAGTAATTTTAACAACAACAACAACATCCACAACAACAACATCCACAACAACAACAAAAGCCTTACCTTATTGTACATCTAAATTTTAAAGGTTATAGCTGGTTGCGGTGGTCTCCCACATCTATGTAAATAAAGTTTTTTGTTTTTTTACTTTACCACATTTAGTTAATTAGCCAAGACTAATATTAGTTAGTGTCCAGTATTTGCTTCTTTATTTCTACAAAGGCTAAAAAAGCAAGTACTCACTCACTTTCTTAACCGCTTATCCAATTAGGGTCACGGGGGGTGCTGGAGCCTATCCCAACTTTTCAATGGGCGCAAGGTACACAGTAACACCCTGGATGGGGCGCCAGTCCATCGCAGGGCAGATACACATACACACACCCATTCACCTATAGGGCAATTCAGTCAGGGGGTCCTGACCATTGAAGAACAGGGTGAAAGCAGGTTTAAAAAGTATGTAGAGAAACAGATGGACTACAGTCAGTAATTGTAGAACTTCAAAGTGCCTCTATATGGTAAGTGGAGCTGATAAAATGGACAGTGAGTGTAGAAACAAGGAAGTAGATTAATGTTATGGCTGATCAGTGTACATTGTATTGATGATAATGTTGGGCTGGCAGGCAGTGAAGAAGAACTGGCAAAACTGGTGAGGCATTGGGAGCAGACCTCGATCAAGTATGGTATGGAGATCAATGCTGAAAAGACAAAACTGATGACAAACAGTAAGCATTCCATTAGAACTAAGGGACAACAGTGGGAAACTTGTGGAACAATTCAAGTACCTTGGTGCCATTATCAACGGAGAAGGTTCAAAGACGGAAATACTGGCTAGAGCTGCACAAACTGGACCAGCACTGGCCAGACTGAAGCCCATTTGGAGAGACAGGGACATCAGCCTGAGAACAAAGTTGAACCTACTGTGTGCACTAGTTCTATCAATTTTCCTATATGCTTATGAATTGTGGACTCTCACAGCAGATCTCCAGAAAAGAACCCAAGCAGTGGACATGTGATGCTTTAGAAGAATCCTAGGTATCTCTTATGAAGACCGTATATCAAACATAGTGATCAGAGAGACCAGAGAGGCAATAGAAAAGCTCCTCACCACAGTAAAGAAGAGGAAATGAACATGGTATGGCCATGTGACAAGATCTGCAGGGATCTCAAAGACTATTTTTCAAGGAACGGTGCCAGGCAAAAAGAGAAAAGGCAGACAAAGAAAGACATGGGCAGACAATATAAGCGAATGGACAGGAAAGAGCTTCACACAAACGCAGGCGTTAGTGCATGACCAGCAACAATGGAGAGATTTGGTAGTACGTTCATCAGTACAGCACCCCCAGGACCAATCCAGATTACTAAACCAGTGACAGTGAGTGACAGTATATTGTATTGTCTTGCACTTTTTGTTCTGTGTTGCACCCTGGTCCTGGAGGAACGTTGTTTTGTTTCAATATGTACTTGTATATAGTGTAGCTGAAATGACAATAAAGCCTCTCTTAAAATCTTAAACTTTCTTGCAGTTCTGAAATGTTTTGAAAGAAAAATCAATGGAACTTAAAAAATCACACGTTGAATTTGAAGAGATCAAAATCTCAGCCTACTTTGGCATTGATTAGTTAATGTGTGGATGGGTGTTGTCGAGATTTTAGATCCACTCAACAGATGACGTAAATCTATTTATGAGGAAGTTTAAATCAGATACAGTGGTCTTAAAACACACACTTTTGTACTAAAAAATACATAATTATTCCTCAGTAGTATAACAAGCTTAAAAAGAGTCAGAGTGTGCGGTTCAAAGCATGTCATTTCTCCACGTAGTAATCAATTAATCAAATGTTAGTGAACAGCCCAAAATCTAACCTGGGAAAGCAATCAACAACAAGGTTAGGTTAGGCCAGGCCAGGCACAATTAATATCCAGGGCAATTCAAGATGTTTGACACAAATAAAAAATAATTAAGACATATGACAAAATGAATTAAGAAAATTAGAGCCAAATCATTATGCCGCTATTACTTTGCAATGGTTGACTGCACAGATTGCATGTATTTCACTATTTAAAGCATGTAAGCAAGGATGGGCAGATGTATCACCTCATGTAAAGTGGCTCAGCTGCTAAAGTATTTGGACAGTCAGTCACGTTAAGAGTTGCATCCTTCTGTAATGCCATTTTGGCCGGCAGAGGGGGCATGGAGGCACAGATGATTGATATGTCAGTTTCTCTTAATTGATAATGACCATTGTGAGTGTTAATTCTCTGCAGTTGGGATTTTATATATATATATATATATATATATATATATATATGTATATATATACAGTATAAATAACAGTTTCTCCCTTTCAGACTTACAACTTCTTCAGGTAAACCTGCTATTTCTTTGAAGCTGTGTTACCAGGCTTGCTCTAGTCCTGTTTTCTGCTCTTGTACAATGGCAGCACCTTTATAGGCCTCAGTACAGAACTGCCATAATAGAGCATATTGCTCATTTTCTAAACAAACCCAGACTGTAAATCAACATAATGCGTGGGGTGCTCCATTTGTGGTTGGAGTGCTGCTCATACATTGCCAATCTGAGGATTTCCTATCTGTCATACTGCGACAACCAATTCTCAGCTCTGCACTATCCCTCTTCTATCAACTTTCCCAGTTGCAGACTGCAAATGTTTTTGTGTATTTCATTTGTTACTTTGTTTTCATTATTTTGGTCACCCTATTTATTTGTGATTATCCCCTTTTTGTTAATGGCCTTCAGCCACAGTATTGTTAAATTTTGGTTAAAAAGATCCTGCCGTTGGATTCTTATCATTCTTGCTAATGCGGGGCTTCACCTGCACTTCAGTAGCTTTACACCTCCATTACCCTATCAGACTATCATGTAGGTGTGTGTGGTAAGCAGATAGAAATCTTTCCTAGTGCTTGTTTTTAATCAAAGCAAATTAATGTGTAAGTTTCCATAAATATGTATTTACATTCAGTTGAATACTGTGATGTATTACAATGCCTTAACTAACCTACTCACTAAAACAACATTGATGATGCAAGAAAATGTTGCTATATTTTCATCACATAAACCATGTTACCACTTGCAAAAATAAATTCAGAATCATCCCATTACATTTTACTTCTGCAATTTAGATATAGTTTGACATTAATATTTCTAAATATGTTTACGGCAAAATATTCAGTATTTAGCCATTAATACCATTTAAGTATTATAACCATTCATATATTCTTTCAATAATATTAATATTATTCATATAGATGTAGATAAATATGGTAATTTTCAAAACTCAAGAGTGATTCTTGACCTCACAATGTTCTAATTGTATTTTAAGTGTAAGTAGGAGACTAATTAGCTAGAATTTATATTATTTTTTTAAAGCATTGAATTCTGTGTAACGTTTTTACCAATTTTTAAAATCATTTATCAAGATAAATCAACACAGTTGGTTCACATTCACAACTGAAACACAATTTCAGCAATCCTCGGAGACATCTTTTTAACATGTCTATTAGACTTCATATTTCTCAGCATGTCAAGTGCAGAGTCCTTTCTTCCACACATCATTAAAAACTGGAGCTCAAGTGGCAGAGCAGAATGCCCACAGTTATGTATGTGCACATAATGACTTCATCAGGACCGCTCATCTACATATAATCAAATGGTGCAGTCAGCCATTTAGACACAAGGGGATGAAGTCAAGCCGCAGGACTGATAAAGAGCCATTGTCAGTCAAACAGCCAGCCGAGGAACTACTCGCAGCAATCACAGCAATGTCCACTTTTTAAAGGGAATATGATGACAACCCCTCTTCATGACTGACAGCAATACTAATATGCTGTACATATCATACAAGAAATGCTGGTGGGAATAAGCAAATATCATCTTGGTTCTCAAAATATGTTGCTCTGAAAAGCCAGCACAATCGTTCTCATTATTTTAGCTCAAACCAGATGGTGTGCTGCCAATTAGTCCAGGAATTTACAGTATCAGAAAACAAGATTAGCTGCTGCCTGTCATACAAGCCCTAATGGTACACTGTCTTTTAGTTACTCAGCAAAAGCTGTGCTTGCCAGACACAGAATTCCATTTATCTCTTAGTGATAAATGAAACCCCATTTCTCAATGGAATTAGCCATATGTCCTAATCAAGCCATGTCTTACTTTAGACAATGCCCCTTACTTTATTAGCTCTAAATCATGTCACTTTATAAACATACAGGAACTTTGAGTCCCTTAAGACAATGAGATGAAATGGAAACAGAACCAGATCCAGATATTAACCTGCAGACAATTATAAACTCTCAGACAAGAGCTGAGCTCTTTAAAATCAGAACAATCTTATGAGAGTTTCTTCACCTGTTACTCTGTGTTCATACTACAAAATGACAGAGTCCATTTCAATACAGAAGCATGATATAAAGCTGTGATTTGAGCACATGTAGCTAGTAGGATGAAGACAGAAGTGATGTGTAAAATTTAAATTGGGCTTGTCTTCATTTTATTTAAATGAGGTATTATATGCTACAGTGACAAAATCCAGTGACTGATTATGCTATATTTCCAAAAGGCCAATCTTATGGTTTAAATTTCTAAAGTCTGAAATCTTACCCAATATTGTTTAGTTTATTTAGTGAACAGTTAGCTTCCATGTAGCAGGGTGAGTAGGACATACAAATCATATAGTGCAAAAAACAGTAACTCTTAAGTAAGTTAGTACAAAAAGCAGGTCAAATATGGTCCAATAAGGAATCAAATGTGTTAACCAATAAATTCATACAGGGTGTGTTCGAAAACCTAGTGAGCTCTCTACATAGACAGCATTTTATGTCATCCTACACGCCCCCCCTCGAGAAGAAGGCCATTCGAATTCTTAGATGCCTTAAAATGCTGCCTAGTAAGGTACCTTAAATTTCAACGGTATTTCACAGAATAACAAGTGAGCACCCAATGCTGCCTTAGCGGTGAAGGCAATCCCAAAAACCTATTTAATCACTGTCTAAGTAGTGCGTTCAAATAACCTGACTTATAAGTCAATGACTTATTAGAATCCTCTCTTCTTAGGCAGCTGCCTATGTAGGCAGTAAGACAGCAAGGCAGCTCACTAGGTTTTCGAACACACCCATAGAGTAAGGAACCCGAATGTCTCACCATGTAGATGTTTCTGTTTAGAAATACCCTCTTGGGTGCTTAGGTGGCGCAGTGGTAAAACAAACTTGCTGTCCAGTGCTAAGATTTTGAGTTTGTAAAAGTAAAATGAATCTCAGCTTTGTTGTTGACACTTAGACATGGTTGGCTAATGACTGCCACAGACATGACTGGCTAACGTTTGTTGGATGGGAAGGCCAAATGGATTCCTCATCTCTGCTGTAATTATGGCCTCTGCTGGCTGGTCGCTGACACCAAGGACGGATTAAGGATAGTCTGGGCCCCTGGGCAATATAAGTTTCTTTCTACTCTTCTTTCTTGCAAAGTCATCCACTAATTCATCAAAATTAAGCTGTCTGACCAAATCTGATTCAATGGCCAGAAGTGACAGTGAGTTCAGGCGGTTTTGGCGCATCCTAATCCTGAGTTCATTCTTAATACGAGCCAGTTTGGAGAATGAACGCTCCCCTTCACAATTTGTGATAGGCACAGTCAAAAAAAGTCTAAGTGCTATGTAGACATTTGGAAAGGTTGACTGTAAATTCAAATTTATCATGGTTTTGAGCATTTTACTAGGATATTTTTCTTTTTCTGTTATGAATGATTTGTATTGTATCAATTCATCTGCCAGGCTCATGTTCAGATCTGAAGGATATGCTGCAGCGAGTGAGTTAGCCTTTAAAGTGAGCTCACTGTTGGACATATTGTCAGGCATGAAAAGAACATCAAATAGCTCAGTTAAGTGTGTGTATGCATTCAAACTGCTTAAAATTGCTTGTCTTAAATTTAAATAATTGCAAAATTGCAAAATTAATTTGTGTCTCTGCGCTTAAGAGAAATTGAACATAATTATTTTGAAACAATACAAATTCAGAAACATTAAGTAAGGGCCTGAATCGCATATTTGCAACAAAACGTCAGTTATGAAATATGGTAGCTTGCCTGGCAATTTGTAGGTCCCTAGAAAGTCAAGGAGCCATGGTAAACGACTTCTATGGAAGTCAAGGGCCCCATAGCAGGGGCCCTCGTGATCAAGGGCCCTCTAATGGTATGCCCTGCTCTTCTCTAGGGCCCCCTGGTAGGGGCTCTCATAACCAGGGCCCTCTAAAAATATGCCCCCCTCTTTCCTAGGACCCCTAATAGCCAGAAGTCGAAGTCAGAGCAGTGCCACAACGCCTCATCCATTTTCATAAGGGGCCCAAAAGCATGGATAGGGGCCCCAAAAGCATGGCTGGGGCCCCCAAGAGGCCCTGGGGTCAAAGTCCCTAATAGTCAGAGGATCCTTAAAATGGAGGGCCCTCGGAAATAAAAATATATTGTATCATAAATGTTGATAGGCATCGCAAAATGTTTTGGGCCCCTGGGCGCTGGCCCCACTGGCCCGGTCAGTAATCCAGCCATGGCTGACACCTGCACAAGATCAGTGCATAACTCTTCTTACACAATACCTCATCAGATGGAAAAATAAAGCAGTTAGCAACTGCACACATGCTGGAGAGGCTGTGTGTTAGGTACCATCCAGCAGCAGTAGAGGAGTACAACCGCTTAATTGGATATGACTAGACTTGGAGAAACAGAGTGAAATGCATAAAATTCTACATGCAGGAAAGACCTGCTTCTTCCTCCTCATTACCCCTGTTAAGTAGTCAGGCAGAGTAACCCAATGTTCAGAGCTCTGACTTAATGAGAGGTGACACAACCAGCATCCTGGAACATGCACTGAGCTCTTCTTAAAAACTCTCCCTTTACAACACATCTGTTTTTCTGAGCATAGCTAATTAAAAAGGATACATTCAGTTAGTGTCTTATGCCCCTAAACACATGTTAAAATACATGCTATACACTTTCCTATGTTGGTGGGAAAAGCTGTCCTATATCAGTGGTAAGCTGTGGTAAAAGCTGTTTCATTATATTAAACATGGATTATTAAAAAAATAAATAAGGAAACATACTCTGGGGCAATTCTGGCAATATTGATATCTAGTTCTTTTATGCTACCTTTATAGATACTCGCCCCTAATATTGAGTTCAGAATTTGTTTATACAACGATTGCTTTTAGGTAAATAAAATAAATGGAAAAATCCACATGTAATCCAAAAGTACCAGCATGACTGTTTTACTCTGCATAAAGCAATGTCTATAAAGATAAGGTTTGACAAGTCTTTTTTTTGTGTGTTTGTTGTGGAAGTGGCATGAACAGCTCCTTTATTTCATCCCATTAAGTACAATTAAACTTTAATTGTGGGCAAGGGTATCTTTCCATCATGATTATTTGTTCCAACAAATGCTCATTTAACTGAGGAGTGGAAGTTTATATAGTCACGAGGGACGAGCTTATAGACAGGTGTTTACATACTTTTGGCCTTATAGTCTACATTTTAATACATAAAGATATTATGTGTGTCAATTTTAAGTACATATACACCGATCAGCCATAACTTTAAAACCACCTTCTGGCTTCTTCACTCACTGTCCATTTTATCAGCTCCACTTACCATATAGAAGCACTTTGTAGTTCTACAATTACTGACTGTAGTACATCTGTTTCTATACATACCTTTTTAGCCTGTTTATACCCTGTTCTTCAATGATCAGGACCACCACAGAGCAGGTATTATTTAGGTAGTGGATCATTCTCAGCACTGCAGTGACAATGACATGGTGGTGGTGTGTTAGTGTGTGTTGTGCTGGTATGAGTGGATCAGACACAGCAGTGCTGCTCGAGTTTTTAAATAACACGTCCACTCACTGTCCACTCTATTAGACACTCCTACCCAGTTGGTCCACCTTGTAAATGTAAAGTCAGAGACGATCGCTTATCTATTGCTGCTCTTTGAGTCGGTCATCTTCTAGACCTTCATCAGTGGTCACATGACGCTGCCCACGGGGCGCTGTTGGCTGGATATATATTTTGGTTGGTGGACTATTCTCAGTCCAGCAGTGACAGTGAGGTGTTTAAAAACTCCAGCAGCACTGCTGTGTCTGATCCACTCATACCAGCACAACACACACTAACACCACCACTATGTCAGTGTCGCTGCAGTGCTGAGAATGATCCACCACCCAAATAATACCTGCTCTGTAGTGGTCCTGGGAGAGTCCTGACTATTGAAGAACAGCATGAAAGGGGGCTAACAAAGCATGAAGGGAAACAGATGGACTATTGTCAGTAATTGTAGAACTACAAAGTGCTCCTATATTGTAAGTGGAGCTGATAAAATGGACAGTGAGTGACTGTTTGGAAAACCCTGGGCTAGGAAAATGGGCTACTGTTCTTTGAGCAAGCACACTACTCAGTCTGCTCATGTACAAACCCAACTGAATGGAGCATGGCTTCTTTGCATAGAAAACAACTTTTCAGTGAGAGCAGAGAAACCTTATTCAAAGTCTGTATTTTATTGTTGTTATTTTAGGGCCAGAAGGCCATTTCACTGTTGATTTCATCAGCATTGTATATGAGCAGAGGTATCAGCTCAACACCATTTTTCATTTACTCTGTACAAGGGTAGAAAATCATGAAGATGGGTAATTGTGCATTCATATGAAACTGAGCTCACAATGTCAGTTCATGGAACACAGTGCAATCCCTGGTCTGATTACTATTACATCTAATGTGATACCGTGATGTTACTTTGCATTTCATTATTACAGCCTGCAATCATGCAATTGTTGGTTGCTTTCACAGACCAGGAAAGAAGTGAAGATCTCTAACCTTTTTAAAACACAACTAATAATTTTGTGTGTTAAAATTCTACATGCATTCATAACAACATAACTTTGTTAACAAGGTCAGACAGGTTTTATATAGTATATAAATGATTATCTCTTCATCACAGCACTTGTTAGTCGGTAGAATATACACTGCCTGGCCAAAAAAAAAAGGTCACACACTCTAATATTTCGTTGGCCCGCCTTTAGCTTTGATTACGGCACACATTCGCTGTGGCATTAATTGCATGAGTTGCATTAATTTTTCCCCAAGATCTTGTGTTGATGATGGGAGATTTGGACCACTGCGCAAAGTCTTCTCCAGCACATCCCAAAGATTCTCAATGGGGTTCAGGTCTAGATTCTGTGGTTTCCAATCCATGTGTGAAAATGATGTCTCATGCTCCCTGAACCACTCTTTCACAATTTGAGCCCGATGAATCCTGGCATTGTCATCTTGGAATATGCCCGTGCCATCAGGGAAGAAAAAATCCATTGATGGAATAACCTGGTCGTTCAGTATATTCAGCTAGTCAGCTGACCTCATTCTTTGGGCACATAACATTGCTGAACATAGACCTGACCAACTGCAGCAACCCCAGATCATAGCACTGCCCCCACAGGCTTGTACGGTAGGCACTAGGCATGATGGGTGCATCACTTCAGCCGCCTCTCTTCTTACCCTGATGCGCCCATCACTCTGGAACAGGGTAAATCTGGACTCATCAGACCACATGACCTTCTTCCATTGCTCCAGAGTCCAATCTTTATGCTCCCTAGCAAATTGAAGCTGTTTTTGCCGGTTAGCCTCACTGACAAGTGGTTTTCTTAGGGCTACACAGCTGTTTAGTTCCAATCCCTTGAGTTCCCTTCGCATTGTGCGTGTGGAAATGCTCTTACTTTCACAACAGGGTCATGGGTGGCCAAGGCTCATTGATGCACGTGGGGAGAGAAGGCTGGCCCGTGTGGTCCGATCCAATAGTTGAGCTACCGTAGCTCAACTTGCTGTAGAAGTTAATGCTGGTTCTGATAGAAAGGTGTCAGAATACACAGTGCATCGCCTTTTGTTGCGTATGGGGCTGCATAGCCGCAGACCAGTCAGGGTGCCCATGCTGACCCCTGTCCACCATCGAAAGAGCCAACAATGGGCACGTGAGCATAGGAACTGGACCACGGAGCAACAGAAGAAGGTGGCCTGGTCTGATATATCACGCTTTTCTTTACATCACGTGGATGGGCGGGTGCATTTGCATCGCTTACCTGGGGAACACAAGGCACCAGGATGCACTATGGGAAGAAGACAAGCCGGCGGAGGCAGTGTGATGCTTTGGGCAATGTTTCGCTGGGAAACCTTGGGTCCTGCCATCCATGTGGATGTTACTTTGACACGTACCACCTACCAAAGCATTGTTGCAGACCATGTACACCCTTTCATGGAAACATTATTCCCTAATGGCTGTGGCCTCTGTCAGCAGGATGATGCACCCTGCCACAAAGCTAAAATGGTTCAGGAATGGTTTGAAGAGCTCAACAACGAGTTTGAGGAGTTGACTTGGCCTCCAAATTCCCCAGATCTCAATCCAATCGAGAATCTGTGGGATGTGCTGGACAAACAAGTCCGATCCATGGAGGCCCCACCTCACAACTTACAGGAGTTGAAGGATCTGCTGTTAAAATAATAGAGTGTGCACAAACTTAGACAGTTTACCTTTCAACATGACAGTGACTCTACACAAAAACACAAGGCAAGTCTCTGGCAGTGAGTAGCTTAAGCACAGACTTAAACCATATCAAACATTTGTGAAGAAATCTATGAAAGGTGGTTTTACAGATTCAGGTCTCCCAGTACAGTGTTCCAGTCCAATCTAATTGAGCTTGAGTGATAAATCATTTCAAACGAAGAAAACATACACTACCAATTGCAATGCTGAGAACAGTTTAGTCGGTAAGGAGTTTCCTTTCAATTTATAAAGGAGGCACAGTTTGACGAAGTATACAGAGAAACGGAAAGGCTATTGATAGGCTAAGTGTATACCCAGAAAGTTCATCTGTATGGTAGGTGTAGCTTACTTTTTTACTTGTTACTTTTTATATTTAATGTGGTAGTTGATCGACAGGAACAATTCACAATTATGCTTTTATTGAGATTGAGTGGATTGAGCAACTACACATTGCCAAAGCAAGCAACAAAAAACACAGACTAAGTAAATGCAATAGAACACACAAAGATGGTAAATTACCAAAAAAAGAGTCTCTGCTCATACTAATGCTACATTGCCCCCATGTTTAGTCCCGACAAAGTCCCTGAAGGCACCACAGAGGGGTCAGTTTCCTCATCTCTGACCTGTATTAAAGTTAAAATGTTCCAGTGGCTGGCAAAAGGACCTGCTGCCATAAAAGAGGTGTAGGCAAGTTCTTTGTGCCAAAGCACGCTTGCTGATCCTGCTGCCAGGATGCTGTGTCCCATGTTCCCTGCAGGTGCCATATGTAGCCAGACTACTGACCACCACTGGTCCACTGTTGAGTCTGCCTCTTCATTCCAGCTTATCCCACTTCAGACACCAATGTAATATGAAGAAGATATCCTTTATTTGTCATTTATACATATACAGGTGTACAGTACAATGAAATTCTTTCTTCGCATATCCCAGCTTGTTTGGAAGCTGGGGTCAGCCATCGTACGGTGCCCCTGGAGCAGACAGGGTTAAGGGCCTTGCTCAAGGACCCAACAGTGGCTGCATAGCAGAGCCTGGATTTGAACCGCCAATCTTCCGGTTGATAGCCCAAAGCTCTACCCACTGTCTACCACTGTCCCTATAGTATAGGGAATGATAGACAGGAACAAGTTGAGCAATAGATTCTGCATATTAGGCTTTTCTTAAGTAAATGAAGCATAAAAACATACTCAACAGCCAAAGTTCAGGTATATCACATTTTTTAGTAAAACAACTTCAATTTCACTATAAATATGATAAAACATTTATTTTTATTGAAGTAGTCTCTGTTATGCTGGCATCCACAGGCTAAGAAAAGTTGATAAATGTTTTGAGAGGTATATAATGTAGTAGCACTGTTAGCTAAAGCATAATTATTCTCAAAATCTTAACCTAATTAAACTCGTAATAAAGTTTTTGATAGATGTGTTAGACAGAGGTCAACACCATCAAAGTAAACATACTGTATTTTAAAAGAATGGTTCTCTAACTCTACAGATCAGACGACTTCAGGCCTAGAAAGAATAAATCCATTCGAGTGACATATAAAAGCAGCTGCAATGTATAGTAGGAAATATTTCGGAAGCTTTGATTTTGGCTTTAACTTTTTTTAATTTAATTTTCTCCTGTAAGCATTAAAGCCCCTCTCTTTAAACCACATGCTTCTTTGAGATTAGAAGATTAATTTTTTTCACTTATGGAGCAAGTGACTATCATAAGAAATGCTGTGCACCACTGCCTTTGATTATGGTCAATGACTGTTAAGGAAAGAGCTAAGCTGGTTTAGTGTCTACTGGAACAGTGCTTAAAATGTGGTTTTAGTTGCAGGGATTCAGGGCAACACTTGCCAGTGGATTTATCTTCCCTCCAAATTCAGTTAAAGGTATATAGCACAGGTATATACCACATGAAACAATACTATTACTACAACTACTACTACTACTAATAATAAAAATAATAACAAGTGGTTTGGATTTATTATTCTGATTTATTTTTCTCTCGATCTTTAGCATGTCCAATTTTTACCCAGTTGCGTTATGCTTCCTCTCTACTGGTGCTGACCACCGCCCCGACTGAAAAGAGCGAACTGACACATGCCCCCCCCTTTTTTATATTATATTATATTATTTGTTGTCTGTTAAAAGTTTTGCATGCTGTCCATTGGTCTGTACTGATTTTTTTTCTGGGTACTCTCTGAGTTTCTTTCCATTTCCATACTTAAAGTAAAAGTAATCAACTTTTTTAATAAATGACATAAGTAAAAGTAACTGATAAGGAATCAACTATAGTAAAAATACTAAAGAATCCAGGTGTATTTAAGTATTAAACTATAACTACGGCAGAACAATACTGTGGCTAAAAAGCCACAAAAACACACTAGCACACCAGAGTTGACATTTCAAACCTGTCTGTTTGAAACTCGGCTCTGCCATCAGGCAGGCTGGGTGCCTATATGAACAACGATTGGCTGTTGATTAAGAGCAGGGTGCCAGAAGGGACCTCATAACTGATGCAATTACGACCTCTGCTGGCTGATAAATGGCGCCTGCACAGAGACAGAGAGGGATAATGCGTTGATCAGGGCGTGGCTCTCCGTACACAAAGCTGATACGCATATGAACTAGCCTCGTGCAGGTGAAAAGATGCAGTCGACTACTGCACACGTGTCGGAGGGGACATGTGTCAGTGCTGGCTCTCCTCAACCAGGGTGGAGATCAACATCAGTAGAGAGGAAGCATAATGTAGTAGGATAATGAAACCAAACCTCAGCCAGCTACTCAGTCTACCAGCAAGTTACAAACAAAATGCTCATCAGAGAACCAGACAGAGAAACCCAGCAAACTGTTAGCATTAAAAACACAAGAAAACTGCCAGCCACCCATGAAAAAAACTCATGAACACGATGGATATCTGTAACGAGTTACAACACAGCAATGCCATCAAGTGTAGTTCAAAAAGAGCTGCACTTTTCTTTAATTTGCTCAGCTCCTTTACTCAGTCAGCATGGTTATGGGAGGTGGGCATGTTACAGTACCTGAATGGCCCTAGCATTTCTAATCCTAGCAGTGACCCAAACAAGATTCAAATATTGAATGTAAGGGGGATGGGGCAAGCGCTTATTGAGTACCACTCACACAGGATGCTGTGACAAAAACGTGTTGCCGTCACACTGGGGGCCATAACCAACTTTGTTGCCATCACACTGGGCACCGTGACCAACCTAGAGAGGCAAGCACTTCTGGCTGGGCAGCTTGCTGAGGAAAAAAGGTAAAAACTTTGAGCTGTAGAAAAGCTGCTTAGGTAGGGCTAATCCAGGGATGCCTGTTGGGGCCTATGGTGATGGCATCAGGTTTTTCATTCATTTTCCAGAGTGATGGAAACTTGGTCATGGTGCTTGGTTAGTCACAGCGTCAGGGTGATCGTTACTAAGTAAATGCTAGTGCTATCCTATCGCACCCCATCTTTTAATGCTGGTGTCCCCGCTTCTGAGAGAATGTCACATCTTATGCTATGACCATTTACCTGGTTTCAATAGACATTAACACTTATGGGAGATGTGTTAGACATCTTTCTTCGCCATAACCATAAAACCACGTTTTGGGAGCATAGTGTTTTATATCTTCAATACAGATGCAAAGACATGTAGAATAGAACACATTAAGAAATAACAAAGATGAAATATACACTCCTCTTTAGGGTCAGTTTAGGAAGGTGCAGACTTACCAGCCCTTTACTAATTCAATAAACCATTCATCCATTAAACAAAAATAGAAATGCCAGGAAATGCACGATTGTCTGTCAGTAAATCTTGTCATCTGAAGCCTACACGCACATCTATAACATCCTCCCTGGTTTGGTGCAGCATAAATCCCAATTAAAGAGTGACATAGAAGGACGGCATGAAGTGATTAGTCTCCACCGAGCATTCACTCTATACTGTAATCCACTGAAACTCTCAGCCACCATACAGATGCATCAGCGGCCTCCTCAACCATGACAGTAGAACCCTCGGTTGTTCCTGAGCTTCGTTAGGCTTGTTTCCCTGTTCCTGAGAGAGCGCCGTGTAATGGATTTCACATGCTGTTCCGGCTGTCGATATTTTCACACTTCTAATGAATGCATTGCTTGTTAAAACGTGTAATTAATGCATTTCTGTGCACAGGCTTAGATCCACTGGGTGTGATGGTTCTATTTCCTTTTTTATTAAAGTACTAGAAATAGAGGTGTGTATAAATAAAACATGTTTTGTTTCTATTTCTGGTTGCAAATTAAAAACTAATTTAAATATGTAGCTACCAGGTGAATACAAAGTACTTGATTAGGAAAAAAAATGTTCAGCTGGTAGAGTGGGTGCCACATAGCAACATAGTCCTAAGGACCTGGGTTTGATCCTCAACTCTGGCTAGTGTCTGTGACAGCCTTTGGGTGTTCTGTCCATGTCTCTGTGGGTTTTTCAAGTACTTTATTTTTATTTCAGCTTCTAAATACATGAAAACGTTTGACTCTTTGCTCTAAACTGCTCAACACTCACTCCAACTCAGTCCAACACGGTCCTAAACAAAATGGACTGGTTTGTACACACTTGCTTCCTATACCCTAGCATTGTACACTTAACATTTTTAAAGGGCCAGACAATATATTTGTAATTCACATTACGACAAGTGTCATTTATTGCCACTCACGCTTGATGACATCATTAACATGTGCCACTGATCTACAACTCATCCGCAACAGCCATCGGTCTTGCCCGGCTTGGAGATCAACGATTAATCCATTGGTGTTATGAAATAAAACAAACTACACCATTTCCCGTTTTCCTCTTCAAAATCCAGCAGGGTTTTTAATATGCGCGCTTTGGTTTTTAATAACCTAAAAACGTGATAGAACTTTAACAAAGAAACTCAACTCTGCGTCAATTCTAATTGGTCCATCGCGTTTGATTGACATCCACATCTTCCAATTGCAGACACTTTCGTTAAACAAGCCAAAAATGCTGCTAAATGTTCTGTGTGTAAAAGTTACAATAAAAACAGCAGTTTTGCATAAGTGTGATGTAGGTTCTGTATTTATTCCTTTAGAATATTTGTTTCACAGTCTGAGCATTGTTATTTAGATAGCTAGTTGCATGGTGCATTGAGACATGTATTATTACTGCTTAGTTGTTTGAGAGAATAAATGATGGTATTGGAGTGGTATCGGCAGATACTTAATTTGCAGTATCTGTATCGGACATAAAAAAGTGGTATCAAGCCAGCCCTACTAAAAATAATACTTGATTTAAACTTTATCTCAAACAAGTCTCTAGATAAGTAGACAGTTAAGCGTGTGTGATGCTCTTTGATTGATGCCTCGTCCAGGGTAGGATCTGAACCCACCAACCAACCAATCAAGATAAATTGGTTTCTGAAGACATCTAGCAATAACAACTGCTTGCGAATTCTTCAGCAGATATGGAATTGTTGTTAAGTGAATTCATCTCAGTATTGTATGTTTTTTTAGTCAGTATGGTTGGATGGCATTTTCCTTTCATCTTGCCTTTTATTTTGGGTGAATGTCAGTTTTACAAGTGCAGTATTATTCCCCCTTATCTTAGAAGCTTCATTTACTCTAAAATAACTCTATAATACTAATGTTTACGTTCTGTGAATGCCATCAATAATAAAAGCACACATTAGGCTTCATTAGCTTGCTAGTTAATGAGCTCTAGTTTTGCTTACTTCATTCTTTGTGCTTTCTTAATAGAGCTAATTAAATTCCTAGCATGAACCCACAAGCTGCTTAAGTAGCCAGTAACAGGTGACTTGTAGAAGTATACAGATACAAAATACAGATATCAAAGCATCATCATCAAAGCAGATATCAAGAATACAAAGCATTCTTCCCTTTATTTGGGTTTTGCAATAATTGGGATTTACATTTGCATCCAATCTGTTGCTTCATGAGGCTGGAGAGATGTCTAATGCTAAAAATGAACATGCTTTCAACTGTAACAACCTTCCTTTGTTAACCCAGCATCACAGAATACCAGGATGCAGCAAGTTGGTGATATGCATATGTGACACCCTAATGCTTCAGATGGAGAGAGAAACACGCTTTGTTTCCTGCTCCTAATGCTGCGAGTTAAGCACACCTCACAAGGTAAAGGCCAGTATGCCATGCCTCCCTCCCCTCTCCTGTGAGTGGGCAGAAAAATGTATCCTACAAGGGCACCAAGGATTTAGCACAATTAAGAACGTTAATGCAGGAACAAGCACTTCAAGTCAAAAGCAGCCATTCAGTATAGTTCAGAATCCCAACATTGGAAAACACTGCCAAGTTGCTACTTACTATTGGCACCATCAAGTTTGTTCCCATGGAGGATGTTGCTCTGCCGCTGCATGTGACTGCCGAGGACGTCAACCTGTGTCCGCTGAGGACGTGGCTCTGCCACCATCTGTACCCTCAAAGGACATCATCTCATCACCGCCTGTGTGTGCTGACAGATGCCACCTGTGTCAGATGGTGGATGCACTCCCTGATCCACCAGTGTACAGGTTTCCTAGCATTTATCCGGCCTACCCTGACCCACTGGCCTGTGGGTTTCTTCACCTTTCTCTGGCCTTTCCTGACTCGCCCAATAATTTTTCTAAGCTGCCAGCATGCTGGTTTCCTATAGGCCATCATTGTACCCTCACCTGATTTCCTAGTGCTGTCACAGCTTCCAGTCCAGATTCCAGTCATGTCTCCAGCTCCATCCAGCCAACTCTTGCAGGTCCCACCCAGTACTCGTGAACTCTCCTCATTTTCAACTGACCCTCCAACCCTGTTTCCAGTGCTGTTGTCTATCACATCATCAGTGATCTGTAACCAATGAAAAATTCAACACAGAATTAGAGAAAACAACAAACGCTAGACTCAAAGTTCCAGAAAACAGTAACGCTATAGAACACTGTTGAACAAAATTAACTAATTGCCACTTGGAATTAATGTCATTTAAGCCCTACTCTTTGCATTAGCATTTACTATGTGGTAAAGATGAGCCTTTTTTCCTAAATCTTAGAATTGGATAACACAATTATGTGTTGCAATGAATCCTAAACTAAAATGTATTAAACTAGCGTCATATCAATTTAACTCTTGACAAACACAGAGGATTAGGGCGATTATGTGGAAGGTAGAAGATTTGAACAAGTGGCCTCCTTCCTATATTTGGGATGTAGAGTAGTACATACTGCAGAATGAACTGATCGCATATGATTTGTGAAGCCTGGACAGTAAATAAGGAGGAAGAAAAGACAAATTCAGGATTTTGAAAACAAGTGCATCAGAAAACTGCTGAACATTTCATGAAGGGTTACGATGACCACTGAGCAAGTATACAAAATGGCCAAAACAGAACAGGAGCTACTGAACATTAATATTATTATTTAATTTTGAACATAAATTTTGAATTAATTCCAGCATGTTACAATACTTTGGGCACCCACATGACAACAGCGTTATGACAAGACTTGTGAAAGAACTCAAAAGAGAAAGACCAAGAATAAGCTGGATTGACAACACCGTGAAATGGATTGCATTATTAGGGGCTAGTCTTCTGCTAGCAACATGAGACAAAGGGCACTGGAGAAAGCTGAACCATCTGCGCAGCCAAGCATCCCAGACGGATGACGGCAGAGTGACGTGATGTGATAGTAATTCACCTGTGCAGTTAATACATTGTAGATGTAAAGTCAGAAACGATCGCTCATCTATTGCTGCTGTTTGAGTTGGTCATCTTAGAGACCTTCATCAGTGGTCACAGGACGCCACCCATGGGGCGCTGTTGGCTGGATATTATTGGTTGGTGGACTATTCTCAGTCCAGCACTGTCAGTGAGGTGTTCAAAAACTCCATCAGCATTGCTGTGTCTCTACTCATACCAGCACAACACACACTAACACACCACCACCATGTCATTGTCACTGCAGTGCTGAGCATCATCCACTACCCAAATAATACCTACTCTGTGGTGGTCCTGTGGGGGTCCTGACCATTGAAGAACAGGGTGAAAGCAGGCTAAAAAAGTATGTAGAGAAACAGATGGACTACAGTCAGTAATTGTAGAACTACAAAGTGCTTTCTATATGGTAAGTGGAGCTGATAAAATGGACAGTGAGTGTAGAAACAAGGAGGTGGTTTTAATGTTATGGCTGATCAGTGTATAAAAATACATTTAGACAGTCGTACTGCTTGACTTTGCTTTAAAATATGTTAACATAAAAAGGTAGAATAATGTGCTACATCATTTCACTGGTAAATTGTTTTGGACAGAAACTGTTTTATTTTAACACACCCACTATCCCAACAGATCCGTAATCTTAACAAGCCTACACAATTTAAACAGAAGATAAGTTCAGCTGTATATTTGGTGTTTGCTGAAGCAGCTGTGACATGTCCAGTTCCACCGGGGGGCACTTTCATGTTTTTTAAGTAGCCTTTCTACCTAGCACCCCCTTATCATCGGTGGTTGGGCTGTGCTATCTAATTTTCCTGGCTAAAGCAAAAGAGACCTGCTTAGTGACACTCGTTGTTTAGGCTAGATCATTTTGTCCTGCAAGGACAATTTTCTAGCAGTGTCCCTCTCTAACGCTGAATGCATCACCAGGGGAACGGCTCCTGCATCCTGACTTCAAAGCCAGAGATCCTTCAATTATGTGCTGTTGTTTTAGGAAGGATGCAAAGTGTATTTGCACACCTGTGGCTTTTATAGCAGGTAAGTGGGTGTAAAATGCATTTAAAGAAAATTTTACCTGAATTCTATTAAATAAAATTAGTATTTAACTTCAGCCAGAATTTTAACTGAATATAAAGTACCACTTGAAGGTCTTATGTGCTGGAAATTTGCTGAGTTACTTGACCAACATCTTTATCCTTATATCCTTGCTTGTACCATAACATTTGTCAAATCTAGTGCGCTCCATGGAGGTACAATATGAAGTTAGAAAGTTGTTAGCACCTGCATCTATGAATTTTAACTGATGGGCACATTTTACTGTTTGTGTCAGTGACCTGAGTGATAAATGTAATGAATTTACCACACTAGAAAGGCAAAAAGAAACATTCGTCTCTAAAGGCATGACTATGGACAGGGCAAACCTCCCTCAGACATTGCCTGTCATGTCTGTGTAGATGTCTGGCTGGCCAATAACAGTGGTGGGCTGATGTAATAGATCTCTGTGCCATCCAAGCGCCATAAAAAAAATATATTTTATGCAAAACCTAATGCTTAGCAAGCACGTTTTGATGACATACACTGATCAGCCATAACATTAAAACCACCTCCTTGTTTCTACACTCACTGTCCATTTTATCAGCTCCACTTACCATATACAAGCACTTTGTAGTTCTACAATTACTGACTGTAGTCCATCTGTTTCTCTGCATGCTTTGTTAGCCCCCTTTCACGCTGTTCTTCAATGGTCAGGACTCTCCCAGGACCACTACAGAGCAGGTATTATTTGGGTGGTGGGTCATTCCCAGCACTGCAGTGACACTGACATGGTGGTGGTGTGTTCGTGTGTGTTGTGCTGGTATGATTGGATAAGACAAAGCAGCGCTGATGGAGTTTTTAAACACCTCACTGTCACTGCTGGACTGAGAATAGTCCACCAACCAAAAATACATCCAGCTAACAGCGCCCTGTGGGCAGCATCCTGTGACCACTGACGAAGGTCTAGAAGATGACCAACTCAAAGAGCAGCAATAGATGAGCGATCGTCTCTGACTTTACATCTACAAAGGAGGACCAACTAGGTAGGAGTGTCTAATAGAGTGGACAGTGAGTGGACACAGTATTTAAAAACTCCAGCAGCGCTGCTGTGTCTGATCCTCTCATACCAGCACAACACACACTAACACACCACCACCATGTCAGTGTCACTGCAGTGCTGAGAATGATCCACCACCCAAATAATACCTGCTCTGCGGTGGTCCTGACTATTGTAGAACAGGGTGAAAGCAGGATAAAAAAGCATGCAGTGAAACAGATGGACTACAGTCAGTAATTGTAGAACTACGAAGTGCTCCTTTATGGTAAGTGGAGCTGATTAAATGGACAGGTTTTAATTTTATGGCTAATCGTTGTAAATAAATTTTATTTTTATTATTATACCTCTTTATACTAGTTCCACTGGGAAACTTGAACCTTGCAAGGCAGAAATACCCTAAACAGGGCACCAGTCCACCACAGGGCTTTGGCCATTTCCACAGACATAATCAACAATGTTGGGTTAGAGTAATAGACATGTACAACATTCACACCTTATTATTGTTATCATTTGTATTTTTCATTGCATTTTCATGCTTCACCATCACTTTATTCTGATCAGGATCATAGTGGTCCAGCTTCACTGGCCAGAATCACTGGGTGCAATGTAATTACAAACCCAGGACAGAATACCAGTCCATCATGGGGCTTCGGTCAAATAACACACCCTTTCCCCCAGACATAGTCATTTCATGTCTGCCAATACAACAAATGGTGATTCAAACATGGGCCCACGCCCCTTATTATTATTGTTATTGTTGTAGATGTTATAGTTACAATAAAGTACATTTTACATTCAATATGTACATTGAGTAAGTTGAGTCCAGAGCAGCCCCGGTTCTGGACTGCTTTGCTTGGGGGGGCAGTAAAACCTAATGAGGGGGCATGTTGATAGTCATGTTTTTGAAGCCAGAAATATTCAAGGCTTGATTTGTGCATGAATGATGACAGCCAAGCTATTGATACTGGCTTAAAGTGATGTATGAGGTAAAGAAATAAAAATGCATGTTTTCGAACTTAAACTTAAAACCCAATGATTAAAAAATACATGTTGATTATGTAAATGGAGAAAAAAGATTATCTAATTGTATTTCATTTTAATACGCCCCCTTAATTAAATTGCCATTACTAATAGAACAACTCTATTTCTTGAAAGGCTTTAATACAAATTTAAGTCAAAGCTGACAAATGTACCTACACACAGACTGAGAATATTCAAACGTGGAAATAGGAATGAGTGAGAATATTTATATTATTGGGAAATGAAAATATAAAGAAAACAAAAGAATACTAATTCTGTAAAAAAAAAGTGTTTACCAGTATACCTGCCTCTCGCTCACACTAACAGAACATATACTGCCGAACTGAACTGTTTGGGGCAGTCTGCCGATTTTTATATGACTCAAAGAGCCAATCAGGAATAAGCAAGGAAATATCTTCACACTGTAAAACAAAATGCATTTTTGTGATTGGTTCAGAGATAATTTTAAAAATAGCCGTTGCTTGCATTGTGCTTGGGGGGGCAAAGACACAATTTGGGGGGGCAATGCCCCCCTCAGCCCCCCCCTAGCGCCGGCCCTGGTCCAGAGGATATTTAATGAAACAGCAGACTGAGTTGCTCTGGAGGAGCTTAAATTCCTGACAGATTGAGTGTGGTCAGCAGAAATGATGTAACTTGGAGGACACACACTTCATATACATTATTCTATGAAGTTGCTAGGGAAAATAAATTTCTTGGGAGGAAAAAGGATTTGCTTTAGGTTCCTTTTAATGCGGGTATGTTATTTTAAGCTCTTGAACTGTACTGACCCTAAATTAATCAGAAATACAGGCATTGTTTTTAATCTTTATAAATGGACCATATCAGCTGATTTGGCTGTTATTTTATTTACATTACACTGATCAGCCATAACATTAAAACCACCTCCTTGTTTCTACACTCATTGTCCATTTTATCAGCTCCACTTACCATATAGAAGCACCAATGGACCACAACAAAGTAGGTATTACTTGGGTGTCAGCACTGCAGTGACACTAACACGGTGGTGGTGTGTTAGTGTGTGTTGTGCTGGTATGAGTGGATAAGACACAGCAGCACTGCTGGAGTTTTTAAACACCTCACTGTCACTGCTGGACTGAGAACCAACCAAAATATCCAGCCAAATGCGCTCCGTGGGCAGCGTCCTGTGAGCACTGATGAAGGTCTGGAAGATGACCAACTCAAACGGCAGCAATAGATGAGCGATCGTCTCTGACTTTTTTTTTTTTAATTTTCTATTTTTCCCACTTTTTTCCCCCAATTTTTCTCCCCTAATCTAGTCGTGTCCAATTACCCTGAATGCGTCCTCTATACTGATTCGACACTTCACCGCCGACTGAGGACGCCTCTCAACTGACATATGCCCCTTCCGGCACGTATAGTCAGTACAGACTACATTTTTCACCTGTGCGAGTCGAGTTCATACACCGACGGGCACTGTGTACGGAGGGCCACACCCCCATCAGCATTATTCCTCAGCCCTGTGCAGGTGCCATCAGTTAGCCAGCAGGGGCCGCAGTTGAACCAGTTATGATCCTATGATCCGACTTTTTACCCCTAACCCTGTGAACAACAGCCAATCGTTGTTCATGCAGCCGCCCAGTCGGAAGGCAGAGCTGAGATTCGATACAATGTATTCGAAACCCCAACTCTGATGTGCTAGCGTACTTTACCACTGCGCCACCTAAGCAGCGATCGTCTCTGACTTTACATCTACAAGGTGGACCAACTAGGTAAAAGTGTCTAATAGAGTGGACAGTGAGTGGACACGATATTTAAAAACTCCAGCTGCATTGCTGTGTCATCCACTCATACCAGCACAACACACACTAACACACCACCACCATGTCATTGTCACTGCAGTGCTGAGAATGATCCACCACCCAAACAATACCTGCTCTGTGGTGGTCCTGTGGGGGTCCTGACCATTGAAGAACAAGGTGAAAGCAGGCTAAAAAAAAAGGTATGTGGAGAAACTGATGGACTACAGTCAGTAATTGTAGAACTACAAAGTGCTTCTATATGGTAAGTGGAGCTGATAAAATGGACAGTCAGTGTAGAAACAAGGAGGTGGTTTTAATGTTATGGCTGATCAGTGTACATTATTGTTTGTTTTAGTTTTAGCTTTAAAAAAGTATTTACAATGTTTTTAAATAAAAAAGCAGAATTTGGAATTTACATTATTTACTTGGACATTCAACACAAAATCTTCTCACTGCTGCTGACTTCAGATTTGTCTCTCAAAGTTAACCAAATTAATACGTTTATTTCATTATGCATTATATGATGCAACTATATTTATTTATTAGAATTTTAACATTCTAATTTTAACACAAGTTTAATGTCAAACACAGTCATGGACAATTTTGTATCTCCAATTCATCTGACTGCATGTCTTTTGACTGTGGGAGGAAACTGGAGCTCCAAGAGGAAACCCATGCACACACAGGGAGAACATGCAAACTCCACACAGAAAGGACCCGAACCCAGGACCTTCTTGCTAAGGCGACAGTTTTACCCACTGAGCCACTGTGCCGCCCTCATGCAACTACATAGAGTGCAGACAACACATACACTATTTGGCCAAAAATATGTGGACATCTGATCAGGAGCTTTTGGGACATCCCTTTCCAAAACTGTGGACAATAATATAAAGTTGGTACCATGTTTGTGGCTGCAAAAGCCTCTACTTTTCTGGGAAAGCTTTCAAGAATATTTTGAAGTGTGTCTCTGGAAATTTAAAACTATTAAGTCAAGTCTTTTTAAGGTTGGGCGCTGATGTTGGATGAGAAGGCCTGGCCTTTCTTCCAGGCTACCCAAGGAGGATGGGGGTCCCTGCTGAGTCTGTTTCCTCTCAAGGTTTCTTCCTGTATTTTAAGGGAGTTTTTCCTTGCCAGTCACCCTCTGCTTGCTCAATAGGGGTTTTTTGTCTGTTGGTCCTGGATTCTGTAAAGTTGCTTTGAGACAATGTCTAATGTAAAAAGCGCTATACAAATAAATTTGACTTGACTTGAAAATATTTATCCCAGTAGTGATTAGTGGGATTGGGGGCACATCTTTGTGCAGGCCACTGAAGTTTCTCCACACCAAACTCATCAAACCATCAAGAACATTTGGGTGGCTGGTTCATATATCATAAACACAAATAGCTTTAATAAATTCTGAAGGGTAAAAACAAAGCTCTGCTATCACAAGCAAAAAATAGTGAATAACTTTTAAATAGGGGCTCCTCTACAAACATTAGTATACAATGATTTTTGCTTAATTTTATATCTGATTAAAAAGCGTTAATATTTGTTTATAAAATTGAATGATGAGAATGTTAAAATCATAGATCATTCAAGAAGTGTAAAACTTTGGTACTGATATTTATAGATTAAATTCCATGCTGGCATGTTTTGTATTTGTTTATTAGTCAAACCCTATTTATAATTTCTAAATATGACTTACAGAAGATACTTAATGTACAAGAACATCTTCAACTAGGGAATCTTTTTGAGGAATTTCCTTTGGGTTTTTATGTTACAGCCCATAAAAAAACACATCAGCCACACTTCAATTTAATTTGGATGGCTAACAATTCAAGGAGAAAACTCAGTAGACCCAAAGATCAATGAGACATTATTCAAGAGTTCCTCTGTGCATTGTTTGTACTATTCCATCAGGTATTAGCTCATGTTATTGATTACCCTCGACTGTGTGTTTTCTGTATCATTAACTTACACATTGACATCATTTACAACCCATTCTAGTGGAAAAGCCGTGTAAAGGGAAAATCTCAGTACTCAGTTAACAAACAGACAGCCAGGAACCAGACGGAAGCATCAACAAGTCTGTTACACAGTTTCCATGTTGCTTTTATCTCGGCATGTCCAAGCCTAACCCACAGTGCTCATCTCATCCTTTTAATAACATGTTGCATTACTTAATCGGGCAAGAAATTGTTTTGATGACAACTTAATGTGCTTTCATAAATTTTCAGCCTGAGAAACTCTTTAAAATCCAGTAATACATGAACCGGGTTTATTTTCATTGCCAAAGCTAGAGCTGGTAAAGTCATGTTAAGATAATGAAAGGCAACCTAATGGATGCTTAATGGTTTAGGTTGAATTGGTGTATGTAAGGTCATTAATAACCCATGTTCAATAATGCCTGGTTGCCTACTGCCAACCTCTAATGACAGTTTGACTAGCTTAATGCAAATTTACTTCATTAGTTTGCATTTTTTGCAACATGATTTTAGTATCAAGAGTTTTAATATGAATATTCATTAAGTATTTAACCTGTGATAATGTATTGGCATTTATACCATTTTTGACATGACTTTTCTATTTAAAGTGACAGGAGTGCCTAAAATAAATCAGAACATCCATTTTGGCTGTGCCTTATACCACATACTACTGTACTAAATACATTCTCTTGGTCCTTGGTCTCTTTGGTCACGAATGTCTGATTCTCCACTTCATAACACACCATACATTTTTAATAGGAGACAGATCTGGACTGCAGGCAGGCCAGTCATGCACACACATGCTGAGTCTATGAAGCCAAGCTGTTGTAGTGCATACATAATTAGGCCTGGTATTGTCTTGTTAAATAATTATGGACTTCCTGGGTCAACTTCATAGCAGCACATCTCTCTAAAATATACACCTTTGCATCAATGGTACATTAAAAGGACCCGACATATGCAAATCACTTATGTTGTTGACACCGATACACCACCATACTGTGACAGTTGTTGGCTTTCGCTAACACTCTGGATGTCCTTTGATGTCTGAACTCTCAATGTCCTTTTTTCCACAAAACAAGAAGAAACGTGAACTCATCTGATAATTGCACACATTTCCATTGTCTTTCAGCCCAGAGAATTAAAGTCAAGTAATTTATTAATGTAGTTTTAAAATGTGTTAATTGAGAACGGTTTATCGAACTACACCTGAGCCCATGTGGCTATATTTATCACACTAGCATGAAAGCTTCTCATGCAGTAACTAGATAGATTGGATGGATGGATGGATGGATGGACGGATGGACGGATGGACGGATGGACGGATGGACGGACGCTTTATACTGAAGAAAATTATTGAATAGGGCTCAAATATCGCACCAATTCAGTAGTGGTTTTTGTTCTTGCCCTACATGGACTGAAATTCACTGAATCTTTTTACAATATTATGTATGGTAGATGGTAAAAGACCGAAATTATTTATTTACAATTTTGCATTGAGAAATGTTCTTTTTAACTCGATGGAAAATTATCTCATTAAGTTTGGAACACAGTGGTAAGCTATGATCCCTAACTGCTTGTACAGACTGAGCATTTGGTGAATCCTCCTTTTATACCCTAATCATAATTCCCTCACCTGTTACTAATTTACCTGCTTATTGTGGAACGCTTCAAACACTCACTCACTTTAACTGCTTATCCATTTAGGGTCGCAGGGGGTGCTGGAGCCTATTCCAGCTTTTCAATGAGCGCAAGGCACACAGTAACACCCTGGATGGGGCACCAGTCCATCGCAGGGCAGACACACATACACGCACACATACATACACCCATTCAACTATCGGGCAATTCAGTGTCTCCAATTAACCTGACTGCATGTTTTTGGACTGTGGGAGGAAACCGGAGCTCCCGGAGTAAACCCACGCAGACACGGGGAGCACATGCAAACTCCGCTCAGAAAGGACCTGGACTGCCCCACCTGGGGATCGAACCCAGGACCTTCTTGCTGCTTCAAACACTGTATCTTCAATATTCTATCCACTTTTTACACTTTTGCCTCTTTTCCAACATTTTTAAGTGCTGAAGGCATCACATACTAATAGTTTATCAGTGGAAATATTTTACTTTTGTCAGTTAAATAATTATTCAAGACTTTTTTTCTCTGGAAATAAAGTGTCTTAAAAATAAATTAAATATTTTAAATACAATACAGAACCTTCCACTTTGGCTTACAAATTGTTTACACACTTGAGAAAGCTACTAAATTCTGAGTCCATTATTACACATGCCTTTATTTTGCAATATTTCTACTACAAAGGGCACTTGATGAAGTGGTAAAGTCTGCTAGCCCGCTACCACTGAGATCCATGGATCCAGGTTTCAAATTTCAGCGCTGCTATCAGTCAGTCCAGCATCTGCATGTTTGAGGGGGGTGACCAAAACAGCCTAGTCATTGCACACTTAGTACTTGCTAGTGTGTAGTCATTGCTGGTCCCAAGCCCATTTAGGAGAATTGGGTCAGGAAGGACATCTGGCATAAATACTGTGCCAAGTCTAGTATGCAGACTAGAGCTGCTTTGGTGACCCCTAAATATGGAAGCAGCTGAAAAAAATATATATAATAATTCATTACTAATAATATAATCATATTAGGAACAATATATACATTTTAGAATGTATTAGTATTTGGCAGTACAAAAAAGCAAGTATGCACATTTGAGTAATTGACCATGTTAATTCCTTTGTACAAATGTCGGATTTCCCCCGAGTCTTTTCCCCTGCATCGAATCAAATCCTGGCAAATCTGGCTTTGATGGATGAATTTGAACTTTTCGTTAGAAGGCTCTTTTAGGTTAAAAGGTTTGCAGCCATTGTTCACCTATTATAAATATGACCATGACAAATACTAACTTTTAAAGAGTTTTGGCTCCCACTGTAGCTGTGAGTCAAGTGTCTGGAAAACAACAACAGAAAAAGGCATTGGCTTTAAGGGAACCTTGCACAACATACTCATGAGACTTACCCTTTCTGCAAAAGAGGTTTTGTTATGCTGTATCCTTGTGCTTTATTGTTTTGCTTAAAGCACTTGTTGAGAAATCAGCATTTACATTGTATTTGAGTGGATTATGGATGTATTGTAAATATTTTTCACTATGCAGTTTTCTATACTTTCTATAGTGTCAGAAATGAAGATCTAGAGCGTAATTTATACAACCCCGAATCAGAAAAAGTTGGGACAGCATGGAAAATGCAAATAATAATAAAAAAAACACAGAGTTTCTTACATTTACTTTGACTTTTATTTGATTGCAGACAGGATGAACCTGAGATATTTCATATTTTGTCTGCTCAACTTCAATTCATTTATTAATAAGCATCCATTCCTGCATTTCAGGCCTGCAACACATTCCAAAAAAAGTTGGGACAGTAAAGCATTTACCACTTTGTAATGTTGCCATTCCTTTTCTCCACACTTAAAATATGTTTTGGCACCGAGGATACCAAGTGATTTAGTGTTTCAGCTTTCATTTTGTCTCATTCTTCCTGCAAACACGTCTTAGGACGTGGGGTCGTTGTCGCATTTTTCGTTTCAAAATTCTCCACACATTCTCTATTGGGGCAGGCAGGCAGGCCAGTCCAGTACCCATACCCTCTTCTTCTGCAGCCATGCCTTTGTAATGTGTGCAGCATGTGGTTTTGCATTGTCTTGTTGAAAAATGCATGGACGTCTCTGGAAAAGATGATGTCTTGAAGGCAGCATATGTTCATCTAAGATCTCAATGTACTTTTCTGCATTAATGCTGCCATCACAGAAATGTAAATGACCTTTGCCAAGGGCACTGGACACAACCCCATATCATGACAGACCCTGGCTTTTAGACTTGTTACTGTTAACAGTCTGGATGGTCCTTTTCGTCTTTGGTCCGGAGCACACAGCATCCATTTTTTCCAAAAAAATACCTGGAATGCTGATTCATCTGACCACAATACACATTTCCACTGTGTGATGGTCCATCCTAGATGCCTCCGAGCCCAGAGAAGTCGACGTCGCTTTTGGACATGGTTAACATAAGGCTTCTTTTATGCACAGTAAAGTTTTAAGTGGCATTTGTGCATGTAACTCCGTGTTGTAGTGCTTGACAAAGGTTTGCCAAAGTAATCCCTTGCCCATGTGGTTGTATCAGCTATTGTTGAGTGACGGTTCTTGATGCAGTGTCATCTGAGGGATCAAAGATCACAGGCGTTCAGCTTAAGCTTGGGCTCTTGGCCTTTATACACTGAAATTCCTCCTGATTCCTTGAATAAATTAATGTTATTATGCACTGTAGAGGGAGAAATATGCAAATCCTTTCCAATCTGTCTTTGAGGTACATTGTTTTTAATCATTTCAATCATTTTCTCATGCATTTGTTGACAAACTGGAGATCCACTGATCGTCTTTGCTCATCAAAGACTCATCCTTTCCTGGATACGGCTTTTGTACCAAACCATAATTACAATCACCTGTTGAAATCACAGCATTATTTAGTTTTTTGTACCTCATTACTAGCCCTAAATTGACCCCCGCCCAACTTTTTGGGAGAAATTATGCAGGAATGGATGTATATTAACAAATGAAATATAGTTGAGCAGATAAAACATGAAATATCTTGGGTTTAAACTGTCTGCAATCAAATAAAAGTCAAAGTAAATGTAAGAAACACTGCATTTTTATTTTATTTGCATTTTCCATACTGTCCCAATTTTCTCTGATTTGGGGTTGTAAAAATCTGTGTAAATTCTAGAATGAAAAGAAACCAGGACACTATGTGCACCCAAAAAAAAAACAGATGAATAAAACCTTGCAAATGCTCACCTGAACACTTTTGCCATAATCACTTATGATCTCATAAATCACTTGTACTTCTTGTACATGTTCACAGGTGAATGAGCCTCATGTTCCATCTCCTTACCACTCACAGTTATCCATAAATGGTCCATGCAAATTACCTCATGAATACTTAAATATAGGGTGTCCCATTAATTGTTGAGTGGCACAAAGGTGACAATGGAGGAAAGACAAAAATGAGAATTTTGAACAATGTGAGGTGAAAGTTCTTGTCTTGGAGATCCAGGCAAAGAAAATGAGTTGTTTGGTGGATTCAGTAGTGACATCACCAACAAATGCAAGTTTGTTGAGTGGCAACATGTAGCTACAGCAGTCAACAGTAATAGTTTCACATGTCAAAGTAAAAAAAAAATGGTCAGATCTAAAACTTATGCTTTTCACAGGCAAACTGGTGGAGGAAAGCCCACACTTTTCCCTCATCATTTCATGCGAGAATAGATTTATTAATTAGGAAACCCTTTTTAAGTGGTGTGGTTAGTTAAAAGGAGGGAGAAACCGATTTAGCTGATGAGCCCGGTAAATGTTTTCATAATTCTAGACATTTGAAATAAAGACGCAAAACTTCCAGACTGCCTAAAACTCTAAAATTGTTTAATGAACTATTTAACTGCCACTGCTTTTCTGCTTATATTCTTAGATAAGACTGTGGATGTGGACAGTGGTCATAGCCACTCATGGCTTCTCCTACCACTCCTATGCAGATGATACTCAGCTCATTGTCATTTCCTCCTACAGACAAATAAGTCTCAGCTTGCATCTAAGCATGTCTGCGAGATATCTCACAATGGATGTCAGCTCATCATCTAAAACTCAAACCCAGCAAGACAGAGCTGTTACTTATTCCTGGAGATCAATCTCCAACCCAGGACCTCGTCATCTCTCTTGATGACTCCCAGATCAGACCATCTGATAATGTAAGAAATCTTGGTGTTGTTCTGGATAAACAGCTGTCCTTCTCTTCTCATGTAGCCAGCATGACAAGATCGTGCCGATTCGTAATCTACAACATCAGGAAGATTCGTCCATTTCTCTCCATGGAAGCCACTCAGATTCTTGTCTAGTCACTTGTAATCTGGTTGGACTACTGCAACTCCCTTCTGGCAGGTGCTCCTATGTCCACTATTAATCCCTTGCAACTCATTCAAAATGCAGCTGTTCGCCTGGTTTTTAACCAACCTAAACACTGCCACATCACCCCACTGCTGCATTCTCTTCACTGGCTTCCTGTAGCTGCATGCATTCAGTTTAAAACACTGATGCTGGCCTACAAAGCCAAAAATGGACCAGCCCCAAGTTACCTTCAAGGTCTAATAAAACTCCACGCTGTACCATGCAACCTCCGAGCCACTAATCTTGCTTGACATGATCCTCCATCCAGAACTCGAGGAAGACAAGCATCAAGGCTCTCTCTCTTCAAAAAACGATTAAAAACCACCTCTTTAATAAGTACTTAAGCTGATGTGTGCTTACTTACTAACGCTCTGATTAATTTCTTGCAAAAAAAAAAAAAAACTAAGAGTTTTAGCAGATTTATACGCTTGGACTGGTGTCTACTTAAACTAGAGTAAAGTAATGTCTAATATGGAAGCACTTCTGTAAGTCGCTCTGGATAAGAGTGTCTGCTAAATACCGAAAATGTAAATGTGGTCACGACATTTACATTTTTAGCATTTAGCAGAAGCTTTTACCCAAAGCGACTTACAGTATACAGTTTAAGCAATTTAGGGTTAAGGGCTACAGTGACAGCCTGGCAGTGGTGGGGTTTGAATCAGCGATCTTCTGATTACAGGTACCCGCTAGGCTACAACTGCCATAAGCAGCTGAACACTTAAAACCTGGCCCTGGCGGTGTCTCTGGTGCCACAGTTGCCTCCAGAGGCATCTCTGGTGCTCCACACATCTCCAGCAAATGCTGTACAAATGCTATTTAATACAATTACATCATGTCAATAGTATTAAAAGAACTAGTTAAAAATATTCCTTTGTAATGGTCCCCAGTTCCAACTGACACATCATGTTCTCATGCAGTCTAGCAGCCTGAACATTATGGGATGTTGACTGGTTCAGGGTCATTGGGTTGTTGGCAAGTGATTAAATGGGGGAGACCATTCTGCTGTCATGTTGTGTAGCACAGCAAATGCTCTCACATTAAAGCAGACCTTTTCTGGCTGGTATAGCCGACTCCCACCTGATGCATCCAAACAACGCCTTTTAGCAGCCCAATGATAAATTCCAGAACCAAATGTGTGTGCGCACCACTGTAGCATCGCTCCTCTGTGCTATGTGGGTTAGGGAACAGAGTAAAGATTTAGCGATTAAGGGGGCAGCCACTATCCCCTGCTGAAATTATGCAGTGTTCAAGGCTGCTATTTGACTTAGAGACAGACAACTATTTGAAGCTAATAAATGTAACTTTGTTTTCTAATTTTGACAGACCAGGAAGCCAACCATCCCGTAGAGCTCCATTTTCAAGTCTGTTTCCTATGCTGCTGTTTCTCAGAATAAAAGTAGTCATGTGTTGAATCAACCAACCACATTGGTTAAAGTCCTCATTGCATCTATGTTTATAGAATCAAATTGCTTCCGAGTGATGAAAGCAGCTTCATCCTGACTAGGTGCTCTTATACCAGCATGAGTGCAGTCAATTGCTCCAATTTAATTTGGGAAACTAGTCATTGCTGCAAACTGTGCTTTGATGTCAGCCTGTTTACTCAGTATGTAAGGAAATCTGATGCACTGACCAATTTTATTATGACGACTAATATGGCTGGCATTATGAAGCTTAAGAGTGGCTGATTATTATCAGATTATTCATTCTGAAAGCTACCATTTGCCAAGGGTTGATAGGTCTAAGGGTTGTAAGGACCTGTAAGTGGACAGGTACTGCCCGGCTTCGTAAGGTTGAATTCTCTTTAAAAGAATGGCTCTTGGGAATTTAACTTAGCTCACTGACCAGTCATCGTTGGCAAGAAATATTTTATGTTGTAGCCTTATTTGTCGGTTGGCTAGGTCTTCTATTAATGGCAAAATAGGCATTACTGAAGGCAATGCATTATCCTGTCTTGCCTGTTATAGATCTGTAATTGTGTGCAATTAGTTTACAGCTGTTTAGGCTTGTAATTATCTGCAACTATTACCAGCCCATAACAGTTTAGTATCTCCTAAGGAGTCAAAAACATTGGAGGATGCAAGTAAATGTCAATACATAAAGGCAGGCTAATGAACAGGTATACTCAAATAAATCAATACATACATCAAATAAAATTGCTTAGATATGAATGTCATGAATTAGTGGCCTATTGCGAAGTCTGATTTGGTATGAGCTGGTATTCTTACTTAGGTGCAATTCTCTATTTAACCACAGGGTGTAAATTTCAGCTCTCTCCTAAATGTTTTATGGCTGTACACATGACTACTTTTAAAAATTGTATCAAGATCTTGTCTAAATATGGCCATATTTAATAATAATAATAACAATTAAATAAGTGTATCTTGGCTAGATTTTTTTGTTTCATCAGATTTATTTGTATGGGTGCTTGTCAAGATGGTTGTAGATTTTGAGGTGGAAATGCCAACTAAAACTAGCTTTTTTTAGACTGGAAAAAGAGCTAAAACCATCAACCCTGAAACTTGTTTATGCATTATTCTAACACAAGGCATATGCCTGTGGATGCCGTTCCTGAAACAGTGGATAGTACCATACATAATTCGTTTAAGGACAGTGGTAGCCTAGTGGGCATGGCTTTGGGCCATCAACTGAAAAGCTGAGAATTCGAATCCCAGCTCTGCCATTCAGCCACTGTTGGGCCCTTGAGCAAGGTCCTTAACCCTCTCTGCACTAGGGACACCGTACAATAGCTGACCCTGTGCTCTGACCCCAGCTTCCAAACAAGCTGGGATATGCGAAGAAAAAAAATCATTGTACTGTATACAGTAAACAGTATATAACAAATGAATGCATTCTCTTCTCTCTTCTTTTTTTCTGTACATGTACTAGTGCTCAATTTACAATTTCCATGCCTTAAGGTAATACCAATTTCTTCACTGATCAACTTAATTGCATTTTGTTAATATAATCATTTAGAATTTGATGAGCTGCAGCACATTTGAAAAGTTGGGACAGAGGTATGTTTACAACCATGTTGCCTCACATTTCTTATTAATTACACTTTTTAATTGTTACTGTTATTATTATACACATTCATGCAGTTTTGCTAGTGGAATCTTTCTTCATTCTTGCTTAATACAGGACTTCAGCTGCTCAACAGTCTGTGGTCACCGTTGTCTGATTTTTCTTTACATGATGCATCATACAGTATGTTTTAATACAACCCCTGGCAAAAATTATGGAATCACCACTCTTGGAAGATGTTCTGTCAATTGTTTAATTTTGTAAAAAAAAAAAAAAATTACAGACATGCCACAAAACTATCATTTTTCAAAATGTCAACCTTCTGGCATTAAGAAACAATAAAAAAAAGAAACAAATATAATAGTTGTGGTCAGTCACTATTGCTTTTTTTAGATCAAGTAGAGGAAAAAAATATGGAATCACTCAAATCTGAGGAAAAAATTATGGAATCACTCTGTAATTTGCAGTTTAAAAACAAAACATCTGCAGCAGATTAGATTTGCTAATTATTCTTCAGTTTAAAAAGAGTGCTTACACCTCGGAGAGCTGTTGCACAAAGCAGATTGTCATGAATCATGGTTCCAACACAAGATATGTCAGTTGAAACAAATGAGAGGATTATAAAACTCCTTCAAGAAGATAAATCATTGTGGAATGTCGCAAAAGATGTTGGTTGTTCCCAATAAGCTGTGTTTAAAATCTGGACCAAGTACAAACAAAATGGGAAGGTTGTAAAAGGGAAGCATACTGGTAGACCAAGTAAGACATCAAAGCATCAAGATAGAAAACTTAAAGCAATATGTCTTGAAAACAGAAAATGCACAACAAAACAAATGAGAAACAAGTGGCCGGAAAGTGGAGTCAATGTCTGTGACTGAACTGTAAGAAATCACCTAAAAGAAATGGGATTTACATACAGAAAAGCCAAACAAAAGCCACCATTAACACCTAAAAAGAAAAGAACAAGGTTAAAGTAGGCTAAAGAAAAGCAATCGTGGACTGTGGGTGACTGGATAAAAGTGATCTTCAGTGATGAATCGCGAATCTGCATTGGGCAAGGTGATGATGCTGGAACTTTTGTTTGGTGTCTGTCCAATGAAATTTATGAAGATAACTGCCTAAAGAAAACATGTTAATTTCCACAGTTGTTGATGATATGGGCCTGCATGTCTGGTAAAGGCACAGGGGAGATGGTCTTCAATAAATGCCAAAGTCCACATTGAAATTTTGGACGCTTTTCTTATTCCATCAGTTGAAAGGATGTTTGGTGATGATGACTTCATTTTTCAAGATGATAATGCATCTTCCCATAGGGCAAAGGACGTGAAAACTTTCCTTCAAGAAAACATATAATGTCAATGGCATGGCCTGCAAATAGTCCGGATCTCAATCCATTTGAAAATCTCTGGTGGAAATTGAAGAAAATGGTCAATGACAAGGTTCCAACCTGCAAAGCTGATCTGGCAACAGTAATAAGAGACAGTTGAAGGCAGATTGATGAAGAATACTGTTTGTCATTAGTTAACTCTATGCCTCAGAGAGTTTAAACCATTATAAAAGCCAGAGGTGGTGCAACAAAGTAATAATGGTGCAGTGTTTTCTAATGATTCCAGAATTTTTTCCTCAGATTTGAGTGATTCCATATTTTTTTCCTCTACTTGATCTAAAAAAAAGCAATTGTGACTGACCACAACTATTATATTTGTTTCTTTTTTTATTGTTTCTTAATGCCAGAGGGTTGACAGTTTGAGAAATGATAGTTTTGTGGCATGTCTGTGATTAATTTTTTTTCTACAAAATTAAACAATTGAAAGAACGTCTTCCAAGAGTGGTGATTCCATAATTTTTACCAGGGGTTGTAGGAGACAGATCTTACCTACAGGCAGGCAGTCAAGCACATGCACTGCTTTAGCATGATGAGGCCTGGTATTTTCTTGCTAAAATTAATGGACTTCTTGGGAAAAGACATCACCTTGATGGCAACATAACATGCTGTTCTAAAATCCTAGTGTTTGTCCCAGCTTTTCAATGGGCGCAAGGCACACAGTAACACCCTGGACGGAGCGCCAGTCCAGTCCAGGGCGCGCACGCGCACACGCACACACGCACACACGCACACACGCACACGCACACACACAGTGCCTCCAATTAACCTGACTGCATGTTTTTGGACTGTGGGAGGAAACATGGCAAAACATGCAAACTCTGCACAAAAAGGACCCGGACCGCCCTGCCTGGGGATCGAACCCAGGACCTTCTTGCTGTGAGGCGACAGTGCTACCCACCGAGCCACCCACTGGCCCCAAAAAAAGGGACATAATAGCTCAAAGGAATGGGGGGCAACTTTATTGGCTTTCATTATTGGCTATGATTGTGGAATAGAATGTTGAACAAGCTCAAAGTTAAATGCCCACAAATTTTTGCCATATGGTGTACCTAGAGAATAGAATAAAATACTAGAATGCCTTTATTTGTTAGAGGACATGCTTGGGGTGAATTGTCCAGTATTCCAATGCTACCAGAGCAAGCGAAATAGTGTAACAATGCTGTTATAAATATCTCCAAGTTGTTCACATTCTCCACATTACATGTGACTTTTGCATATTACTAAAATAGGATTTAGTGTGGGTCATAAGTAAGCCCAGCCATTTAAATCTAGCATATAATCATAACAAGTGCAGTTGCTAATAGTGGCTGGTGTTGACATATAACATGACTTATCCAGAGCAAACGTTCATGACTAATTCTCCATGACACCTATTCAGTATAGATGAATAAAACTGAGTAAAATAATGAATGTCAATTGATGCATGAGAATCAGTTGGAAGTGCTGTATTAAATCACCTAGAATCCTATTTACTTTTGTCTTTCACAAAAAGCAAAGGTTTAAAAAAGGATATGAAAAGTGAATATGTACTTGATTAACATGTTTAATAATGCACATCATAGTTCATTTTCTTTTTGAGAGCTAAATGAATCAGTTAATGAATAAAGTATCAAGGCAACCTCAGCTCTGTGCAAATAGAAGATCTGAAAATTGAAACGTTTAATGAATATTTAATATAGGCTTTGTGTCATCGCTGGAAGTGAGCTGTCTGTCTATTTCGAGTACATGGACTGACAATGATCTCTGAATCATAGTCACAGCTATCTATCATGTGAACTTATTAAAGATAGCAGATACTAATCCTTTAAAAAAAAGAGCTTCATGGCACCTTTAGTGTTATTTGTTTAAGCAGTATATATTGGATTTGTCCATTTTCATTTTACCAAAAGTGATTATTGCACACTTATGAAATAATAAATGTATATAAATTCAACTGTCCAGTGATATTTACATGCAGTGTCATTAAGCACTTTAAATTTGCCTAGTGGAAATAATTCCATACTCTCAGTGAACATTAACAGGCAAAAACTAAATGCAAATAGTTTAACAAGTCATAAATACATGCAGTTCAATACTGGACATAATGCTTTAAGTACATTAGTCCCAGTTTATGGAGATATTCATCTTATTTGCATATATTTACAGATTCTGACAATGACAATACATTCTATAAGTAGTCATTTGGGAATGGGGGGGGTCAGTGATTTTTAATTATAAAACTTTTCTGACAATTGGCCAAGTGCTTTTCCTGGTGGTAATTAACAATAATTACAGGTTTGGGGAAGAAGGGGTTTCTGTAGCAGGAGAACAATGAAAAATATAAATGTAGAATCAAAAATGTCTGATAGATTTATCCAGCAAAAAAGTGGGGTTTTGCATGCCTGTCAATCACATTTGAAAGCTTGACTGAGGCAGAGCTTTAGAGAAAACACTATTCTGAGCCTTAGCTTGAAAACAGCTTCATAAAAAATCATTGGCTTTCACTTTAAATCTAAGATGTATAAACAATCTTTTATATGTGTTTGATAAGCATAAATGTGTTTATAATTCATTTCTTAAATGATAATGGTATATGATACACAATTTTACATATACATGAAAATATACACCTTTTATTTTTATTACCTTACAGACTCATTCTCTAAAAGATTGAGTTCATTTTTTGTCACAAAATAGCCCACAATGACAAAGTAAAAGCAGATTTTTAGACATTTGTGCTAATTAAAATATGACACCCAAAAGTGAGCTGAGGTGTATTTTGTTTTTACTGATACTGCTTGAGATGTTTCTACAATTTAATTGGAGTCCACCTGTGCATATCAGAGCAAACTCCAAGCCATGGGGGTCACAGGAATTATCTGCAGACCTCAGAAACAGGATTGGGTCAAGGCATAGATCTGGAGAAGGGTACAGAAAAATTGCTGCAGCTTTACAGGTCCCAAAGAGCACAGTGGCCACCATCATTCATAAATGGAAGAAGTTTGGAATCACCAAAAAACTGAGCGATCAGGGAAGACGGGCCTTGGCCAGGGAGGTGAGCAGGAACCTGTGAGTCACTCTGACAGAGCTCCAGCATATCCTTGTGGAGAACCTATAAGAAGATCAACCATCCAGGCAGTGGCCAGATGGAAGCCACTCCTTAGTAAAAGGCACATGACAAAAGGCACCTAGAGGAGACTCAAACCATGAGAAACAAGATTCTCTGGTCTGATGAAACCAAAATTGAACTTTTGGCCTGAATAACAAGCGTTACGTCTGGAGGAAACCAGGCACCACTCATCACCAGTCTAAAGCCATTTCTACAGTGAAGCATGGCGGTGTTTTTCATCATGTTTTTCAGCAACTATATATATATATACAGTGTATCACAAAAGTGAGTACACCCCTCACATTTCTGCAGATAATTAAGTATATCTTTTCATGGGACAACACTGACAGAATGACACTTTGACACAATGAAAAGTAGTCTGTGTGCAGCTTATATAACAGTGTACATTTATTCTTCCCTCAAAATAACTCAATATACAGCCATTAATGTCTAAACCACCGGCAACAAAAGTGAGTACACCCCTAAGAGACTACAACCCTAAATGTCCAAATTGAGCACTGCTTGTCATTTTCCCTCCAAAATGTCATGTGACTCGTTAGTGTTACTAGGTCTCAGGTGTGCATAGGGAGCAGGTGTGTTCAATTTAGTAGTACAGCTCTCACACTCTCTCATACTGGTCACTGAAAGTTCCAACATGGCACCTCATGGCAAAGAACTCTCTGAGGATCTTAAAAGACGAATTGTTGCGCTACATGAAGATGGCCAAGGCTACAAGAAGATTGCCAACACCCTGAAACTGAGCTGCAGCACAGTGGCCAAGATCATCCAGCGTTTTAAAAGAGCAGGGTCCACTCAGAACAGACCTCGCGTTGGTCGTCCAAAGAAGCTGAATGCACGTGCTCGGCGTCACATCCAACTGCTGTCTTTGAAAGATAGGCGCAGGAGTGCTGTCAGCATTGCTGCAGAGATTGAAAAGGTGGGGGGTCAGCCTGTCAGTGCTCAGACCATACGCCCCACACTACATCAAATTGGTCTGCATGGCTGTCACCCCAGAAGGAAGCCTCTTCTGAAGTCTCTACACAAGAAAGCCCACAAACAGTTTGCTGAAGACATGTCAACAAAGAACATGGATTACTGGAACCATGTCCTATGGTCTGATGAGACCAAGATTAATTTGTTTGGTTCAGACGGTCTCAAGCATGTGTGGCGGCAATCAGGTGAGGAGTACAAAGATAAGTGTGTCATACCTACAGTCAAGCATGGTGGTGGGAATGCCATGGTCTGGGGCTGCATGGGTGCAGCAGGTGTTGGGGAGTTACATTTCATTGAGGGACACATGAACTCCAATATGTACTGTGAAATACTGAAGCAGAGCATGATCCCCTCCCTCCGGAAACTGGGTCGCAGGGCAGTGTTCCAGCATGATAATGACCCCAAACACACCTCTAAGACGACCACTGCTTTATTGAAGAGGCTGAGGGTAAAGGTGATGGACTGGCCAAGCATGTCTCCAGACCTAAACCCAATAGAACATATTGGGGCATCCTCAAGCGGAATGTGGAGGAGCGCAAAGTCTCGAATATCCGCCAGCTCCGTGATGTCGTCATGGAGGAGTAGAAAAGCATTCCAGTGGCAACCTGTGAAGCTCTGGTAAACTCCATGCCCAGGAGAGTTAAGGCAGTTCTGGGAAATAATGGTGGCCACACAAAATATTGACACTTCAGGAACTTTCACTAAGGGGTGTACTCACTTTTGTTGCCGGTGGTTTAGACATTAATGGCTGTATATTGAGTTATTTTGATGGAAGAATAAATTTACACTGTTATATAAGCTGCACACAGACTACTTTTCATTGTGTCAAAGTGTCATTTTGTCAGTGTTGTCCCATGAAAAGATATACTTAAATATCTGCAGAAATGTGAGGGGTGTACTCACTTTTGTGATACACTGTATATATATATATATATATACACACACACCAATGTATATAGTTAAAAAATAAACTTATGTATCTATTTTGACAGACAAAAAAGTCTACATACTCATTTGCAGTCTCCTACTTGCCACAAGTATAGCCAGTGTGCAAAATGTGCATCAGTTAAATATCTGCCCTTTAGTTGTGCTAATGCCAAACCTAAAATAGCTTTCATGTTTGACAAATTATGTGGACAAATCTATTTCTTAAAAAAATAAAAGAAATACATTAAACAGTAATTGTGGCAGAAGTTGTATGCAAATGTCTGACACCCTGTTGGGTCAGTACCTAATAACACTATGGGTATATTTGGCAGATATAATAGCTTGCAAATAAGTTTTACTCATTTCTCTACATTTTTAAACATTAAAGGCAGGAAACTGTGAAAGGCAATTCAAAGCTTTGCATTTATGAAAGGAGTTTATGGTAGATTTTGAGAGATGTTTGTATTATTGTTATTTTATAACAGCCAAACTCTTTTCAGCTTTAGTTTCTCTGACTGTGTCAGAATTACTTTCCAGACTATTATTTACAGAAAATGTTTTTACCTGCCTGTGCATTGTTTCTGTGCAGCCTGAGTCAGAGTGGGTCTTTCTGTAAATAAACATACCTCTACTAACCGAGTTTACTTTTTTTATTTTTGCTTTAAAAGTCCACAGCGTGTTGCTTTGTATACTTCAGACATGACATTGTTATAAGGATGCAGGTAAGGTTTTCTGCAAGATGACTCATACAGATTATGTTTGCACAAACAGCCCTGCACATATAATGGCAATCATTACTGTAGACCCTTTGCTGTCACATAGGGGTTTTGCTTTGTTTTTTGCCAGTATACAGAGATTTAACTATTTACTTACTACTTTTAAAAGACTTTGAAAAATAATTTAAGAGATAAAAAGAATTTTGCAATCTGCAGTGGTCAGTAACTATCAAAAGTGCTACAAAGAAGGAACAGTGGTAAACCGGCGACAGGGTCATGGGCAGCCAGGGCTCATTGATGCACGTAGGAAGTGAAGCCTGGCCCGTGTGGTCCGTTCCAGTAGACGAGCTACTGTAGCTCAGATTGCTGAAGAAGTTAATGCTGGTTCTGATAGAAAGGTGTCAGAATACACAGTGCATCACAGTTTGTTGCGCATGGGGCTGCATAGCCGCAGACCAGTCAGGGTGCCCATGCTGACCCCTGTCCACCGCAGAAAGCACCAACAATGGGGACGTGAGCTTCGGAAATGGACCACGGAGCAATGGAAGAAGGTGGCCTGGTCGGATGAATCACGTTTTCTTTTACATCGCGTGGATGGTCGGGTACGTGTGTGTCGCTTAGCTGGTGAACACATGGCACCAGGATGCACTATGGGAAGAAGGCAAGCCGGCGGAGGCAGTGTGATGCTTTGGACAATGCTGGGAAACCTTGGGTCCTGCCATCCATGTGGATGTTACTTTGACACGTACCACCTACCTAAACATTGTTGCAGACCATGTACACCCTTTCATGGAAATTGTATTTCCTGATGGCTGTGGCCTCTGTCAGCAGGATGATGCGCCCTGCCACAAAGCAAAAATGGTTCAGGAATGGTTTGAGGAGCACAACAACGAGTTTGAGGAGTTGACTTGGCCTCCAAATGCCCCAGATCTCAATCCAGTCAAGCATCTGTGTGATGTGTTGGACAAACAAGTCTGATCCATGGAGGCCACACCTCGTAACTTACAGGATCCTCTGCTAACATCTTGGTGCCTGATACCACAGCACACCTTCAGGGGTCTAGTGGAGTCCATGCCTCGACGGGTCAGGGCTGTCTTGGCAGCAAAAGTGGGACCAACACAACATTAGGAAGGTGGTCATAATGTTATGCCTGAATGGTGTATGTGTGTGTGTTTTCTATGGTGGGATCAGAAGGATGAAATAGAGCTGAATTAATCCTGGTACAGAAGTGACAAATTAGGTTAAGCTATTTAGTTTGCTGGCTCATAAACGCTGTGATGAAGAGTACATGAGAGATGCAAGTCTGCACTCTGTCATCCCCTAATTTATCACTAGCAAAATGAACACGGGGTTCTGCAGGCTGTCGGTCATCTAAGAGCTTTTCAGCACAGTGCTATTCACTAAATGTATTATGCAAATGTATACAATGGAGAGAATATGGGAATGTTAGTATACTTACAAAAATTGATCTGATGGAATTGCACAGAGCAGCAAGTGAAAGGTCAAGCATGAGAAATTAAAGCCAAATCAATCATTAATCTAGTTTGTTATAAAATAGAAGTATTAATCTGTGCTATATTTGCTTAAATGTTTTAGCAAACAACGTTAACTAAATTTACTAGCTGTCTAGTTAATTCATGAGTTTAATTCCTGTATTTTTTTACGCTTTTCTTCTCCTACCACTGAAAACAAATTTGAGGTATAACCCTAATTCCAAATATGTTTGCACAGCAGGGCCAGTGATAGCTCAGTGGTTAAGGTACTGGACTAGTAAACAGAAGGTTGCCGGTTCAAGCCCCGCCACCACCAAGTTGCCACTGTTGGGTCCCTGAGCAAGGCCCTTAACCCTCAATTGCTCATTGTGTAAGTCGCTTTGGATAAAAGCATCTGCTAAATGCTGAAAATGTAAAGATAAGTCTGGCACCTGCACTCTCTAACTGCTAAACAAGCAGGGACGTCCCTAAAAAAGACAATCTAAAAGAAAGCATAATAGTGCTTTCACAGTTGTGCAAGTTACCCATGAAGATGGCACAAACACCCCCATACTATCACACATGCTGGCTTCCTTTTTTTACTTTGTGTTAACAATCTGTATGGTCCTTTTCGGCCCATAACATAACTTGTAAAGGTGGACTCACAGCACATTGTGCACCACTTTTCATTAGCCCAACTCAAACCTGAGCTTGAGAATTCAGTGCTATTTTTAGCTGTTGTTCATATATGGCTTATCTTACATTCATAGATCTGACAATCTGTGTTTACTGACTTCCAAAGTAATTCTGAGCCCATCTTGTTCCATTAATTCCAGAAACATGTCATTTTTAAATCTCGGAGAATAAATGTTACTGGCATTTAATTTTGCCCTTTATGCCAGTTCTCTGCATCTTCGCAAGTCATCATTGTAATGGTGCATAGAAAAACAATATTTCTAAACTGTTGGACTGTTTACTCACACAGTGTTTTCCAAAAGCAGTGAACCTTGATCCATCCTTACTTACAACTGAGTTTTTCAGTAATGCTTTTTACCCAATGGTGAAAGCATCACCTGTTTTAGATGGTAATTGCAACTTTTCACAGCATTACGGATCTTACATTGGCCTGTACCACCTTTTTTGGAATGTGTTGCTGGCATTAAAATAGGAATATATCTCTAATAATCAATAAGCTTAAAAAGGTAAAACATGTATCATAATACACCAATAAGGCATAACAATATGACCACCTCCTTGTGGTCCTCCTCCTCTACACTTACTGTCCATTTTATCAGCTCACTTACCATATAGAAGCACTTTGTAGTTCTACAATTACTGACTGTACTCCATCTGTTTCTCTACATACTGTTTTAGCCTGCTTTCACCCTGTTCTTAAATGGTCAGGACCCCTACAGGACCACCACAGAGCAGGTATTATTTGGATGGTGGATTATTCTCAGCACTGCAGTGACACTGACATGGTGGTGGGGGCTAACAAAGCATGCAGAGAAACAGATGGACTACAGTCAGTAATTGTAGAACTACAAAGTTCTTCTATATGGTAAGTGGAACTGATAAAATGGACAGTGAGTGAAACAAGGAGGTGGTTTTAATGTTATGGCTGATCGATGTATATCTCTATAAGACAAATTACTGCATTCTGTTTTTATGTATGTTTTACCTGCTGTCCCTGTTAGAAATTTTAAATACTGTATGTGAAATAAATAGTTATAATTACTTTTATTAGTAGTAGTGGTAGTAATAGTACAGTGGTACCTTGTAACTCGACGTTCCCTAAACTCGAAATCTTTAAAAAATTTGTACCCTTAAACTCAACGTGTGTGACTGTCACTTTGTTCAGTGCTGAATGAGACGAATCTGCATTTGTGTGAAACAACTATTTCACTCTGAAAGCTGCACATGTATCTGTGTTTAGCTGAATTTTTCTCACTGTTTCACTTTTAAACTTGTGTTATAGCTCAGGGTTTTGAGAAATTGCAAGAATCAGCTTTTCCGAGAGAGCCTAACACGCTTATTTAAAAAAAAGCTTAATGAGACTTAATGTATTAAAAGAACAACATAGAAACACAAACTCTCTTAATTATTACTGCTCATAAGTTCTCTTCACTAATGAAATTCCTCACTCATTTAGATACAGTAAGTCATGTTAAGCTTTGCGCACCGCCACACTCCATAGGAAATAACGGCACAGTCAGTGCAAAAGCGGTTTTGGCGCTTCTAATGTGAATGCACCTTTACTGAACTTGCTAAGTAATACAGTATGTCAAGATCAAGCATCTCCATGCTTAAAAAGAGTAAAGAAGTAAAGGTAAAGTGCAGGTTTTATTGTATTTTTATATTGATTTCTAATTCTAACTTTTCAGTGTTTTTTATATTATATTTGTGTTATTTTTAGTGTATAAGTGTCAAAAACAACCACATTATTTTACATTAGCCTAAAATATATGCATTTGTATGGGACCATGGAACACATTAACAGGTTTCCCATACATACTTATGGGGAAAAATACCTTGAAATACTTTTAAACTCAACGCCACTTCCAGAACCAGTTGACGTTGAGTTTCAAGGTACCACTGTAATTGTAAAAATGTTTTAATTCATTCCTACTACATGTCAGATTACCAATTATTATGATCTACCAGTTGTGCTATTTAAACTCGCTTTTAAACTTAATCTCTAGGAATAAAAACAAAAATTTAATTATTAATGGCAGTATTGATGACGCAGCACTGTGCTGAGTCCTCACTGGCCACTGTGTAAAGATTTTTACATGTTTTCCCCATGTGAGTGAGTGTATGAGTGAATGTGTAAGTGTGAAAGCCATGTCCAGGATTAAGCCATGCCCAGGATTAAGCCATGCCCAGGATTAAGTCATGTCTAGGATGTATTCCTACCTCGGGAGCAACCTTTCTAGTCTGGACCCAATGAGACTTAATGAATGATATTATGAAAGCTTGTTGGTTTATTTTAATTATGTAATACATGACTACAGAGAATTTATACAACTGGTTAGTTTAATACTTTAACTATTCACAGGTAAAGTGTGTGTTTGTATAGGGTTTACACAGCTAGTACTAAGTATGCAAACTGATGATGCTGTGATATACTGTATATTATATTTAATTCAAGTGATTGATATGCAGCACTAAAATCAATGGATTACCTTAATATAAATAACTGAAACAACTACAAATGTGTGAATTGGTTCATTTAACTAATTTAATTTGCTTGGCATTTTGGAGGAAGTAAATTAGAGCATGGAAAATCACGTTGGCACTTTAGAAGAGCTACAAAGAGGTGAAATCAAACATGATGTTCCTGCTCAGTGGGCGCATTAAATTGACAGATTTATCTTCCTTCTGTCAGACATGCCCTGGACACTAAATACACTTGAGAAAAACGCAGCTCAGTGCTGTGTGAAGCTTAGCGGAGAATTGCTTGAAAACAGACTGAGGACTAAAGCAAACACAGTGAGGAATTGCCTTAAAGACTGCCTTGATCTCAGAGCAACGGCACTCTGAGCTGCCACACTGATTCCTGTGTGACTACCATCCAAACTACACTAGTCGTTTACAGCAAAAATCTAAGTCAGCTTTACAAACAGCTTGATTTGTTAAGGAATACCATATTAAGTGACACATTGGAAAAACTAAGTACGTTTATTCATAAATTCATTAATTCACCAACAGCTTCATCCTGGTGAAGGTCAGGGTTGGTCTAGTCCCACCTGGAAACATTGGTGCAAAATGCAGGGCTCCACACACACCCATTTCCTAACTTATTAACAGCCAGTTCACCTTATGTAGGTAACCCCACAGACAAGAGGAAAACTCAAATTACTGTGTGGCACCCACCCTTACATCTATGGAATTTTTAAGGTAGCCAGTGAACCTTCAGGAAATTTTAGGTTGGTGGGCGTACTCCAGTTAGTGTGGTGGGAGAAACCATCCTCAGAAAGAACATAAAACACTCCTCTCAGACAATCTAGATCCCTATTATCCATGCTGCTTGTGTTGCACCCACGCTACCAGCTGCACCCCGTGCCACATCCTATTTCATAACATTTGAGCTAAGGATGCAAACATCACATGTTGACTGCTTAATGGTCATCAGTTACAGTCCATTACATAGTCTCAACCCATGCCTATCAGTGTGCAACAGAAGACTAAGCACAATGCGCCCAGGTGGTTCAGCGGTATATTCCAGTATGAACTCCTCGGTTCGAAACTCGGCATTGCCACCAATCGGCTGGGTGCCAACTAGTGACCATAATTGGCAGTCACTGCAGTAGACACTAATTGGCCACCGTGTCTGCTAGGACGGGATGACCAGTTCAAATTCCAGAAGGAAATAAGCATTTAAGTCTCTAATAATGTTGTTAAAAGAAATAACATCTAAAAGACAATTTTCTTTAAACATCTGAAATTAGGAACTTTACAGGACATTTATAAGACCCAATGCTTTATAATACTAGCATTTTTATAATACTAGCATTTCTGTTTCACTAAAATGGTCAGGAAATGCAATATATACTGTATGTTATGATTGGTTTTATTATGCATGCTTAATCTTTTAAACAGATGTTTATAAGTGTACACCCTACCACACATTATACAGGCATTTTTAATATTGTTATTATCTGCCTGTAAAGATGCATGTAAGGGGAGTTGATGGATTTCCACCAAAAACACACCTGGACACTTCCTGACCAATTACCATAAAAATCTGTGAGTTAAGCATCGGGCAATCCGTTCAGGACCACTGATCACTACCTTCAGTCATGTTTTTTATTCAAAATTTGGCAAATTTTGTGTCAATTTAGTCATTTTACAGTTACAGAATGATTTAAGAAAAGTTCTAGACTGGCTCTACAGTAGCTCAAGTCTGATCTCAGACTAAGTAAGAACTTTCAGTGCCATCCCCACTGAAAATCAGTAAACAAAATGAATTAAATGAACTTTTTCCCAATATTTAAGGCCCTACCTAATTCACGGTCGTGAAAATCGCGTCACGGACTGTGAAATAAGCAGTTTCCAGTGTAATATGCAGTTTTACATTCAAACGTTAAGGTTTGTTTTTAGCAATTTGTCGCATTCAAGTGCCCCATGTTTACTGGTCAATTTGCACTTTGAGGAGGTTCTAGCAGTCCTATGGCAATTCAGTTAGCAATCGGTTATTTGAAATGTACAGCAGCTAAAAAACACTACTCAGGAAAACTCTCAACTAATTCTGTGGATGCAGAAGGAGGTGTGTCAAAACCAGTGGCGGCTCCTGCCAAATCTCTCAGGAGGGGCAATTGTTGCGATGATGGCCAAGGTATAATGGGTAAATTAAAGCTTAAATAATTAACATCTTAAGTCATCTGTCAGTTTGCCCTCACAAATAACTTTGAACATGGAGAGACCAGCTTTACCATTAATCATACAATTAAGTAAAGCCTTCACCCTAACAATTGCAACTGATGTGCAAAGAATAAAGAAGTACAATTAAACAATTACAATAAGTGCAATCACAATTCACTATTTAAAAATTACATCACTTACTTGTAACTTATATGATTTCCCCCCCTTTGTAGATACTTGCTTGATGTTTAAATTTGGTCTGGGTGGCCCTAATTCTTAAGTTGCTAATTTATCCTGATGACTTGACACCATGGAGTTGCTCCGAACTAAGGTAATGGTAGTCATGGTGACGAGATCACGACACCAGGTTACGTGTGACGCAAGCACGTAAGTGATAGCCCTCCCAGAACCCATTCAGATTGCATTGCAGCGCCTGCAGTTCGAAAAAAAAAGAGCCTTAACATGAGTCTGTGAGAGCAAAAGGGGCGGTACTGTACGGAACACAACTCGATGCTGATTGGACTACGATATTCACAGGCAAGACAGACTGTCCAGAACAGTCACAGCCGTGATAGAAAAATGTCTTCCCTTTCGCCCTTTGGTGGTGCGTCGCCCGATCGCCCTAAGGAACGAGCCGCCCCTGGTCAAAACACAGACGAGTATTGTCGTATTTGAGACAGAGCCTTGCACTTTGCTAGTTGTTTGAGGTTTACATTCAACTGTTAAGGTAGGCTGTGCTGTGTATAGTAGCTTCCATTTATCCTATCATTTAATTCATTCAATTTAATGTGCCACTTTTCTTTAAAAATTAAGATTTTTGAAAATCAAGGTCTATGAAATTAAGCACATTTCTCCATGAATTTCATAGGGCCCTACCGATAGTACAACTTTTTAAGGTGCACTTTACTATATGTACATCTGTTTTACAATACACTTCAGATTTGCTAAGAAGCGAAGACTCTTGTGAGTGTCAGTTCTTTCTGATCTCCCAGCCAGCAAGAGTAACAATTTAAGGGCTCATCTAGGATCATCCTCAAATAAATTCTTTTCTTAGAAAATTCTCTCATCTGCTGCAAAATGGTCTTTTGGTGTGTGCACTTTTTGTAAGGGTTAACCGTGGTGATTAAAACTGGACCTCACAAAACTGACTCATGGATAGGGTTAGATCTCCAGGATCAAACACACTAGGAAATTCAAAGGACAAACTAACAGAGGCCCACAGGAGCTGGCAGAAGACTTTTTTTTTTCCAAAATTGGCAAGTGGATCCCTCACCAGATCACTGAGTAAACTATGAACCCTGACCACCTTGTCTAAAAAGATTTCTGTGGTACCTTTGACTGAGAGAAGCTTAAGTAGTGCAACTAATTTGCAAGCCTTTTAGAACCTGTTGACCACAGCCAAAAACGATGTTTGCTTTGAGAGGGTGGTGGCCTCGTCATAAAGTTGAGGGACAAGTGGGACCAGGGATGGGATGGGTAGGGGAGCAAATAGGGACTCAATGGGTCTGTCAAAAACCTAGTGAGCTGCCTTGCTGTCTTACTGCCTACACAGGCAGCTGCCTCAGTAGAGAGGATTCTAATAAGTCATCGACTTATAAGTCAGGTTATTCGAACTCACTACTTAGACAGAGATTCCATCGATTTTCGCTTACTAAGCTAACACAAATAGCTTCATGCCATTCAAACCAATGGGATGAGGTGGCACAACACGCTAGCATGTCAACTCGCATCTCCCTCCGTGTACCGAAAACAATTAAATTTACTGACAAGTTTTGCTGACAATTTGCAAATAAATGACACTTGTACACGTCTATACAAATTATCAATCAATAATAATGTACTTACATTTTTTATATTTTATTTATGCATTTTCTCCCCTTTTTCTCCTTTTTAGCACGTCCAGTTGCCCGATTGTGTCATGCTTCCTCCCCACCAATGCCGATCCCTGCTCTGATTGAGGAAAACAAAGCGAACCCACGCTCTCTCTGACACGTGGCCGGCATGCCGTATGCATCTTATCACCTACACTTTGACGAGTGGAGTGCAGTGCAGCTCAGCACTGTGTATGGAGAGACACACTCTGAGAGCACTCTTTTCTCATCTCTGTGCAGGTGCCAATCAGCCAGCAGATGTCGTAATTGCATTAGTTATGAGAGAGACCCTACGGCTTAATCCCACCGCTATCTTAACAACAGGCCAATCGTTGTTCATGTGGCCGCTCAGCCTATTCGGCAGGCAGAGCTGAGATTCGATACGATGTATTAGAGATCCCAACTCTGGTTCCAGCCTGTTTTTACCACTGCGCCACCTGAGCGGCCCATAATTTATTTACATTTAAAACTAACTTTTGTTGCTCCGCATCCATCCGCCATATTTGTAATTTTTTGTGAGAAAAGTTGTGCCACACTGAATGCTGGGATTGCCTTCACCACTAAGGCCGCATCGGATGCTCCATTGTTATTTAGTCAAAATAATGTTCAAATTCAAGGTACCTTACTAGGCAGCATTTTAGAGCATCTAAGAATTCGAATAGCCTTCTTCTCTGGAACACGTGTAGGATGACGTAACATGCGGCTGTGTAGAGAGATCACTAGGTTTTCGAACACTCCCTATAAAGATGGCTAGTTAGCTAAAGTGTAATTTTATCCATGTAATATTAGCACACAGTTAATTGAATAGCTAATTTGGCAGTCATCACATTTTATTCTCAAACATTTGGTCTTATTCATTCAATTATAAAGACTTTAATTCAATGTAGTTTGGAGAGAGCAATATTTTTAAGTGAAAGGTGATCTATAAAACAGCATACCACTAATACATTCACTTTAGTCTTTGCAGAATTTAGATGAATGCAATTCTCAAAAGCAGTGTGCGCCACGGCAAGTCTAATTCAAGTTATCTGCCAGCATTTAGACCCATCAGCCATTAAAATAAAGACAATGTGTCAAAGAATTAATCATTGTCTAAGCCTTTGGTGAGCTGCCATGACTGACTTGGCAACGTGAAAGCTCAATAATGTTATGGAGAGGCAATTTGCTCGAGCTCTCCATCTTTCTCTGTGACCTTTTCTCAGATGTGTGTAATGTATGTGTGTGTCTCCCGGTGTGCTAAATAATGGCCAGTAGAATCTAGGACCTGTCAGTTCACCTGTGCCAAGCACTGACCCTACAACAACCAATCATAATCTCGGGAAGAAGAGATTGATGTCTAAATGCATCTCATATCACTCACAAAACATCTCCTCTGTACAACTAAGTACTGTATGAGGCCCATTATTCCACCTCCTGCCATGGAAAAAATCTAGATATTCCACATGATGCAGCGATGAAAGCTGATGGATGAAGGACAATTTAATGAGCAAGTGCTGTTGCAATACAATAAGTGATGTCATTATCAATAGCTATATGGGTATATGATGTTTATTTTAGAAACAAACAAATGAGCGAAAACTAAGACAGGCTTTTTAATGACTGACAGTATCTCACTTTAGAGTTTAATAATGTCTGTATATTAGAGTATAGCTTATGAATAACTAATAGGACCTTTGCTAACGAACTGCACACTTGTGAGGACAAGGACATTTAAAAGACATGAGACATTACAGACAAGTGACATGCCTTCCAGATGTTATAGATTTGGGCCAAAATAAGTTCACATCTTTCACAAAAATATGACTTTGTGGTCATATACACGACTAAATAAATCAAGAAAAAAATTATATTTAGAGCTTAAACATGCAAAAAAGTATGTGGACACCTCACCGTTTGCTTGTTGTACATCCAGTTACAAAACCCTGGGCATTTTTAGTCTTGCATGCCCCAACAACCTTTTTCAATCTTTGCACTCAAAGGAGCATTTATATATATATATATATATATATATATATATATATATATATATATATATATATATATATATATATATATATATATAAATGCACTGACCAGCCATAACATTAAAACCTTTCTCAGCACTGCAGTAACACTGTGATGGTGTGTTAGTGTGTGTTGTGCTGGTATGAGTGGATAAGACACAGCAGCGCTGATGGAGTTTTTAAACACCTCACTGTCACTGCTAGACTGAGAATAGTCCACCAACCAAACATATACAGCCAACAGCAACCTGTGGGCAGCATCCTGTGACCACTAATGAAGGTCTAGAAGATGACCAACTCAAACAGCAGCAATAGATGAGCGATCGTCTCTGACTTTGCATCTACAAGGTGGACCAACTAGGTAGGAGTGTGTAATAGAGTGGACAGTGAGTGGACACGGTATTTAAAAACTCCAGCAGCGCTGCTGTGTCTGATCCACTCAAACCAGCACAACACACACTAACACACCACCACCATGTCATTGTCACTGCAGTGCTGAGAATGATCCACCACCTAAATAATACCTGCTCTGTGGCAGTCCTGTGGGGGGTCCTGACCATTGAAGAACAGCATGAAAAGGGGGCTAACAAAACATGCAGAGAAACAAATGGACTACAGTCAGTAAGTGTAGAACTACAAAGTGCTTCTATTTGGTAAGTGGAGCAGATAAAATGAACAGTGAGTGTAGAAACAAGGAGGTGGTTTTAATGTTATGGCTGATCAGTGTATACAGTATATACACACAAATAGGTAAAATATCTGGACTGCAGGCAGGCTAGTCAAGCACACATACACTTTGTCCACACAGGCACACTGTTGTAACTCATGCAGAATGAGGCCTGGCATTGTCCTGCTGAAACAGACATGAGGTTTCTGGGAAAAGACGTAGTTCTGAAGGCATGTTATGTCTCACCTAATTGACAGTATAAGCCTACGCATCAATAGTACCTTTACATATATGCAGATCACTTATGCCATGGGCACTGATAAACCCCCAAAATACCACTTGAGGGCTTGATGGTCACACACATTCAGCAGCAGAAACATTGCTTTCTTAGCACAGTTCTTCAACTTTACCCGCAGTTTGACTTCACATTGAATTAGACTTTAAAATCACATCTCAAATACTACATAGTGTGTATTAACACCATTGTTAGTGCACTAGCATCCTACCTAAGTGTGATATTTCTGACAATCACCTTTGTGTGCATCAAACAGCTTAACATTATTACTGGAAAATGAATGAATGAATGAATCAATATGTAAATAACAAGAGCTTCAGAGAAAATGTATTTGATAGTGTAATACCATATTGCTATACACCTCAGTCTGTAATCCAGCCTTGTTTTCTTTATTCTTCCTTGGCATCCAGTCCTTTTAACCCACTGTGATGCACAAGATCAAAGATAAAGCCAATTTTAAGAGAGTGGGGACTGTTAATTTCTGAGGCCCGTTTGGAAAAACTAACCATCTGCCTCATGCCTTATCATCTAAGAATAGCAGACAGCAAAAAAGGAGCTGCAGCTGTTCCTCCTGAATCTCATTTACCTTCTGTCATGTCCCTGCTTGGAGATCACATTGGTAATTAATAGAGCCCTTTTTTTCTCAAGCATCTTCTAAAACTCTTGTTTCTCCAGTCGCTTTCTCACTGGGCTACAGGATGACTGAGACAGACAGCAGTTTCTCTCAAGAGAGGTTCCTGCTAAGCCCTTCATTTTCAGAAGGAATGCTAAAAAATTAAAGAGCAGCTGGTTTATAGAGGGAAATTAAAAGCGTCTATCCAAAAAGATGCCAGCAGTGTTGTTTTATTATTTATCGATTGATTTTAGAGCTCAGAATGCATTGGCTGAGCTTTGCTGATTGCTTTTTGGCATTAAAATCAGAAAATGTACTGCAGCTTTTATAACTGATGAAATGCATTTCTCATGAAATATAATCTGATGCAAAAGTCAATTCAGTTTTTGGAAGACTGAGCTCTGAGTCCTATGAAATGTGAAATATTTAGATTTATTTCCACACTGCCATAGATACAGAAGTTTTGGCAAATGTCTGGGACATATATAATAAAAGGCCGCATTGTGGCTCAATGGGTAGCACAGTCACCTCACAGTAAGAAGGTTCTAGGTTTGATGCCCCAAGTGGAGCAGTCTGGGTCCTTTTTGTGTGTTGGCATGTTTTTGGACTGTGGAAATTAAAGGAGAACATGCAGTCAGGTTAATCCAAGATACTAATATGCCTCTAGGTGTGAATGTGTGTGAGTGTGTGTTTGCCCTGTGATTAACTGGTGACCTGTCCCAGGTGCTTCCTACCTTTCTCCTCATGACTTGTACCCACCGCAACTCTGAACAGGATAAAGCGCCTGTAAAACAGACATGAATGAATGAAGACTATGATAATGCAGTTGTAGCCGATCGGTTAAGGTACTGGACTAGTAAGTAGGTGGTCACTGGTTCAAACCCCACCACTGCCAGGTTTCCACTGTTGGGCCCTTGAGCAAGGCCCTTAACCCTCAATTGCTTAGACTGTATACTGTAAGTCGCTTTGAATAAAAGCATCTGCTAAATGCAGAATATGTAAATGCTGTGGATATTAATAAAACAAAACACTAATGTTTAATTATTGTTCATAATCATAAAAACCTGCAGTAAAAATACTGTGGACTCCAGAATTTACCTGGAAACATGAAAAACACACCCTCAAAAGGTTGCCAATTCAACAAAGGGAACCACTCACTCACTCAACTTACTAACACCTAGATGCAATTTAGAGTAGCAAATGTGTGTACTGGAAGGTGGAAAGAAACCACTGTGCATTTACAAAACCCATGTAGAAATGGGGGAACACAGATTTAAACCCAAGTTCCCAAGAACCATGTGTTGCACAGAACCCACAATGCCATCTATAATGCCTAATATCAATACACATGATTTTTCTTTAAAGTTATAATGATTTTTTTTGTTACCTTGCTATTGTCACTTGTCTAATATCAGCAAACCTTATGTCAATACTAAAGAAAATACTAGAAGGCATACATGGTAAATAATTTAAACTACATACCCCATTGCCAAAAAAATTCAGGGCATTTTGTACGTTTTCACTGATCAACTCTATTGTATTTTGTAATAGACACGTTTAGAATTTCATGCCTGCAACACACTCCAGGGTTACCTATTAATAAGAATTTATAATGGTTTGGGAACTGAAGACATTAATTGTTGCAGTTTTGCAAGTCAAATTGTTCTGGAAAAAGTTGGGACAGTTGGTAAAATGCAAATTACAACAGAAATCAGTGATTGTTAAACTGTGTTGTACAAGTATTTAACTGACATGAACACAAAGAAAAAAGATTTTAAAAACTTTGTTCAAACAGGGTTTAAGCAAATTTGTGTTCTTGTACTGTTGTCTACTTAAACTTGAGTAGGAAATGGCTACAGTGGAAGCACTTCTGTAAGTTGCTCTAGATAAGAGCGTTTGCTAAATGCCAAAAATGAAAATGTAAATGTAAGACGATATGATTATATAGCTGTATTGGCAACACGTCTTAAGGCATTTTATAGTTAACAGGTAAAATCATTATATCATGTAATAAAGCAGCATTAACAAAAGCCTCCGTCCATTACGAGCACGTATTAGTTAAGGTTCACTGCATGAGGACTGCCTGAACATGAGTTGCATTAGAAAGTGCATTATATGTTTGTTTATTAGGATTTTAATGTCACATTTGGTTACATTCATGACAGAAACAGTAGTTACTCATTACACAAGATTTATCAGTTCACAAGTTCAATGTCTAACACAGTCATGGACAATTTTGTATCTCCAATTCACCTGACTGCATGTCTTTGGATTGTGGGAGGAAACCGGAGCTCCCAGAGGAAACCCATGCAGACACGAGGAGAACATGCAAACTCCACACAGAAGGACCCAGACCGCCCCACCTGGGGATTGAACCCAGGACCTTCTTGCCGTGAGGCAACAGTTCTACCCACTGAGCCACCGTGCCTCCCCCAGGACATTTTGTAAAATGCAGTAAAAAAAAAAAAAAAAGAATCTGCGATTTGTTTGAATTTGATGCCTGAAAAAAACTCCAAAAAGTTAGGACGGAGGCATGTTTAGCACTGGTTCAATCAGCTTTTCTATTAATGAGAATTTATAATGGTTTGGGAACTAAAGACATTAATTATTGCAGTTTTGCAGGTCAAAATATTCTGGATTGAAGTTTGGACAAAGCCAAATTCAGAAAAATTTGGGACGGTGGGTAAAATCCAAATTACAACAGAAATCAGTGATTTTTAAACTGTGTTGCACAAGTATTTAACTGAAAACAGCACAAAAATATACATTTGTACAGCTGTATTGATTTTGTAAGTTAACATTAATTCCTAATTTAATACCTGCAAAAAAAGGAGCAACACCTGTTAATAGTTAACAGGTAAAATCATTATATCATGTAATGAAGTAGCCTTAACAAAAGCCTCCTTCAATTATGAGCAAGTATTGGTTGAGGTTTACTGCATGAGGACTGCCTGAACACATGGTGCATTAGTAAGTGCAATATAAAACAAATGAGATCCCTCTCTGAGCAACTCGTGTTAGGGTCATGTTTACTGCTGTTACATCACCATTCTGAGGAAGACATTTTTCCCTATCCCAACTTGTTTCCATTATATTAGGAATGAGCATATACTGTTTACACAGAATACAGATCAACAGGCTTGGCATATTATTGCTATAACGAGCCCACCTGCCATGAAGATGGCTGCAAGGGTCATTTATGGAATTCTGTCCTTCAGCCTTAGCAAACATGGTCAGCAGAGTGGGCTTAGGCATGCAGATGATTGATGTGTCAGTTTCTCTTAACTGACATTAAGTGTTAATTCGCTCCAGGTGGAGGGGATTCTATTTATCACGGTTTCCTCCTCACAAATTTTTTGACTTCTATGTTGGGAAAACAGTTTTTTCTGTTGAAACTGTGGTGCTGGGCTTTATTTAGCAGCATTATTTGCCAATTTTGTCAATTGTGCCCGCTAGGTAGCATAGCTGAGATTTATACTCAGGCAGTTCAAAATCCCAGCACTGGTGTGCTAACAGAATATCCTGCTGTGCCACCTGGGCGCAAGGCCAGCACACTTTTATGTCTTTCTGGTGTTGTGGCATTTTCAGGCATCAGAAGGGAATCACCCTGGACAAGTGAGTCAACCTTATTCTTGAAATATTACAACTTCACTCTAATGACCCTAAATCGTTATCACAGTAAACGTTAGGACACAGTAAACTAGATTGCACATGTAGTGAATGGCTTTACATATCTCAAAGCATGTGCTAGCCCTTAATCACCCAAGTTGGTAACTGAATAAACTAACTGAAAAAGTTAGCGCAGCGGTAAAACACGCTAGCACACCTGAGCTGACATTTCTAACTCATCGGTTCGAAATTCAGCTCTACCATCCGGCTGGCCTGAGCACCTACATGAACAACGATTGGCTGTTGTTCATACAGTGTGGGAGCTGGACAGGGACCTTATAACTGATGCAATTACGACCTCTGCTGGCTGATTGATGGCACCTGCACAGAGACGGGGGATAATGCATTGATCAGGATGTGGCTCTCTACACAAAGTTGATCCCCATATGGACTCACCTCTTGTAGGTGAAAAAAAATGCAGTCGGCTACTGCACGTTTCGGAGGGGGCGTGTGTCAGACTCGCTCTCCTCAATCAGGGCAGGGATTAGCATCAGTAGAGAGGAAACAATGCAATTGGGTCAATGGATACGCTAAAAGTCAGGAGAAAAAGGGGAGAAAATGTTAGTTATACTGGATTATACTGCTTTTACTCACTTTAATTGCTGTAACTCCATAGTAACTGATTTTCCTCACTTCAATTGCTGAAACTCCATAGTAACAGCAGGTTTTTTACAAGGGATTAGATAATTAGTTAGCTCATCTCCCAGCTGTTTTAGTCATTATGTGAACAATTTGCTCCAATTAGAATAGACAGGTGGTTCAGAGCAAACCACATTTGTAGGTCATCCCATTGACCAAGATGTATGAATGTCAACTTGGCAGTATCTAATAATGATTCTAATGCACTGTGTACCTAAATATTAGCTCTGAATTTGCACAACACTAATACTGTACTTCTATTTGTATTATAAAAGCATGTCGACAACAGAATTGCATTTTTAATTAAATTGTGGATTGTCTCCCTCATATCAGCTACATCTCTCGTCAGCAGAGGAGGGAATTCTGCTGTTCATGACAGATGCTTCTGTGCTCATCATTTCTCATCACAAATTCTATAATATTAATAAAAGTGTCTCTTTATAAATGTGTGTGTTAAGGCTTAGATGACAGCAGGAATCTACCGCATGGATCAAGATTACATTAGCTAAAAGGTTATTTCATTTAAAGCAGGAGTCCCAGATAGTTTCTCTTAATGCATGATCAATTTTATTGATATTCTGCTCCTACTAGGGTCACTCACTGGTGTGATTGTTATGGCTGGAGTAATCAGGAACAGCATTCAGCAATAAGTCCAGAACTGTGCTTTCTTAGCAGTGCCACAACAAATACAGGTGTCGAATGTGTTGCCAGGTAAATAAAGATGAAATAAACTTGTATTCTCTACAGGCCTGATTTTAATTAGCTCCAGTCTGAAGCCACAGTAATAATGAAATTGTGGCACTTATTTAATTCCTCTCTATGGACTTTTATGGTGATGAATCTGTCCATTCAGTAGGTAAATAATTAAAGTTCCTGATTAACTCACCACATCATCAATCAATAATATAACAGATCTCGTGAATTCAGTCTGCTAAAAGTTTCATGATATTTAAGTGCAAAAAAAATTAAAGAATTGAAAGGATGATTTCAATTTAATCCAGCAGGCTGTCACGAGTTAATCAGCTGATTTTAATTAAGAGGATCATAAATGTGCAGTCCAAAGGTTCTTTTATCTTTTTGGAGCAGGAAACAAGTTTTAATTCTGTTAAACAATATTTAAGCTTCAAGGGAGCTGCCCTCATTATTACAGTCAAGCCGGAAAGTCTGCACACCCCTTTCACCTTCTCCATGTTTTATTACATTACAGACTCATTCTGTAATAGATTGAGTTCATTTACTTGTCACAAAAATCTACACATAATAGCCCACAATGACAAAGTAAAAGCAGGTTTTTAGACATTTGTGCTAATTTATTAAAAATCCGAAGTGCATTTTGTTTTCACTGATACTGCTTGAGATGTTTCTACAATTTAATTGGAGTCCACCTGTGGTAAATTTAATTGATTGGACATGATTGGGGATTGCCAACACCTGCCTATATAAGGTCCCATAGCTGACAGTGCATATCAGAGCAAACTCCAAGCCATGGGGTCAAAGGAATTATCTGCAGACCTCAGAAACAGGATTGTGTCAAGACATAGAGCTGGAGAAGGGTACAGAAAAATGCTGCAGCTTTACAGGTCCCAAAGATGGAAGAAGTTTGGAACCATCTTCCTAGACCTAGACACCGAGATCCTTGAAGAAAATCTGCTCCAGAGTGCTCTGAACCTCAGACTGGGGCAAAGAGAACAAAGGAGTGGCTTTGGAGAACACCTGTGAATGTCCTTGAGTGGCCCAGCCAGAGCCCAGACCTGAATCCAATCGTACATCTGTGGAAGGAGCTGAAAATGGCTGTGTACCGACGCTCTCCATCCAACCTGACAGAGCTTGCAAGGATATGCCAAGAGGAATGGGCAAAAATGTCCAGAAACAAGTGTGCCAAGCTCAGAGCTTCTTTCCCAAGACGCCCTGAAGCTGTAATTGCTGCCAAAGGTGCATCAAACAAGTATTAGGATAAGGGTGTGTACAGATATGTAACCCCTAAATAAACCATTTCTGTCAGTAAAATAAAATTGTATATTTTCTAAACCCTGTTTTTACTTTGTAATTATTGGTGATTGTGTGTAGATGTTTGAGGCATTCTATTATAGAATGAGTCTGTAATGTAATAAAAAAGGAGACAGTGAAAGGGGTGTGCAGACTTTTCGGCTTGACTGTATGTAGAACTGGTATACTACGTACTATACAGAACTATAGTATTAGCTTTTTAAACCGAGCTAGCTGTATCAGGTACACTTGATATGTGGAGTGCACTGCCAAGCAAGAATCCTACTCGGAGCAGGTAGCTGCAAACATGGAAGTGGCAGTTCGCCTTTGTTGTTTATCTATCTACTGCAGTCTTTGTTTCCTGTCTTTCCCTGCCTGAGCCGCCGGTATTGGATGGAACTTGGCTTTTGTACTTTTATCTTTATCTATTCTTTTTACTTTCTCTTAATGGTTGTACATTTAGCTGGGGGGTTCATCACAGATGCCCCAGTGTGGCAGACATATGACTATCTACCTTTTATGATGTTCACTGGCAATAGCTTAGGCTTATGTTGCTGTGGGGCTAACATCCTTCTTTTATTTTCTGGGTGAGTGTGTAAAGTGTGATATCACCTACCCTACTATTGTGCTCACCTATTTTTTTTTTTTTTTTTTGCCTCCCCATTTTGGGCTGCACATTTTGCTTTAGCTTTTAGGTTGCATTCACGTTAGGCATTTTGTTCTTCGCTCACCGCAAGCCTGGGAACAAATTGCCGCTTTGCTGTAAACGTCATCAAAGTGCACCACCACATGAATATGCATTTGGGTAAAATAATCTTCAAATACACTCTGAAAGCATCCACATGTATCTGAGTGGAGCTGTATAGGAAAATACACTGTGTTTTACAGCTCGAGGTGCTGGGAAACCATGAGAGTCAAAAACACTGAACGTGAAAAGCTCCAAGCTTAACATGGAGTAGTGTACTAAAAGACAGTGGCAAATTGGCAGTGCTGGGGCTTGAACCAGCAATCTTTTGATTACTAGTCTAGTACCTTAACCACTAGGCTACAACTGCCTATTAAATTTAGGTTTGATGCGAGGTTGTACCTGAGAATCATTAACATTTTCAGCATTTAGCAGACTTTATCCAAAGCGACTTACAATTGAGACTGTATACATTTTAGGAAATTAAGGGTTAGGGGCGTTACTTAAGGGCCCCAACAGTGGCAAGCTGGCAGATGTGGGGTTTGAACCTGCAACTTTCCGATTACTAGTCCTGTACCTTAACCTCTGAGCTACCCCTTCCCTTATGTATACAATTCAAGTAATTAAAGGGCCAAACAATGGCAAATTGGCAGTGCTGGCGCTTGAACCAGCAACCTTTTGATTACTAGTCCAGTACTTTAACCGCCGAGCTACCAGTACCTTAACCACTAGGCTACAACTGCCCATTAAAATGTAGGTTTAATGTGAGGTTGTACTCGAGAATCATTAACATTTTCAGCATTTAGCAGACTCCAAAGCGACTTACAATTGAGACTGTATATATTGTAAGCAATTAGGGGTTAAGGGCCTTGCTTAAGGGCACAACAGTCGCAAGCTAGCAGATTTGGGGTTTGAACTTTTTGATTACTAGTTATGTACCTTAACCTCTGAGCTACCCCTGCCCTTATGAATACAATTCAAGCAACTGAGGGGCCCAAAAGTGGCAAATTGGCAGTGCTGGGGCTTGAACCAGCAACCTTTTGATTACTAGACCAGTACCTTAACCGCCGAGCTACCAGTACCTTAACCACTGGGCTACAACTGCCCATTAAAGTTTAGGTTTTGTGAGGTTGTACTCAAGAATCATTAACATTTTCAGCATTAAGCAGACTTTCGTTAAATCGACTTACAACTGAGACTGTATACATTGTAAGCAATTAAGAGTTAAGGACCTTTCTTAAGGGCCCAACAGTGGCAAGCTGGCAGATGTGGGGCTTGAACCTGCAACCTTCTGATTACTAGTCCTGTACCTTATCCTCTGAGCTACCCCTTCCCTTATGTATACAATTTAAGCAATTGAAGGGCCAAACAATGGCAAATTGGCGGTGCTGGGGCTTGAACCAGCAACCTTTTGATTACTAGACCAGTACCTTAACGGCCGAGCTACCACTGCCCCAGACAAATCACTTATACCACTTTCACTCATGTGAATGTGCCATTAGAGTGACCTAAGGCTTTTTCCGTACCTCCTTGACCAAGGCCCTCTTGCCCAAATGCATGTGGTTGGGCCAAGATTCTTCCATTTTAGGATTATTGAGGCCACTGTGGTCCTAAGAACACTCAAAGGCTGATTTTATAAAATATTGTAATATTTTATTTTGAATTTTGACATGTTTATAACAGCAAGAAACAATGAAAGAGGACCGGCAAGATGTACCATCTAAATAAAGTGTACTTTGATTCCTTCTGCTAACTTTATTTTCTTAAACAAACATTGATTACTTGCCTCTACAGTCTCTTACTACCTAACCCACATGAACTAAGAAGAGAAGGGCCCATTAGGATTAACTGAGGGGAAAAAAGAAAAAAGGGGTTGGGGTCAGGGGTGTCTTCAGAAAGTGTCTTTAGAATCTACTCAAGTGGTTTACAGAAGGACCTCATGTAGGCTCAAAGCCCTCCGTGCCCTGGGGGCAAGACATCCACCTTAGCTACATTAAGGCAAACCTTTGTCAAGCACTACAATACAGAGTTACATGCACAAATGCCACTTAAAACCTTATTGTGCAAGCCTTATGTTAACCATGTCTGAAGCGGCGTCGACTTCTCTGTTTTCTGAGGCATCTAGGATGGACCATCACACAGTGGAAACGTGTATTGTGGTCAGATGAATCAGCATTTCAGGTCTTTTATGGACCAAAGTCAAAAAAGACCATCCAGACTGTTATCAGCAACAAGTCCAAAAGCCAGGTTCTGTCATGGTATGGGGTTGTGTCAGTGCCCTTGGCAAAGGTCATTTACACTATTGTGATGGCAGCATTAATGCAGAAAAGTACATTGAGATCTTAGAGCAACAGATGCTCTACGTCATCTTTTCCAAGGACGTCCATGCATTTTTCAACAAGACAATGCAAAACCACATGCTGCACACATTACAAAGGTATGACTGTGGTAGAAGAGGGTACAGGTACTGGACTGGCCTGCCTGCCTGCAGTCTTGACCTGTTCCCAATAGAGAATGTGGAGAATTTTGAAAGGAAAAATGCATCAACGACGACCCCGTACTGTTGCTTAAGACGTGTTTGCAGGAAAAATGGGACAAAATAAAAGCTGAAACACTAAATCACTTGGTATCCTCGGTGCCAAAATGCCTTTTAAGTGGTAAATGCTTTACTGTCCCAGCTTTTTTTTGGAATGTGTTGCAGGCCCGAAATGCAGGAATGGATGTTTATTAATAAATAAAATTAAGCTGTGCAGATAAAACATGAAATATCTCAGGTTCATCCTGTCTGCAATCAAATAAAAGTAAATGTAAGAAACTGTGTTTTTTTTTATTATTATTATTTGCATTTCCCATGCTCCCAACTTTTTTTGATTCGGGGTTGTAGTTGGTAGGGTACAAATAGATTAGAATAAAAAAAAAAAAGATTCAGAATCCGGAGTGAGTTTTTTACTATGGCATTGTTGTTTGTGTTCTCTTCTGAGAATAGCAAGAACTCAAGAGATGACTTTGGAACTAATGCAGCTTCAATTTTAGTTCACAGTGGGGGTGAATTTGAAGGCAGATTATCTGTGGGACATAGTTTCCAAAAAGAGAGTGCCCTTGCATTTGCAGCCCTGTAATAGTGTTTAAAGTTTGGTAAACCCAGCCGTCCAATTGAGGCAGATGTCTGCAGATAGGCTTTAGAACAAAGTGTTTTGTAGGCCCAGATGAAGGACAAAATAATAGTATCCAACTGTTTTTAGATTTTGAAAGAGGTAGATGAATTTTAGAAGTGTAACCATTTTAATTGCATTGATTCCTCCCAGCATGTATAGGGGAAGCAATTTCCATTTCTAAGCCTCACAATCTTAATACCATGTATATTTGGGTGGACCCATATACCTATTGCCAATGGCTCCAGGGCCATTTAAAAAAATAAGGGAAACAGGGGATGTCCTCGATGCACCCCCTGTAAGGTTTAATAGTACTAGATTGATTACTCTGGGACATATAGAGCATTTTGACACAGAAAATGAAAAATTCCCCAAACCTGAATCTCCCCAGGACATTAAACATGTCAAAACAAGGCTTTTTGGTCATTGAGCAATAGAATAGCTGTTGCCATATCTTTCCTGTGTTCTGCATACAGGTATATGGTATTGAGGAGAAGCCTATGAAGGAATCCAGTCTTTTCAGGATGAATAATTTTCAGAGTGTGTTTAGCCACTCTGGTAGCTAGTACTTTGGAAAATATCTGTTCATCAAAGTTTAGCAGGGCAATGGGTCTATGTAGGGCTGGGTCTGTTTCAATCTTTCATTTTCTTAGTAAGACACATACATAAGTCTTATAAATACATAAGATTTATAAAGGGTTTTATTATTACTATTAGTTAACTGATTTATTTAACATCCTTAAGTCAATGGGCACCAGTTTGGAAGAGAAAGCTTATATACTGTAACTCACATCCAAAGCCACCCGGACCTGCTGCCTTGTTTGTTTGTTTATTAGGATTTTAACATCATGTTTTACACTTTGGTTACATTCATGACAGGAACGGTAGTTACTCATTACACAACATTCATCAGTTCACAAGGTTATTTCAAACACAGTAATGGACAGTCATTTAGTGTCTCCAATTCACCTCACTTGCATGTTTTTGGACTGTGTGAGGAAACCGGAGCACCCGGAGGAAACTCACACGGACAAGGGGAGAACATGCAAACTCCACACAGAAAGGACCCGGACCGCCCCACCTGGGGATCGAACCCAGGACCTTCTTGCTGTGAAGCGACAGTGCTACCGACTTTGCCACTGAGCCACCTGGTCCCCATTAATTAAAATCACCTCCAATTATTGCATTAGGGCAGTGAGATTTTACGAAAGAAGGCAGAGTTGTTAAAATCGGGGACATACATGTCAATCAGTGTTAGTTGGCAGGTGTTGATATGGCCTGACGCTATAACATATCAACCTTGAGGATCTGCCATCATTGCATTGAGATGGAAAAAAGAAACAAGACAACACACAGAGGAAACACCGAAAATAAAATCACGCATATGTATAAGCTCAAAAACAAATACACAGACTAATATATAGAGTGTTAATGCAAATAATACAGTGCTGCTTGAAAAGAAGCTTAGAATGGGCAAGCAATGTTGACAGTCAAAGAATCTGTGTATTGTTAATGCAGTGTCGAAACTTAGGTGTGGATTTTAAATAACAACAAAATTGTGGGTCTTAAGAGGTCACGCATCTCATTATCTCATATCTGAGTGAGGCTCAACATTGATGGCCAAAACAAGATCCATAAAGGGCTTTACTTAGCTGACCATGATAAAAGATCCATGACTAGTCATTAAGTTCTCACATCAAGACCCTGAATTCACTTCTATTTTCCACGACAAGGTTAGTAAAGTCTGGAATAATTAAGACTTTTAGTACTTTGTACTTAAGAGAAGGCAAAGGATTTTCACCTTGAAATGAAAATAGTCGAGCTGTGATTGGGTCTGGCATCTCCAGTTAGCGGGTATCAGCCAGATTTATATTCTTAAACAAAACCATGCCTCGTCACAATTGCCACAGTGATTGCAGAGACAGTTCTTTGGACTTTATGGTTCGGGGTTTGTCCTGAAAGTGTAGAGTGAAGTGTACAGGATGAACTGGATGAAGTTCCACAAGGATAACCACAATTTGGTGAGATACAGCAATGGGTCTGAATACTTTGTGAATAAGAAAACAAATTTAAACATGTTTTCACATTGTCATTAGTGTAGATTGTTGGGTAAAATGGCAATGCATTAAAAATAAAATCCACAACTCAAAGAAGTGTGCAAACAGTCAGGGGTTTAAATATTTTCTGAATCCACTGTATCTATCTTAAGCTTTATCCATAAAAGTAATGCATTGGAGCCAGATCTTAAGCCTGCATGCCACACCTTTAAAACCATAGCAAAAAATTTAAGTTAAATCTAAATTTACATTTACATTTTTGGCATTTAGCAGACACTTTCATTCAAAGCAACTTACAGTACTGTGACAGTATATTTTCTAAGCAATTGGGGGTTAAGGGCCTTGCTCAAGGGCCCAACAGTGGCAACCTGGCAGTGGTGGGGCTTGAACCAGCGACCTTTCAATTACTAGTCCAGTACCTTAACCGCTAGACTACAACTGCTCAAAACAAATTTACTTACAAACCTAATTTTGAAAAAGTTGGGACATTGCAAAATAGATTAAAACAATAATCTGTTACAGTATGTGTTAATTTTCTTGAACCTTTAATAAACTGACAAAACCACAAATAAATACTTTTAAATCATAATATTAAATCATTTTCTTGACTGTCCTACCTGCAGTCCAGATTCATCTCCTGTTAAACTGTATGGCACATCACTAACAAGCATTGGCAACTTTGGACTTTTAAGCAGCTAAAGTCTTGTCAAGCAAAAAATATCAAAATCCCACTTGCAAAACTGCAACAATGAGTATCAGCAGTTCTCAAACCACTAAAAAGCCTCATTAACAGAAAAAAAGTGATACACCTCTGTCCAAACTTGTGTGGTGCAGGGACATTTGTTTCTTTTTACAAAATACAGTTAAGTTGGTCAGCAATGCCAAGTCCACACTACACGACTTAAGTTCTTCACATAGCTGTAAAATTCACACTACACAACTTGATCTCTTGTAATAGGGAGTCGTCGTGGTTTTCACACTACACGACTGATCGGCAATGGGGGGGGGGGGGGGGGGGGGGAGTTGTCACACACTACATGATCTATCACCCGGAAGAAATTTCAGACGAGTCTATCTAGTCTCCCAAATGCACGCCAGCAAGAAGAGAGCGATCAAAGTTTTTTGTGTGCTGATGTGCAGCATAAAAGCAAGTAGGAAAAATACATGAATCTAGGTGAAAGTGTGGGTTTGGCTGTTCTGCAGAGAGAGTTGGAAGTCAAATAAATACTTTTTTGCAATGTAATGTTAGTATTATGGTTTGGAGTGAGTTTGTTTGTTGTTTAACGCCATGTTTACACCTTGGTCATTCTCATGGCAAGATAGGTACCTAGATTTTGTACAGGTTATTTATTCATGTTCTTTGTCTAGTGTCCTTTCTGTGTTTAGTTCTAGATGTGTATTGTCTTGTATTTTTCAAAAAATTGGAGTCTCGTTTGGAGTGAGTCACAAATACTGTAATGCGTGTGTGATGTATTTTGATATAAACTATATTACGCCCCTGTTCCACATATTTACAATCCTCCCCCTGGGTTTCCCTTCTGTATTTTGCGATCATAATTATAAACTGATCGCAACACCTTTTACACTACATGATTTTGAGTCGCCAACAAATCCAGATATTTAACATGCTAGATATTTTTCTTGAGTCTGCAAGCAACTGGCAAGCAACTGGCGAGCACTCGGCGAGCCCTACGTTCACACATAGCGATCGAGAGCTGATTTTCGAGCCCCGAGCAAACACAGAGTTGCCACCGAGCTGCCACATCTAGGGGCGACATGTCAGTTGGCAAAAATTAGGGCAAAAATCAAGTAGTGTGAACTAGGCATAAGAACTTTAGAAATATTTTTTATGCTTTTCTTAGTTATATAAAGGTTCAAAAAGATGGACAGATTACATATTCTTGTTTTTTTTCTGCGTTTTTACAAAATGCCCCAACTGAGATGGGGTTTATACATTGCATTTACTTAAAATTATAGCAGTGTTACTTAAATTACCCATGTTTAACAATCTAAATAGTATAGCTTTGCTTTTCCACTTGTTATTGATGCTACTTAGCCATGCCACCAGTGGCTTGATAAATACATTGAATATATTTTGAAAGTTTAATAGAACCTTCTTTATGTATAGACTTTTAACAACTTAACAGGCAGTTTACTGGGGTTTGTATAAAGGGTCAGTTACAATTGCTTGTTGCCTTAACATAAACCTAATCCATGTAGAGTACTAAATAAAAAAATGTTTTTGTAATGATGTAAATAGTATATTACTTATCTGGTGACTGTTTGCCCCCTATAGCTTTTTGTGTAGGAACGGTTTTACAGCATTATCTACACTATGACTGTAGGTATGTTGACACCTGAGGTTGTTAAACATCTCATTCCAATGTCACCCCCTTCCTTCTTTAGTTATTACAGCTTTCAATTTTCTGAAAAGGCTTTTCATAATGGTATGGTGGGCGTATTTAAACCACAAGAAAACAGCATTCAAGGTGGAATTTAAACCATAACCTTTACAGTGAACAGACCAGTACCTCAACCATTGATCCACAATTGCTACAGCTATGCTTTTTCATTAGAATACAAATAATATAAAAAAAATATACATAAGCATACATTGTAATAAGAATGTTGACAGACTATGTAACTTGAGATATACAATCAAGGATGCAGCTTTTTAGAAAATCTAATCAGCTTCCTGTAATTAAGAAGGTTAAAATGTGTATTTGAAAGGTTCTTACATCTTTGGGCAAAAGGAAACAAGTATTTTTATAAATATTTACTCGGGCCTCAAGGTAGCTGCCCACACTATTACTGTCAAAAAGACCAATGGCAGTGGTGTCTTGGCCCTGTGCTGGGGCCTGCAAAAGCAAAAGTAAAATAAAAAATAGGTCTAATAATAGCGATGTGTAGCCATGTAATTAGTGCAATAAGAGAGACAAAGTAAGACAGCAACTGTAGAGAGGCAGCATGGGAATTTTTTTCATCCAACTGACTGGATAAAGTGTGTATTCTAGCTGTACAATAAGCAGCACTCATCACCACATGGGTGTTTCAGTCCTCCTTTGCTCCCAGCGCTCAAAGGGAGTGGGATGAGAAAATGAGGGAATAGTGACACCACTGGTGGTGCAGTTTGCCAGTAATGAGGGGGTGTGCTGACAGAGAGCACACTGGGGAACAAGCTTTGATTATTCAGCTCCACTGGTTCCCACTCTTACACAGATTGACCCACAAAACTAATCAGCCGAGCTGTCACATCTACCATCCCCTTACTCACTGAAACCACCAGCATCGGCTGGTGCGCAAAATCAATCCAATTGTTTATGTTCCGGCGTGAAAAGGAACAGTTCTGCATCCCACCGGAAAAGCTAGACTGAAGTTGAAGGGTTGGTGTAAACATTTTAAATCCATTTGTCGGCCTTTAAGTTAAGGTTATAACCAGAGCAGAAACTAGGGGCAAATGATAATACATATAATTAACATGTCTTAGGACAACATGTCATGAGAATATAGATGATTCATGAGGTTCAGACAAGTTTAAGTGTTCTTCATATTTAATATCTGTAAATAATCTAAAATAATTAAACTAAAGGATATTCCATCCTAGTTCAGCTTTGCAGCTTTTAAGTATTTAGTAACCATTATTACATTAAACTCAAACAGTAACTGACCACTTAAGCGGTTTTGGAAGTAAATTTCCTATTTTTTTTTTTTTTCTAAACAGAAATTTAATAAAATCCTTTTTTAAACAAGTCTGAAGTGATGTACCAAACCAACCAGCTACATGTTATGTCGTCACACCTATCATTTTAAAGCAAATGTGTTTTTTTTATAAAATTTTAAAAGCAACAGGTAGGTTCATCTCATCATTTTAAGAGGGAACCAAAAAGGACAAATGCATATACACTCTAACCCCAAATCAGAAAAAGACAGTATGGAAAATGCAAATAAAATAATAACACAGTGTTCCTAACATTTACTTTGACTTTTATTTGATTGCAGACAGTTTGAACCCGAGATATTTCATGTTTTGTCTGCTCAACTTCATTTTATTTGTTAATATACCTCCACCCCTGCATTAGTGGTTTGTCTGCCTCAAAAGTTTGTTTGTTTATTAGGATTTTAACATCATGTTTTACACTTTGGTTACATTTATGACAGGAACGGTAGTTACTCGTTACACAAGGCTCATCAGTTCACAAGCTTATATCAAACACAGTCATGGACAATTCACCTCACTTGCATGTGTTTGGACTGTGGGAGGAAACCGGAGCACCCGGAGTAAACCCACGCAGACACGGGGAGAACATGCAAACTACACAGAAAGGACCCGGACCGCCCCACCTGGGGATCGAACCCAGGACCCTCTTGCTATGAGGCGACAGTGCTACCCACTTAGCCACCGTGCCGCCCGTCTGGCTCAAAACAGACGAGACTTATGACCAGAGGAATGCTGTTCCCCTGTTCAAGCATGTAGGAGGGCCAATTATGATGTTGGGATGTTTTTTCTTTTTTGACAATGTATGAAATAACAGAAATGACAAGGCATTTTGAGGATAAATGTTATGTCTTCCGTGGTGAAATTGAACCTTAGTGGTAACCAGCAAGATTCCAAACACAGTTCCAAGTCAACCAAAGCTTGGTTAAGGAATCACTATTGGAATATCCTGTAGAAGCCTTCTTTTAGTGGGTGTGATTCTTTTAGTGGGATCTTAAAAGTAACAACTTTGTAAAATATAGAAACATTTACTTACCTAGCATTTTTCCAGAGAGCGGCTTTCAGTCCTGTTTTAGGCTGAGAAACCAGAAGTCTTTGTTTGCTGAGCATTTATACTCAGTTTTCCCGCTCAAAACATGACATCACTTCCTGTCTTCCTAGATGTACAGCTGAGTGGGAAGGGTTTTCATTAATCTTTGGTAGAAGCTTGATGGGGAAATGTATGGCTGCTAATTTATGGATCATATAAAACCAAACTGTAAACTTAGAACTTTCTGCACATTTGTAAACATTGTATTGAGGGTTGAATAATAGTTCATGTGGACATTATTTTTTTATGAGAACTACATGCATGTCAACTTTAAATGATCAGTGTTTGTTCTCCAAATTGTTTATACATATCAGTAAATAACTTAGTTTAAAGAGGATTCTTATTGTACAAGGGATCTTCAAAAAGTTTCTGCACTTCTATATTTTGGTTGGAAACGGTGCAGGTTGGACGAGAAGTAATTGGTCGTGTCTGAGAGATGCCGAGTGAGCTTATAGTCCGGATTTAGCACCATCTAATTTTCACCTTTTTGGGCGCTCAAAGATGCTTTAAGGGAAAAAAGATTTTTATGTGATGATGATGTGAAAGCAGCGGTACATCAGTGGCTACACGCTCAAGCAAAAAATTTTTTTGCTGATGGCATTAAAAAGTTGGTACAATGCTGGATAAAAAAAAAATGTTATACACCCATCAGCTATAACATTTAAACCACCTCCTTGCTTCTACACTCACTGTCCATTTTATCAGCTCCACTTACCATATAGAAGCACTTTGTAGTTCTACCATTACTGACTGTAGTCCATCTGTTTCTCTACATACTTTTATAGCTTGCTTTCACCCTGTTCTGGAATGGGCAGCTCCCCACAGGACCACCACAGAACAGGTATTATTTAGGTGGTGGATCATTCTCAGCACTGCAGTGACAATGACATGGTGGTGGTGTGTTAGTGTGTGTTGTGCTGGTATGAGTGGATCAGACACAGCAGCGCTGTGTCCACTCACTGTCCACTCTATTACACACTCCTACCTAGTTGGTTCACCTTGTGGATGTAAAGTCAGAGACGATCGCTCATCTATTGCTGCTGTTTGAGTTGATCATCTTCTAGACCTTCATCAGTGGTCACAGGACGCTGCCCACGGGGCTCTGCTGGCTTGGATATATTTTTGGTTGGTGGACTATTCTCAGTCCAGCAGTGACAGTGAGGTGTTTAAAAACTCCATCACCGCTGCTGTGTCTGATCCACTCATACCAGCACAACACACACTAACACACCACCACCATGTCAGTGTCACTGCAGTGCTGAGAATGATCCACCACCTAAATAATACTTGCACTCTAGTGGTCCTGAGAGAGTCCTGATCACTGAAGAACAGCATGAAAGGGAGCTAACAAAGCATGCAGAAAAACAGATGGACTACAGTCAGTAATTGTAGAACTACAAAGTGATTCTATATGGTGGAGTTGATAAAAATGGAAAGTGAGTGTAGAAACAAGGAGGTGGTTTTAATGTTATGGCTGATTGGTCTACACACATCATCATAATACCTTTTAGGGTGAGGGGAGTGGAGTATTTTAGATTGTAATATTTCAGACAGTATATACCCTTACACATACATATTTAAAGGTTTGGGAATCTGATGTAAGTGGTACAGAAAGGCAAATTTTGGCATGGCTTCGTATGGCCAGCTTGTTTATATCACAGTGCGTGCCAAGCCTTGACTTCCTAAAGCTGGATTTTTGCAAGGTCAGCCTGTAGAACGTAAAGTGGAGTGCTGAAGCAGCCTGTTGTTCTCTCTCTCTCTCTCTCTCTCTCTCTCTCTCTCTCTCTCTCTCTCTCTATGTGTGTGTGTCACTCACTTTCTCTTTCTATTTCTTTCCTCCCCAGTCTCCAGAAGCTCTCCATCATGGATATTTCTCAGTGGCCACCTCTATTCACCCTGCTCTCCATCAGACTGACAGAGGCTCCAGCTAACTCATTCAACCAGTCCATGCTATTGTGTTAGCAAGGTTAGGACAGTCACATTGACACTGCACACTACCCGTCTGAATCTGTGTTGAAACATTGTGTGGCTTTTTTCACTTTACCCAGTGCAGTCTCAGATCAAGATGCAGTATAAAATGTTCTGGGTTGCCTTTCTTTAGCGAACAAGAAAGCTTTTTATTTACTATCAGTCAGGTGTTGCATTGAAAACTGTACCTGTATTGTTAAAGATTTATAAAACACTTTGAGGCCACTGGGGAAGTAGGTACAACACAGCAACACAAGTCGTAAAGACCTGGTTTCAATCCTTATTTCCACTCAATGGATGTAAAGAGTTTGACATGTCCACCCCATGTAGGTGTAGACTTTTTCAGGTACTTTCGATTACTCCATATCGGGGCGTAACTACAACGTAACCACAATATAAATATATAATCCACATATATATATATATATATATATATATATATATATATATATATACAGTGTATCACAAAAGTGAGTACACCCCTCACATTTCTGCAAATATTTCATTATATCTTTTCATGGGACAACACTATAGACATGAAACTTGGATATAACTTAGAGTAGTCAGTGTACAGCTTGTATAGCAGTGTAGATTTACTGTCTTCTGAAAATAACTCAACACACAGCCATTAATGTCTAAATAGCTGGCAACATAAGTGAGTACACCCCACAGTGAACATGTCCAAATTGTGCCCAAATGTGTCGTTGTCCCTCCCTGGTGTCATGTGTCAAGGTCCCAGGTGTAAATGGGGAGCAGGGCTGTTAAATTTGGTGTTTTGGGTACAATTTTCTCATACTGGCCACTGGATATTCAACATGGCACCTCATGGCAAAGAACTCTCTGAGGATGTGAGAAATAGAATTGTTGCTCTCCACAAAGATGGCCTGGGCTATAAGAAGATTGCTAACACCCTGAAACTGAGCTACAGCATGGTGGCCAAGGTCATACAGCGGTTTTCCAGGACAGGTTCCACTCGGAACAGGCTTCGCCAGGGTCGACCAAAGAAGTTGAGTCCACGTGTTCGGTGTCATATCCAGAGGTTGGCTTTAAAAAATAGACACATGAGTGCTGCCAGCATTGCTGAAGAGGTTGAACACGTGGGAGGTCAGCCTGTCAGTGCTCAGACCATACGCCGCACACTGCATCAACTCGGTCTGCATGGTCGTCATCTCAGAAGGAAGCTGACGCACAAGAAAGCCCGCAAACAGTTTGCTGAAGACAAGCAGTCCAACAACATGGATTACTGGAATGCCCTGTGGTCTGACGAGACCAAGATAAACTTGTTTGGCTCAGATGGTGTCCAGCATGTGTGGCGGCGCCCTGGTGAGAAGTACCAAGACAACTGTATCTTGCCTACAGTCAAGCATGGTGGTGGTAGCATCATGGTCTTGGGCTGCATGAGTGTTGCTGGCACTGGGGAGCTGCAGTTCACTGAGGGAAACATGAATTCCAACATGTACTGTGACATTCTGAAACAGAGCATGATCCCCTCCCTTCGAAAACTGGGCCTCATGGAAGTTTTCCAACAGGATAACGACCCCAAACACAACCTCCAAGATGACAACTGCCTTGCTGAGGAAGCTGAAGGTAAAGGTGATGGACTAAACCCAATTGAGCACCTGTGGCGCATCCTCAAGTGGAAGGTGGAGGAGTTCAAGGTGTCTAACATCCACCAGCTCCGTGATGTCATTATGGAGGAGTGGAAGAGGATTCCAGTAGCAACCTGTGCAGCTCTGGTGAATTCCATGCCCAGGAGGGTTAAGGCAGTGCTGGATAATAATGGTGGTCACACAAAATATTGACACTTTGGGCACAATTTGGACATGTTCACTGTGGGGTGTACTCACTTATGTTGCCAGCCATTTAGACATTAATGGCTGTGTGTTGAGTTATTTTCAGAAGACAGTAAATCTACACTGCTATACAAGTTGTACACTGACTACTCTAAGTTATATCCAAGTTTCATGTCTATAGTGTTGTCCCATGAAAAGATATAATGAAATATTTGCAGAAATGTGAGGGGTGTACTCACTTTTGTGATACACTGTATATATATATATATATGAAATTTGTTGAGGGGGCCCAATTTTTTTTTTTTTTGCACTGGGGCCCATAAGCTCCTAGTCACGCCACTGCTCCATATTAGTGAGTAAGTGAATATTTTAGTGTGATTTCCTGTGATGCATTTTTGCATATTCTTTCCTTTGGCTGCCCTGTATTTAGGGGTGGCAAACCAGACCGTTGTACGCCCTTCCTGACGCATTGACAAGTTCACCTCTTGATGGATAGGCTGAGCATTTCTTATTATCATAATGTTAATTACTACTCACTAAACTGAATAGTACTAATTGTTTCTAACTGGATTCAATCACTGGGTACATGGCAGGAAAGCCGCCTGGACAGGGGGTCCATCCTGGTAATTACATGTTGGGAGAACATACCAAACTGCTTAATGAGAAACAAGAAGGATGGAACTGAATGTTACTGTGGAGCACCCACCACGCTGCTTAAATGATGATGATGATTATTATTATTATTACAGTGGGCCCTTGACTTACGAATTTAATTGGTTCTGAAGGGCTGTTCTTAAGTCAAAATGTTCATTAGTTAAACCTATTTTTCCCATAAGAAATAAAGTAAATAGAACTAATCTGTGCCAGACCTCCCAAACCACCCCCTTACCTAACCTTCCTAATGTCTTAAATTGTCTTTTTTGTTATAAATACAAGTATATTTTTCCCTAATCTTAAATTATAGAATAGACATTACTGTAATAAACAATAATAAACAACAATACACAGTAGTACTGTACATAAACACACACATCATATTTCAGTGCTGTACGTGTGCTGTACCATACACCATAATACATTTCCTTCATTTTATATAAAATGTATCTACCAGAAACAACAACAACTCTCATATTTCTCTATTATTTCCTTCTTTATTTCAATAGTGTTGTATTTTGCAGGTGTAATTGCACGAAAGAAAGAATACTTTACTCAGCGATTACCTTCTTCTCTCTCACTCACTGTCCCCTCTGTCTGATACACAGTGACAGCTACTGGCAGGAGTAATTATACAACAACAAATAGTGATTTTTTTTTCATTTTCTCACCACTACGCTTCCTCTGCACCTTCTTTGGGGCCATTTTAATATTGAATTTTACAAAATATTAAGAAAACACCAGAAAAACACCGTCCGCTGTCCGACTGTTCACTCACTGTATATATATATATATATATATATATATACAGTGTATCACAAAAGTGAGTACACCCCTCACATTTCTGCAAATATTTCATTATATCTTTTCATGGGACAACACTATAGACATGAAACTTGGATATAACTTAGAGTAGTCAGTGTACAGCTTGTATAGCAGTGTAGATTTACTGTCTTCTGAAAATAACTCAACACACAGCCATTAATGTCTAAATAGCTGGCAACATAAGTGAGTACACCCCACAGTGAACATGTCCAAATTGTGCCCAAATGTGTCGTTGTCCCTCCCTGGTGTCATGTGTCAAGGTCCCAGGTGTAAATGGGGAGCAGGGCTGTTAAATTTGGTGTTTTGGGTACAATTCTCTCATACTGGCCACTGGATATTCAACATGGCACCTCATGGCAAAGAACTCTCTGAGGATGTGAGAAATAGAATTGTTGCTCTCCACAAAGATGGCCTGGGCTATAAGAAGATTGCTAACACCCTGAAACTGAGCTACAGCATGGTGGCCAAGGTCATACAGCGGTTTTCCAGGACAGGTTCCACTCGGAACAGGCTTCGCCAGGGTGGACCAAAGAAGTTGAGTCCACGTGTTCGGCATCATATCCAGAGGTTGGCTTTAAAAAATAGACACATGAGTGCTGCCAGCATTGCTGCAGAGGTTGAAGACGTGGGAGGTCAGCCTGTCAGTGCTCAGACCATACGCCGCACACTGCATCAACTCGGTCTGCATGGTCGTCATCCCAGAAGGAAGCTGACGCACAAGAAAGCCCGCAAACAGTTTGCTGAAGACAAGCAGTCCAAGAACATGGATTACTGGAATGCCCTGTGGTCTGACGAGACCAAGAAAAACTTGTTTGGCTCAGATGGTGTCCAGCATGTGTGGCGGCGCCCTGGTGAGAAGTACCAAGACAACTGTATCTTGCCTACAGTCAAGCATGGTGGTGGTAGCATCATGGTCTTGGGCTGCATGAGTGTTGCTGGCACTGGGGAGCTGCAGTTCATTGAGAGAAACATGAATTCCAACATGTACTGTGACATTCTGAAACAGAGCATGATCCCCTCCCTTCGAAAACTTGGCCTCATGGCAGTTTTCCAACAGGATAACGACCCCAAACACAACCTCCAAGATGACAACTGCCTTGCTGAGGAAGCTGAAGGTAAAGGTGATGGACTAAACCCAATTGAGCACCTGTGGCACATCCTCAAGTGGAAGGTGGAGGAGTTCAAGGTGTCTAACATCCACCAGCTCCGTGATGTCATCATGGAGGAGTGGAAGAGGATTCCAGTAGCAACCTGTGCAGCTCTGGTGAATTCCATGCCCAGGAGGGTTAAGGCAGTGCTGGATAATAATGGTGGTCACACAAAATATTGACACTTTGGGCACAATTTGGACATGTTCACTGTGGGGTGTACTCACTTACTGTATGTTGCCAGCCATTTAGACATTAATGGCTGTGTGTTGAGTTATTTTCAGAAGACAGTAAATCTACACTGCTATACAAGCTGTACACTGACTACTCTAAGTTATATCCAAGTTTCATGTCTATAGTGTTGTCCCATGAAAAGATATAATGAAATATTTGCAGAAATGTGAGGGGTGTACTCACTTTTGTGATACACTGTATATACAGTGTATCACAAAAGTGAGTACACCCCTCACATTTCTGCAGATATTTAAGTATATCTTTTCATGGGACAACACTGACAAAATGACACTTTGACACAATGAAAAGTAGTCTGTGTGCAGCTTATATAACAGTGTAAATTTATTCTTCCCTCAAAATAACTCAATATACAGCCATTAATGTCTAAACCACCGGCAACAAAAGTGAGTACACCCCTAAGAAACTACACCCCTAAATGTCCAAATTGAGCACTGCTTGTCATTTTCCCTCCAAAATGTCATGTGATTTGTTAGTGTTACTAGGTCTCAGGTGTGCATAGGGAGCAGGTGTGTTCAATTTAGTAGTACAGCTCTCACACTCTCTCATACTGGTCACTGAAAGTTCCAACATGGCACCTCATGGCAAAGAACTCTCTGAGGATCTTAAAAGATGAATTGTTGCGCTACATGAAGATGGCCAAGGCTACAAGAAGATTGCCAACACCCTGAAACTGAGCTGCAGCACAGTGGCCAAGATCATCCAGTGTTTTTAAAGAGCAAGGTCCACTCAGAAAAGACCTCGCGTTGGTCGTCCAAAGAAGCTGAGTGCATGTGCTCAGCGTCACATCCAACTGCTGTCTTTGAAAGATAGCCGCAGGAGTGCTGTCAGCATTGCTACAGAGATTGAAAAGGTGAGGGGTCAGCCTGTCAGTGCTCAGACCATACGCCGCACACTACATCAAATTGGTCTGCATGGCTGTCACCCCAGAAGGAAGCCTCTTCTGAAGTCTCTACACAAGAAAGCCCGCAAACAGTTTGCTGAAGACATGTCAACAAAGGTCATGGATTACTGGAACCATGTCCTATGGTCTGATGAGACCAAGATTAATTTGTTTGGTTCAGATGGTCTCAAGCATGTGTGGCAGCAATCAGGTGAGGAGTACAAAGATAAGTGTGTCATGCCTACAGTCAAGCCTGGTGGTGGGAATGCCATGGTCTGGGGCTGCATGAGTGCAGCAGGTGTTGGGGAGTTACATTTCATTGAGGGACACATGAACTCCAATATGTACTGTGAAATACTGAAGCAGAGCATGATCCCCTCCCTCCGGAAACTGGGTCGCAGGGCAGTGTTCCAGCATGATAATGACCCCAAACACACCTCTAAGACGACCACTGCTTTATTGAAGAGGCTGAGGGTAAAGGTGATGGACTGGCCAAGCATGTCTCCAGACCTAAACCCAATAGAACATCTTTGGGGCATCCTCAAGCGGAAGGTGGAGGAGCGCAAAGTCTCGAATATCCGCCAGCTCCGTGATGTCGTCATGGAAGAGTGGAAAAGCATTCCAGTGGCAACCTGTGAAGCTCTGGTAAACTCCATGCCCAGGAGAGTTAAGGCAGTTCTGGGAAATAATGGTGGCCACACAAAATATTGACACTTCAGGAACTTTCACTAAGGGGTGTACTCACTTTTGTTGCCGGTGGTTTAGACATTAATGGCTGTATATTGAGTTATTTTGAGGGAAGAATAAATTTACACTGTTATATAAGCTGCACACAGACTACTTTTCATTGTGTCAAAGTGTCATTTTGTCAGTGTTGTCCCATGAAAAGATATACTTAAATATCTGCAGAAATGTGAGGGGTGTACTCACTTTTGTGATACACTGTATATATATATATATATATATATATATATATATATATATATATATATACAAAAGAGAGAGAGAGAGAGAGAGAGATGGATGGAGTCAACTTGTTTGTGACGTCACGTGTTTCGCGAATTTCTGTTTGTAATCCGAAATTTGTTCGTACATTAAGTTGAAAAAGATTGTTCGTAACCCAAAATGTTCGTATGGCAACTCAAGGGTCTACTGTATATTGATATTTATTATCATTACTATGATATTTATATAATGATAGTTATTATTATTATGATAGAGTGGATCAGTCAGGTGTCGCATTAAACACCGTACCTGTATTGTTAAAGTTTTTAAAACACAGTGGGACCACTGGTGAAGTGGGTGCACCACAGCAACACATGTCCTAAAGCCCTAGTTTTAGTCCTTATTTCCACTCAATGGATGTAAAGAGTTTGACATATCCACACCATGTGGTGTGGACTCCCAACTCCCAAAAACATACAGAAGGTGAACCTGCTACTCCATATTGCCCACTTGGTGGAGGTGAATTAGTAATTAAATGAATATTTTAGTGTGATATCATGTGATGGAGTGGTGCCATATACAGAATGCATTTCGCCTTTGTGGCACCTGACCGACTGTGACCCTTACCTGGATTAAGTGGTTAGTTAAAATGAACGAATGACTCAAACTGTGTTTATTGCAATCCTGATGACATGCATTAGCATCTGTACTGAAAGCATCGTTTGCAAGAGTCTAAGTGATTTACTCTCTAATTTCTGGTAGCAGACTTGCCCTATAGCAATCTTAAATAATACATGAAGCTTTTCCTATAAACACAATTCAGCCTATAGTCTTTAAACATTAATGTTGGGGTTTTACAAGCCATTTCATTTTTAAGTTCTCTGTTTTTATTATTATTGTAAATCGATTTACAATATACATTTTGGTAGATGTAAAACTGAAACCTAATACAACTAAAAGTTTGAATGTATTGGATTCATTTAAAGTGCTCTGATCTGGTCATTTTAAACCAGTACAATAATCAATGCAAAATAATGGCTTGATTAGTTTGTCCATCTCTGTTACTAATTGTTTCATTCTGGGTAGGGTTGGTATAGGTCTGGTGCCTCACAAAAACAATGGCTGCAGAATTATGTGTGTGTGTGTGTGTGTGTGTATACAAACCTCATCATTGGACATTTTTTAAATGCAGTTAAAGGAAGAATCTGTGATTTGTTAATTCTCCTAATTTGTTAATTCTCTTAAATATTTGTTTAACTGCCGCTCAGGTGGCGCAGCGGTAAAGTACGCTAGCGCACCAGAATACATCGTATCGAATCTCAGCTCTGCCTTTCCGACTAGGCTGGGCGGCAGCATGAACAATGATTGGCTGTTGTTCAGGGTTAGAGGGTAAGAAAGTCGGATCATAGGTCCTCATAACTGGTGCGGCCCATGCTGGCTGACTGATGGCGCCTGCACAGGGCTGAGGAATAATGCTGATGGGGGTGTGGCCCTCCGTACACAGTGCCCGTCAAGTGTATGAACTCGACTCATGCAGGTGAAAAATGCATTATCTGTACTGACTGTACGGCACGGAGGGGGCGTATGTCAGTTGAGGCGTCCTCAGTCAGCGTTGAAGGGTCGGATCAGTATAGAGGAATCAGGGTAATTGGACACGACTAGATTAGGGGAGAAAAATGGGGGGGGGGGGGGGGGGGGGGGGGGATTTCAACAAAAAAAAATATTTGTTTAACTGATAAAAGTAGAAAAAAAAACATTGTATTTTGTAAATAAACACATTTAGAATTTTATGCATGCAGCACACTCCAAAAATGTTGGGACAGAGGTGTGTTTACTCCTGTGTTCCATCACATTTCCTATTAATGAGACTTTTTAATGGTTTGGGAACTGAGGTGACAAATTCAGACTGCAGGCAGGCCAGTCAAAGAGACACACTCTGGGTGTGTTCAAAAACCTAGTGACGGCATTTTACGTCATCCTAAGCGCGCTCCAGAGAAGGAGGCTGTTAGAATTTCTAGATGCCTTAAAATGCTGCCTAGTAAGGTACCTTAAATCTGAACGGTATTTTGACAGAATAACAATGGAGCATCCGATGCCTTAACGGTGAAGGCAATCCCAGCATTCAGTGCGGCACAAGTTTTCTCACAGAAAAATACAAAATATGGTGGACGGTGCAGAGAAACAAATGGAATTTTTTTCAAACTTGAATAAATTATCATTGATGTTTAATTTGTGTAAATGTGTACAAGTGTCATTTATTTGCAAATTCGGCCTTGTCAGTGAATTTAACCATTTTCGGTACACAGAGGGAGATGTTAGTTGACATGCTAGCATGTTGTGCCACCTCATTCCATTGGTTTGAATGGCGTGAGGCTAACTGTGTTAGCTTAGTATGCAAAAACTGATGGAATCACTGTCTAAGTAGTGCATTCGAATAACCTGACTTGTAAGTCGATGACTTATTAGAATCCTCTCTACTTAGGCATGGACTTCCCAAAAAAAGACATCACCTTGATGGCAGCACAGGTTTTTAAAACCCTTATATACGTCTACATCAGTGGTACCTTCACACATATGCAAGTCACCCATGCCATATTGTCATATGGCTTTTTGTGGGTAATAGAGTTTCAGGTGCATTTCTTTATGCAGCAGCAGACAGTGTTGGTTTGTTGGTTTTAGTCTTAAGGTCTCAAGCCCATGTGGCTATACTGTATGTATTCATCACAGTAGCATGATGGTTTCTTATGCAGTGCCACCTGAGTTTCCAGCCTCTACATGGAAAGACTTTTTTTTGGATTTCACAAATCTTTTCACAATATAATGTACGGTTGATGGTGAAATTGAAAATGCGATATGGTGCTTCAATGGTTTGGTACAATTTGGTATGTTCTAACCACGTCTGGAACATACTAAGCATGCCTGGAACACCTCACAAGACCATTATGAAGATGCTTCATTATCTACTTATCCAACACATTAATTTCAAGATAAGCAGTATTAGGCGCTCAGGTGGCGCAGCGGTAAAACACACAAGCACAGAGCTGTTAGAATTACAGCTCTGCTACTGGCAGGCTTGGCACCTACATGAACAATGATTGGCTTGTTGTTCAGGGAGGGTGCTGGAGGGAATTCCTTATAACTGATGTAGGTATGAACTCTGCTGGCTAATCAATGATGCCTGCACAGAGACAAGGGATAATGTAATCATGATGTGTCTCTCCATACACAAAGCTGATCCACATATGAACTCGCCTCGTGCGGGTGAAAAGATGCAGTCGGCTAATGCACACGTGTCAAAGGGGGCGTCTGTTAGTCACAGCTCTCCTCAGTCAGAGTGGAGGTCAACATCAGTAGAAAGGAAGCGTAATGCAATCGGATAATTGGATACGACCAGATTGGGAGGAAATCTAAAGATTCAAATTTTACATGTCAGTGGTTTTAATTTTAATCAGTGTGTATGTATTGATCCAAAAGAAACTATTTTAAATGTATGTTTAGTTCCTGCAGAACTTTTCAAGGATCAGCTAAAGGTTTCCAGTGCAGTGTAACACTAAAATCCTGTGCTTTCAGGATTGTGCTCTGAAAGTCTTGGTAAAGCAGAGATTCTGTTAAACAGAGGCTGCCATCTGTAATACTGCACAGCACTCTAGTGGTCACCAGGGGAGTGAGTGTGTGCGTGTGTGGGTGGGTTGGTTGGTTGTGTGTGTGGAGAGGGAGGTGGTATATTTTTGAGGGTTGTTAGAAAGTGCATTCTCTGCAGCATTGAACAGATCTGTACTCAAGTTGTCCATCCTAAAATTGTATTTTATTTTTTTACATTCATATAATTAAATGTTAAATGATGCCTTGTGTTACTTTATGTACTAATTTTCTTTTCTTTTTCTCCCTCTCTCTTTCGGCTGCTCTTGTATTTAGAAGTCGCCAGAGCAAATCTATGTCCTTTCTGATGCAACCCTCCTTATTTTATCCAGACTTGGGACCAGCACTAAGAGCGCACTGACAAGTGCATCTACTGATGGCTAAGCTGAGCATTTTCTATTATCATAATGTTATTACTTACTTAATTACTAAATTAAATTGTACTAATTAATTCTTGGCTCAATGACTGGGTACATGGCAGGAAAGCAGACTGGACAGGGTTCCATCCAGGGAATCACACCTGGGGAGAAGATACTAAACTTCTTAATGTCTAACAAGGTGGGTTGAACCGAATGTTTCTGTGCAGCACCCACTATGCGGCTTAAATGATAATGATAATGATTATTATTATTTATTGATATTTATTATATTATAATATAGAATGTCTTTATTTGTCATATATACATATACAGGTGTACAGTACAACGAAATTCTTTCTTTGCATAACCCAGCTTGTCTGAAAGCTGGGGTCAGAGCGCATGGTCAGCCATTGTACGACGCCCCTGGAGCAGACTGGGTTAAGGCTCAAGGGCCCAACAGTGGCTTCATGGCAGAGCTGGGATTCAAACTCTCAATCTTTCAGTTGATAGCCCAAAGCCCTTCCCATTAGGCAAACACTGTCCCTTTATATTTTATAATATTTATATTAATAATATTATTTATTTATATTTAATAGGGGCGGCACTGTGGCTCGGTGGGTAGCACTGTCGCCTTGCAGCAAGAAGGTCCTGGGTTCGGGTCCGGGTCCTTTCTGTGCAGACTTTGCATATTTTCCCCATATTTTCCCTGTGTCTGTGTGGGTTTTTTCCTCCCACAGTCCAAAAACATGCAGTCAGGTGGAGACACTGAATTGCCCTATAGGTGAATGGCTTTGTTGTATGTGTGTGTGTGTCCTGTGATGGACTGGCGCCCGTCCAGGGTGTTACTGTGTGCCTTGCACCCATTGAAAAGCAGGGATAGGCTCCAGCACCCTCCCGCGACCCTAAGTGGATAAGCGGTTAGGAAAGTGAGTGAGTGAGTATATTTAATAATACTTATATAATGTTATTATGATGATAGAGTGCAAAATGCACAGCAAAATGACATTTTAGGTGCTGGATTTGATCCTCATTTTTGTGACATGTTTTGCCACCACAAGGTGAATTGGCTACACTTAAACTGCCTCTAGTTGTGGATGAGTGAGTCAGTGATTAATTGAGTCAGTAGCTGAGTAAGTCCTTTCCAGTGTGTCTTCCTGCCTTGCGCCTTGTGCTTCCAGATGTCATCTGGCCAACCACAACTCTGACCAGTATGAAGCCGTGAGCGGAAACGGATGATGAATAAAGAAATAATCTCTCGTTCAGTAGCTTAGATCAATGTTTCGTTTTAAAACTTGTAGGCAGTATGGTCCATTGTGGCTGTGTGTGTGTGTGTGTGTGTGTGTGTGTGTGTGTGCGCGCGCGCTTACATGTGTCGTTTTGCGTAGGCGTATGCATTTATCGACAGGGAGCTGTGCTTCTGTCGTGAATGAATGCCAGGCAGCAGCATCCAGATGGCAGACGAGCAATTTTCATTACTTGTATTGTTGAGCTCCACTTAAGTCATGAATCTCGTCTAAAAAAATCAATAAGATTCCCATCCTAGGAGCCTGAGACACAATTTCTGCCAAAGATGTAATAGATATAAAAGTCTATTCAGATCATTTCAAAAAACACTGATGATCCATTTCTTTGGGCATAAAACAGGCAGAGATATGCAGCACAGTTTTATATGTTGGTACCGAAATGAAGGAAGGAAGTAACTTTTTTAAATTGTTGGATAATTACTTGAACGATACACCACCCACATTATCTGCGATAAGTGTGTTTGAGTCTTGATAAAAGATATCAACAGTAATGATGTGTCATATAAGTAAAGTTTTTTCGTGCGTGATCTTAGAGGCTTGAAAAAGAAGCTACTCCTGCTAACATTTACTTCTATCTTAGCTCAGATTTGATTCTGACAGGACCACACAAAATAACATAATGAAACAGCTGCCAAACTCTTTTACAAATACTGTTATTGTTGTCTAATGTCATAATTCATTAAAATTATTATTTATTTATTTATTAGGATTTTAACACGGTTACATTAATGACAGGAACGGTAGTTACTCATTACCCAAGATTCATCAGTTCACAAGTTTAATGTCAAACACAGTCATGGGCAATTTTGTATCTCCAATTCACCTCACTTGCATGTCTTTGGACTGTGGGAGGAAATTGGAACTCCCAGAGGAAACCCATGCAGACATGGGCAGAACATGCAAACTCCACACAGAAAGGACCCGGCCCGCCCCACCTGGGGATCGACCTTCTTGCTGTGAGGCGACAGTGCTACCCACTGAGCCACTGTGCCGCCCACATAATTCTTTTTAAAAAAACGCAGTTGTAACACCTTTGTTTCACAAGCATTGCGTCCACTGTCATCCAATTGTTTTAAATTACACTTTAGTGTAAATAGTAAAATAAAATGGCTGAATGAGTAACACTGTCACCTCACAGCAAGAGGGTCCTGGGTTTGATTTCCAGGCGGGGCGGTCCGGGTCCATTCTGTGTGGAGTGTGCATGTTCTTCCCGTGTCTGTGTGGGTTTCCTCTGGGAGCTCCGGTTTCCTCCCACAGTCTAAAGACATGCAGTCACATTAATTGGAGATACTAAATTGCTGTAGGTATGAGTTTGTGTGTGTGTAAATGTGTGTATGTGTGTGTGCACTGTGATGGATTAGTGACCTGTCCAGGATGTTTTCTACCTTTCGCCCAGTAAATTGTACTCACTACAATCCTAAATAGGATAAAGCGATGGTAAAACAGACAATAAATGAATGAATGAATGAATGGAAATAAAATGAGCTATTTAGGTACTATTAAATTCTCTATAGTACAAAGCCTGAATTTTAGCACAGCTTCACGGTAATGCAAATACAACCCCAAATCATAAAAAGTTGGGACAGTATAGAAAATGCAAATAAAATAAAAATGCAGTGTTCCTTACATTTACTTTGACTTTTATATGATTGCAGAGTTTGAACCCAAGATATTTCATGTTTTGTTTGTCAAGTCAAGTCAAGTCAACTTTATTTATATAGCGCTTTTTACAATAGACATTGTCTCAAAGCAACTTTACAAAATCCAGGACCAACAGATACAAAAACCCCTGTTGAGCAAGCCGAGGGCGACTGTGGCAAGGAAAAACTCCCTGAAAATTACAGGAAGAAACCTTGAGAGGAACCAGACTCAGCAGGGCCCATCCTTCTTGGGTGGTCTGGAGGTTACTTTAAATAAATGCATGATTTACACAAAGCATACAAACACAGAATTAAATGATCTAAAAGTTATAACTGGTAATAAATAGATAAATAGATAAATAATAATAGAGTTGTTATTCGCTCTAGTCTTCAATAAAGTCTGTAGTGATTTCTTGTCGTTGCAATTACTCCAGACCCGTCACATCTGACAGGAGCAGCATCGTTGTCCCGGCAGTCTCGACTTTAATCCTTAACCTCGGCGGGTAAACAGGTTTCCATCAGAATGCCCTCGGGGTAAAACAACAGAGAATGTAGTTAATAATGTACAATGCTAGTTGACAAACAGTTTTACAGTGAGTTTTAGACTCCGGCAGCCCTAATTATTACAGCATAACTAAAAGGGAGAGCAAGCAGGTAACAAGGTCATGAAGGCTTTCACAGGACATCAGCGCCCACCTCTCCTACCCAAACCGGAGTGATCGGACAAGAGAGGCAGAACGACAGCAACCCATTGCTCAACTTCATTCCATTTGTTAATATACCTCCATTCCTGCATTTTAGGCCTGCAACACATTCCAAAAAAAGTTGGGACGGGAGCAATTTAGGGCTAGTAATGAGGTGAAAAAACTAAATAATTATGTGATTCCAAACAGGTGATTGTAATCATGGTTTGGTACAAAAGCAGCATCCAGGAAAGACTGAGTCTCTGATGAGCAAAGATGATCAGAGGATCTCCAGTTTGTCAAAAAATGTGTGAGAAAATGATTGAAATGTTTAAAAACAATGTACCTCAAGGAAAGATTGGAATGGATTTGCATATGTCTCCCTCTACAGTGCATAATATCATTTAACGATTCAAGGAATCGGGAGGAATTTCAGTGCGTGAAGGCCAAGGGCGCAAGCTTAAGGTAAACGCCAGTGATCTTCGATCCCTCCTGCACTGCATCAAGAACCGCCACTCAACAATAGTTGATATAACCACATGGGCAAGGGATTACTTTTGTCAAGCAACTTTTTCTGATTTGGGGTTGTATAACAGAAATATCTTAGTTAAAGATATCCCCAGCAAAAAAGCCAAACATTTAAATTGTTCTAGGGGTGCTTGGGTAGCGCAATGGTAAAACACATTTGGCCACTCTGCTAGGATCTTGAGTTCTAGAGTTTGAATATAAGCTCTGGTGTCGGCCAGCCAGACACCTACACAGACATAATTGGCTACGTCTGAGGGTGGAGGGCAGAGGTAGATTCCTCATTACTGCTGCAAAACCCTATATACACACTGGGGTGCAGACGTATGTGTGGTAAAATCTCAGCCCGCTCAGTTTTGTCAAGTGGTAATAATCTCTCAGGAAAAACGGTTTTAGTTTCAAAGACTGATAGCACTACAGCTGAACATCAAGCCTTTGTCTCAAGCCTCCAGTAAGCCAAACAAAGTACTGTACTTAGTTTTCATACATTTCCTTCTGATGCGGAAACCAGGCGAAAATTGTTTGTCGCTCTCCGGAGGAAGAACTTCAGTCAGTTCGCATACCCACGTCTGTAGCCGGCATTTTAAAAAAGAGGATGTTTGTGAGCCAGGGTCTGAGACAGCATGATGACTGTTGAGGGAATGTTTCCAGTGTTGTACGAGTGAAACAAATTTTTCAGTTCCACTTTTAAGAGAGGAGAAAGTGACCTGCAGAGGATGGAACACCTGTCAAGGAGGACCATGACTATGCTTCAGCTCCAGTTCCCGCAGCTGTTGATTTGGGTTTTGAAGCAAATGAGTCTCTCAGAGCGGAGATCCTCCAGCTGAAGAAACAAATCGAGATGCTTACTCTGAAGTAGCAGTTTGGCATTTACTGCTTTGCTGGCTCAGACAGGTAAATTCAGTTTTTTACAAGGTTTGATGTCTAGCAGGCTTAGATTAGATCTAGTCGTATCCAATCACCCTATTGCATTACACTTCCTCTCTACTGATGTTGATCTCCACCCAGATTAAGGAGAGCCATGACTACCACACGCCCCCTCCGACACGTGTGCACTAGCCGACTGCATCTTTTCACCTGCATGAGGCGAGTTCATATGCAGGTCAGCTTTGTGTACGAAGAGACACACCCTGAGCCTCATTATCCCTCGTCTCTGTGCATGCGCCATCTATCAGCCAGCAGAGGTTGTAATTGCATCACTTATGAGGTCCCCTCTGGTATCCTGCCCTTTAACAACAGCCAATCGTTGTTCATGTAGGTGCTAAGTCTGCCGGATGGCAGAGCTGAGTTTTGGACCGACGAGTTCGAAATGTCAGCTCTGGGTAACTTCATAGTAAACATTGTTACACATTTCAATACAACAGTATATATAATTTTCATATAAAAGTATCACTGCCTTGCCTTGCCCTGCCTAAAGGTAGGAAACATCCTGGACAGGTCACTGCTCCATCACAGAGCCCAAATTAAATTTTATAATTATATATTTATTATCATCCAAAAATATTCATTCTAAATAATATTTTAAGGCTTAGGGTGGATCTAAATACTTCTTGACAACTGTGAAACCTTTGATTCCTATTAATTTCACACATTTGCTACTCTTTTCTTATTAATTTAAATAATTACTCGCTATAGCCATGGTTCAAATTGTCTCATAATGGCCCAAAAACTACTTATTTATGGTATTAATGGGTCAAAAAGACCCAATTTTCCACATTTATCACACTTGTTACCACCTTATCAGGAGTGAGCCGAGCATTTTGCATTTGAGAGGGAAGCCAAGACAAAAAAAAGGAGACTCTAGAGAGAAAATGTATTTTTAATTAAATTCTGCCTGCCAGTCGGCCTTATCTCCCTGTTGAGAGAAATCACCACACACCTTTTCACCAGTACATTAAACAGATATTAAAATGATAGCCCTCGTCCACGGGCCACACTCATACAGCATGAATGTGCTTGTTCTTTTCTTTTTATGAGGTGTGTAGGCGTCTCACTGCCATATCCGCTCTCTTCAGTTCTCAAGAAGCCCTCTTATAAGATGGAGACTTGGTAGCATTTACAAAGCACAGAGCTCGCTGTCATATTTACCATCCTTTTAAGAGAATGTTCCAAGTCCTATACTACTGTACTAAATAGTTTGTTGAATATGCCATCACTATTTATGCTTTCTGTTAAATACAATGGATGACATTCTGGACTGACAGTCATTTGGGTAACAGGCAGTACTGCACAATATGACACATATTATGACCTGTTTAAGCCAGATTTACACTATGTCATTTCAGATTACACCATAAAATTCTTTAACAACAGACCTGCCAATTAACAGCCATGTCACATGATCAATCACAAAAACACAGAGGCTTAATGGTGGCAATATTACACCAAGAAAAACATATTGTACAATGCAAAGAATGGACGTTTTTTAGTTTTTTAATTTCTAGTCAGGCAAACCTTTGTACATTGGTATTAGTTACTGTAGGTTGATAGTTTAAATGATCACTTATTCAGACTATTATTTTGTGTGTAAAAAAGTTTTCTTAACTCCCTGCCATCTTCCTCTTATAGAAATCCCTCCGGTGATCTTTAGAAGAGCTTTGTAGCAGCAGCCCCACTGAGATTTTGATCCAAAACTTCTAACTCTGCCTAAACTTCCTTGGCTGTCTTTAGTCACAGCAGCACTAAAACAGACACCGGTGAGTATGACATGTAGCAAGATCCTCACTAACAATTAAAGAAAATCTTTAATAATAAGGGATTGTGCCAACAGCAAAATCAGGCAAACTATTGCACAGTGATATACTGTATGTAACAATACATGCCCCATCAGGCCCTGCTCAGCATGTCACTTGATTATAACCACTTAGGGGTCATACCAGACCTGATTTCCCTGCCTGTATAGTACCCACCACTCCATAAAATCGACGTACAGCATTATACTTTTACCATGTGTTCTTGTTCTGCCTGTTTTCATTGTGCCATTGTACCAGTGATTTCCCAATTGTGTGTTTATAGATAGATAGATAGATAGATAGATAGATAGATAGACAGACAGACAGACAGACAGACAGACAGACAGACAGACAGACAGACAGACAGACAGACAGACAGACAGACAGACAGACAGACAGATGAACGGACGAATGAACTGATTGATGAATCAATGGATAATGGATGATGGATGGATGGATGGATGATGGATGGCTGGATGTATGGATGGACTGATTGATGAATCGATGGATGATGGATGATAGATGGATAAATGGATGATGGATGGATGGATGGATGGATGGACTGATTGATGAATCGATGGATGATGGATGATAGATGGATAAATGGATGATGGATGGATGGATGTATGGATGGACTGATTGATGAATCGATGGATGATGGATGATAGATGGTTAAATGGATGATGGATGATAGATTGTTAAATGGATGATGGATGGATGGATGGATGGACTGATTGATGAATCGATGGATGGATGGACTGATTGATGAATCAATGGATGATAGATGGATAAATGGATGATGGATGGATGGATGGACTGATTGATGAATCGATGGATAATGGATGATAGATGGATAAATGGATGATGGATGGATGGATGGACTAATTGATTAATCGATTGATGAATCGATGGATGGACTGATTGATGAATTAATGGATGATGGATGATAGATGGATAAATGGATGATGGATAGATGGATGGATGGACTGATTGATGAATCAATGGATGATAGATGGATAAATGGATGATGGATAGATGGATGGATGGACTGATTGATGAATCGATGGATGGATGGACTGATTGATGAATCGATGGATGGATGGATGGATGGACTGATTGATAAATCGATGGATGATGGATGATAGATGAATAAATGGATGATGGATGGATGGATGGACTGACTGATAAATCGATGGATGATAGATGGATAAATGGATGATGGATGGATGGACTGATTGATGAATCAATGGATGATGGATGATAGATGGATAAATGGATGATGGATGATGGATGATAGATGGATAAATGGATGATGGATGATGGATGATAGATGGATAAATGGATGATGGATGATAGATGGATAAATGGATGGATGGATGGACTGATTAATGAATCAATGGATGATGGATGATAGATGGATTGATGGATGGATGGATAGATGATAGCTAAATGTATAAGTAGATGGATTGATGTATTATATTAATGAATGAATAGATATATTAATGAATGCTTTGACACATAAATGATACAAGATCAAATAAAAAGAGTTAAAAATTGATACGTGTGCCTAGATGGATGGGGAGGGAAAAATAGATGAATGGAATATGGATAAATAGGTGGATGTTGACAAATGAATGAATAGATGAATGGTGATTGATGGATTAATGGATGAATAAGCAGATGAATAATGCAGCCAACATAATGAATATTCTCATATATTTCAAGATTTATTAATGTGCAAATTAGAGTGCAAATTGCTTTTTTGGGCTTTAAAAGATGAAAAGATGTGACTTGTTCATGGGGATTTTCAGACCCTCAAAGACAATATAGATGAACATCATTAGCAGAGGAGTAAAGGACAGAAATCAGGCTGGAAAGGCTCATGAGATTGTTAGTGCCCAGGTAAAACTGTGGTTGAAAGGCAATCAATCAATCCTGCATACTGAATAAAAATGGAAGATTATAAATAGGTCTATAATTAGAGAGTTCATGGTATAAAGTCATAAACTAATTTAGCCTGCTGGAATTAGCTTTTCCCTCTGGACTAGCATTATTCCTTCAAGCTATTCTAATTATTCACTTACTGTAATTGATATCACTAATCATTATAGCAGTCTCTGAATGATGGTGATAGGTGATAGATAATCAATTACAGAAGTAGATATTTTAGCCAAGTGCAGCCTTGTGCACTTAAGGTTCTAACTATTTTTTATTTTGGGCTATGTGACCCCTTTTTCACCCCTTCTTCTCCAAGCTCTTAATTTGCTTATGGATGTCTTTGCTATATCTGACATTTGGCTTGTTTTATTTCTAAAGGCCTGATGTTTTGTTAAAAAAAACTTCCACAAGATGATAATTCCACCAAATAGACTATTGAGCTATACACCATGACAGACTGATTCTTCTACATAGTAAAGCAAATTTCACACCAGTCAATTATATCTATACACAAATCACCTTTATGCAGTCTGAGTAACTAAGTCAATTCTAAACCCCCATTCAGCTGTATGCTGATGGCTGAAGAAGGGGAGCTTGCAGAGCTTTGGGATACTCGCTCAATGAAGAAAGGTCATGAGCTTGTTCTAAATAAAAATGTCCTGTAATATGGCTTCAAATCTTTTAAATAAATTACACTGGGGAATGGGTTACACAGCTTTGTGCTAAAGGAAATAATGATAAATAGGCAGTAATGAAAGGGAATGGCCACTAACCTTGCCCCAAAAGTACAGAACTATTTGCATACAATAAAGAAAGAATTACTGATCATTGTGTAAGCAAAAATAAATGCAGTGATAGCCTATACAAAGAAAACAATATAATGTAAACAAATAAACCAGAGGGTGTAGAGTAGTTAAAGACTTTAGAAGATAAATGTATTGTTACTTAAACAATGTATGTATATAAATAAATATAGTAGTCATCCATTTACCTACTTGGGGAATTAAGAAAATTCCAATAAATTAATAATCTGTAAATGTAATTCATTATAATAATAATCCAATAAACATCCATTGCTCCATTTCAGGCCTGCAACACATTCCAAATAAAAAGTTGGGACAGTAAAGCATTTCCACTTCGTAATATTGCCATTCCTTTTCACCACACTTAAAAGACGTTTTGGCACCAAGGATACCAAGTGATTTAGTGTTTCAGCTTTTATTTTGTCTCATTCTTCCTGCAAACACGTCTTAAGTACACTTCATTTCAAAATTCTCCACACATTCTCTATTGGGGACAGGTCAGGACTGCAGGCAGGCCAGTGCAGTACCCGTACCCTCTTCTTCCGCAGCCATGCCTTTGTAATGTGTGCAGCATGTGGTTTTGCATTATCTTGTTGAAAAATGCATGGACGTCCCTGGAAAAGATGACGTCTTGAAGGCAGCATATGTTGCTCTAAGATCTCAATGTACTTTTCTGCATTAATGCTGCCATCACAGAAGTGTAAATGACCTTTGCCAAGGGCACTGACACAGCCCCAGACCCTGGCTTTAGGACTTGTTGCTGATAACAGTCTGGATGGTCTTTTTCATCTTTGGTCCGGAGCACACAACGTCCATTTTTTCCAAAAAAGACCTGGAATGCCCATTCTTCTGACCAAAATACATGTTTCCACTGTGTGATGGTCCATCCTAAATGCCTCCGAGCCTTCTAAGGCTTCTTTTTTGCACAGTAATATTTTACGTGGCATTTGTGCATGTAACTCTGTATTGTAGTGCTTGACAAAGGTTTGTCAAAGTAATCCCTCACCCATGTGGTTATATCAGCTATTGTTGAGTGGCGGTTCTTGATGCAGCGCCGTCTGAGGGATCGAAGATCACGAGCATTCAGCTTGCGCCCTTGGCCTTTATGCACTAAAATTCCTTCTGATTCCTTGAACCGTTTAATGATATTATGCTCTGTAGAGGGAGGAATATGCAAATCCCTTCCAATCTTACTTTGAGGTACATTGTTTTTAAACATTTCAATCATTTTCTCACACATTTGTTGATAAACTGGAGATCCTCTGATCATCTTTGCTCATCAAAGACTCAGCCTTTCCTGGATGCTGCTTTTGTACCAAACCATGATTACAATCACCTGTTGACATCACCTGTTTAAAATCATATCATTATTTAGTTTTTTTACCTTATTACTAGCCCTAAATTGCCCCTTACCCAACTTTTTTTGGAACGTGTTGCAGGCCTGAAATGCAGGAATGGATGTTTATTAATAAATTAAATTAAGTTGACCAGACAAAACATGAAATATCTCAGGTTCATCCTGTCTGCAATCAAATAAAAGTTAAAGTAAATGTAAGGAACACTGTGTTTTTATTTTATTTGCATTTTCCCCATTGTCCCAACTTTTTCTGATTTGGGGTTATAGATTTAAATCACCTTAATTGGTTTAGTGTTACATACAGGTGATGTAATGTGCAAGCTCACCACTACAAAGCTGTGCCACCGGCCCTGTTGGATGCTCAAAAGACATACATAGCATACATAGTTTGTGGGAGGGTAGGCTGAATGGAGATTTACCTTTAAGCCATTACAGCAATGACTCCTACTGTCAGGTTTAGGCACTGGCATAAAAAGCAGAGGAATAAAGTAAGCATAGTGTGTTCCTCTGTACACGTTGAAGCTCTTGTTAGGAATCCGCTTACAAATGTAAAAAATTGGCAGTTTTAAAAGTGTAGGAGGAGACAAGTGCTAGCCTGCTGCCCTGTGTGGTGCAGTGGGGAACACTGATGGTCAGTAACGCGTTACTTAGTAACGCGTTACTCTAATCTGACCACATTTTTCAGTAACAAGTAATCTAACGCGTTACTATTTCCAATCCAGTAATCAGATTAAAGTTACTTATCCAAATTACTGTGCGTTACTATTTTTGTCATTTTCCTTAGTAAAAAGATATATTTTTGCTTTCTTCTTGTGTCTCGGGGAGTGACGTCTGTCCTATGCGACAACTAAGTCACGGGCTGCGTCCGGAATCGCATACTTACAGAGTACGTACTAGATTGGAGGAAGTATGCACTACTCGGCTGGTAAAGAAGTACATCTTACCAACGTCAAGTGATGACGTGAGGACGTGATGACGTAATATCACCATAGTTACAAACTCATTACAAACCCCACTCGCCAAAATTTAGGATATTTATCGTCTTTTTGTTATTTATTTGTCTTTAAAAAAAATTATTTTATTTATCTTACTTACACTTGTGAACAGAGGACTCCGCTTCAATCGCCTATGCAGCTCCAGTTGCATTATGGGATACATTAGCGGACCGCATTATATAACTAATAAAGTAACTTGTAATATAACTTAGTTACTTTTAAAATCAAGTAATCCATAAAGTAACTAAATTACTTTTTAAAGGAGTAATCAGTAATCAGATTACTTTTTAAAGGTAACTATGCCATCACTGGTGGGGAATAGCAAATTACTTCATTAAGAGAAAAGGTGAAAAATGTTTTAGTGTTTGAATAAATTAGAATTTTAATAAGTCTATTACACTGAAAAAGGGAAAGACTGGGTAAACATTAACTGTAGTCACTATGTGAATCACCTAAACCATTCATTGTAAAGTGCTCTGCAAAGTTCTTTCACTGTGTTTTCTACTCCCACCACACCTGGGTTAATATTTGAGCTGATTATCTCCCCTCTTCCCCCAAAGCATGATCAGGTACTGTATGTTAGAAGCAGGAATAGTTTAAAACTCTGCAGGGCTGTAAGGGCTTCCAGGGACTAGCATTAAGAAACCCTGCACTAAACTACACAAAATACAATATGTTTAAAGCAGGCATGTAATACCACAGCTGAGTTTACTTTTCTATCTTATATAACATACCTGATTCAACCAGTCATCAATTAGCAAGATTTTGACTGGTTTGATTTGTTAAATGAAGAAGAGAAGAAGAAGATATCCTTTATTTGTCATATATACATATACAGGTGTACAGTACAATGAAATTCTTTCTTCGCATATCCCAGCTGGGTTGGAAGCTGGGGTCAGAGTGCAGGGTCAGCCATCGTACGGCGCCCCTGGAGCAGATAGGGTTAAGGGACTTGCTCAAGGACCCAACAGTGGCTGCATAGCAGAGCCTGGATTTGAACCGCCAATCTTACGGTTGATAGCCCAAAGCTCGACCCACTAGGCTACCACTACCCACTTAAATGAGGGTAGATGCAGGGGCAGGCCGTGTCCTAGTGGTTAAGGTACTGGACTAGTAATCAGAAGGTCGCTGGTTCAAGCCCCACCACTGCCAGGTTGCTGCTGTTGGGCCCTTGAGCAAGGCCCTTAACCCTCAATTGCTCAGACTGTATACTGTAACTGTAATGTATGTAAGTAGCTTTGGATAAAGGCATCTGCTAAATGAAAATGTAAATGTAGGTGAGTTTGACATGCCTAGCTCAAATGCGCTGTCGTTTTTTGAAAAACAAAAGGCTGGTTTTAGCTGAAGATAACAGATTCTAAACCTAACATCCAAACAAATCACTCTCTTTGGTGTTCACTTGAAAGCCAAGACTCAAAGGAAAAACAGTTCAATAAAAACAATACTTCAAACAGTTATTAGTGGGTAGCAGTTGATAGTTGAATTAAATAGTCTAATTAAAGTTGAGAAAGTATTCAAACCCCCGAGTTTTTGTACATTTTATTGTGTTGTGGAAACTTTTATTAATCAGTCTACACAGAAGCATTCTTAATGATGCAGTGAAAACATGTTTTTAGACCTTTTAGAGAAAAAAGTGTTCATACCTTTTGTTGTGGCACCAAATTGTGGTCAGGTACATCCTGTTTGCTTCAGTTATCCTTAAAATGTATCTAGAACTCAACCGGAGTCTATCTGTTGCAATCTAAATTGATTGGACATAGTTTTCAAAGGTCAACCAAGTCAAATGAATTGTCTTTTGATTGCAAGTGTAGGCTGATGAGTAAAAAAATACCTAATTATATCCATTCAAAATCAAATCCACAAGTGTGCAAAAAGCCAAGAGGTCGGAATACTTTCAGTGTATCTCTCTTAAAATGAAGCAGGCCTGATCAAAGAGAAGATGATAAATGCTAGGTAGGTAGCCCTCTAGTATAGGCAATTTAGGACACTGGGTGGTACATTCAGTTTACAAGATACAAGTTTACATACTGTGTGTTGACATTGACATACAGCATTTTATCAATGTGTTGCAGAGATTAGCAGATTATTGTGCCTAGAGTTAGAAATCTCAGTGGGACATAGGATTTTAACGTCATGTTTTACACACTTTGGTTACATTCATGACAGAAACAGTAATTACTCATTACACAAGGTTAATCAGTTCACAAGTTTAATATCAAACACAGTCATGGACAATTTTGTATCTCCAATTCACCTCACTTGCATGTCTTTGGACTGTGGGAGGAAACTGGAGCTCCCGGAGGAAACCCACGCAGACGCGGGAAGAACATGCAAACTCCACACAGAAAGGACCTGGGGTTCGAACCCAGGACCTCCTTCCTGTGAGGAAACAGTGCTACCCACTTGGCCACCGTACCGCCCTGTCTTGGGATGATAAAACCCCAAATCAGAAAAAAAGTTGACAGTATGTAAAATAAAAAAAGCAGTGTTTCTTACATTTACTTTTACTTAATTTTATTGTTGGCAGTATGAACCCAAGATATTATACAGTTTTGTTTGTTCAACATCATTTTATTTGTTAGTATTGTTAGTATCTATCCCTGCATTTCAGACCTGTAAGTCATTACAAAAAAAGTTGGGACGGGGGCAATTTAAGGCTAGTAATGAAACAGTAACGTAAATTCTTACAGGATTCATACTGTCTGCAATAAAGTAAATGTCAAAGTAAATGTTAGAACATTTTGCATTTTTCATACTGTCCCAACTTTTTCTGATTTGGGGTTGTACAATGAATTTGGCGACTAGCAGTGACTAAAGGAAATTATTAATAACAGGTTACCAATACCCTAGTGTTGAATGTCACATGCGCCACCGTGCTGTCACAATCAGTTTTACTCCAAACCACAGTTGTAGCCTATAGGTTAAGGTACTGGACTAGTAATCGTAAGGTTGCCAAGATGCCACTGTTGGGGCTCTGAGGTAAGGCCTTTAATTAAGCATTTACTTTTGTATCTTACTCGGCAGTTGTAGCCTAGTGGTTAAGGTACTGGATCAGTAACCAGAAGGTTGCCGGTTCAAGTCCCACCACTGCCAGGTTGCCACTGTTGGGCCCTTGAGCAAGGCCCTTAGCCCTCAATTGCTTAGTACTGTATACTGTCAACTGTAAGTTGCTTTGGATAAAAGCGTCTGCAAAATGTGAGTTTGACATGACTAGCTTAAATGCACTGTAGGTCACACAGATACACCACTGTGCTGTCAGAATCGGTTCTACTTCTAATCACAATTGTAACCTAGATGTTAAGGTACTGGAGTAGTATTCGGAAGGTTGCTGATTTAAGCCCCACCACTGCCATGTTGCCACTGTTGGGGTGTTTAAGCAAGGTCCTTAAACTTTAATTGCTTAGACTGCACATCATCACAACTGTAAGTTGCTTTGGATGAAAGTGTCTGCTAAGCTGCTCAGGTGGCGCAGCAGTAAAACATGCTCTGCCATCCGGTTGGGCTGGGTGCCCACATGAACAACGACTCTCTGTTGTTCACAGGGTGGGTAAGCCGGACCAGGGTTCCTCATAACTGGTGCATTTACGACCAATGCTGGCTGATTGATGGCGTCTGCGCAGGTGGCGAAGCAGTAAAACATGCTCTGCCATCCGGCTGGGCTGGGTTCCCACATGAACAACGATTGGCTGTTGTTCGCAGGGTGGGATGAGCCGGACCAGGGTTCCTCATAACTGGTGCAATTACGACCTCTGCTGGCTGATTGATGGTGTCTGCGCAGAGTTGGGGAATAATGCTGATCAGGGTGTGGCTCTCCATGCACAAGGCTGGTCCACATAAGAACTGGCCTCATGCCGGTGAAAAGAGGCAGTCGACTACTGAACATGTGTCGGTGTGGCAGCTGCGAAGCTCCTCAGTCAGTAGTGGAGGGTTGTATCGGTGGAGGTGAAGTGTAATGCAGTCAGGGTAATTGGATACGACTAGATTAGGGGAGAAAATAGGGGTGCAAATTCGGAGAAAAAAAAGTGCTGCAAATGTAACTTGATTTAAATAAATGTTACATTTTAAAATACATTTTTAAACGCTACAAAATATTCAGTAAAACATCATAAAAAATATAATAAAAACTATATGTTTAAATTTTAGGGGTTTCTTTCAGCACAAAATGTTTGAATCTGCTGAAAATGCTTCAGTTAAAGTCTTATTAAAATTACAAAGTCTTTATGCTACCATGCAAAGTAAAATTAGGTTAAGAGTTTAGAAAATCACTAGAAGGTATGTTAATGGCCTCAGAAGCACACATTCAACAGCTCCATCAGCTAGAGGACAGTAAATGCTTGCTTGAGAAGCTTTTGTTTTCACTATTAACAATCATGTATACATTAGCTTAAAGTTAATAAAACCTAAAAGACTTAAAGGCTTCTATGATTTTTTTTAACATTCTAAAAGAATGTTATACTCATAATGAAAAAGCTTATTTACTAAGAATGGATACAGGAGCTTAACATGTTACAAAAATGCCATCAGTCCTGTTTTTAACCACCTACATTCCTCACTCAGCATAGTCATTCAACTACAACAAGAGCTCTAAATTTAGTGCACTTTAGATGTCACTGTGTGGGCATACATCTGTGGCATTGAAAATGATGAATATGTTTAGTTTTACTGTATTCACTCTGTCAACCAAATTAAATAAGACATCGCATTTTTCATTTTTCTTTTCCACAGTGTTCAGTTTGCGAATTCTGCTAGCAGAGAGAAATGTGCACAAGTAATGTGGTTAAACTGCAAACATGGTAGATAATCTATATGACCAAAATTATATGGACAACATATATGAACCGGAGCAGCACGGTGGCTAAATGGGTAGCCCTGTCGCCTCACAGCAAGAAGCTCCTGGGTTCGATCTCCAGGTGGGGCGGTCCGGGTCCTTTCTGTGTGGAGTTTGCATGTTCTCCCCGTGTCCACGTGGGTTTCCCCCAGGAGCTCCGGTTTCCTCCCACAGTCCAAAGACATGCAAGTGAGGTGAATTGGAGACACTAAATTGTCCATGACTGTGTTTGATATAACCTTGTGAACTGATGAACCTTGTGTAATGAGTGACTACAGTTTCCTGTCATGAATGTAACCAAAGTGTAAAACATGACGTTAAAATCCTAATAAACAAACAAACCAATATGAACCATGGACATTCTTGCTGGACATCCCATTTGAAAAAAATGGTAATAAAATAGAGTGACTGATGTTGGTCAAGAAAAAACCTCAGCTGATGTTACAGTTCATTCCAAAGCTGTTCAGTGGGGCTGAGGTCAGGGCTCTGTGCAGTTTACTGGAGTTTCTTTAAACCAAGCTTTTCTTTTTTGTCTTAATAGACTTTGCTTTGTGCACAAAGGGCACAGTAATGCTTGAACAGGAAACTGCCTTCCCTAAACTGTTGCTGCAAAGTTGGAAGCATATGATTTTCTTTATATAATTGATTTATTACACATATTAACAATTGGTATGGCTTAAACACATGAATTCAAAAATTAGAAGGGGTGTCCCAAAGCTTTTGTCCATATAGTGTATAAAATCTACTCTGTAGTCTATATATGAAGTGTCTCTAACAAACATTACATAACAATTTTAGGAATATCTAATGCACAACTCCTTTAATTGGGTGATCTTTGCAGCAACACACCCCAAACAGGACGCCAGTCCATCGCAGGGTCTCAGCCATTTCCCCCCCCAGACATAACCAATAATGTCTATATGCAGATGCCCAACTGGCCAATAACACTGCTGGGGAATCAAACCCTAGATTCCAGCAAAGGCTTGCTACCATAAATTACCACTGTGCCACCTGAGCATCCATAAACAATAATAAAGTGCAAAATTGCATAAACAAAGTGTTATGCTTTGTAATTAGACAGGAAATAATGTAGAGGGGTTCTAACACAAAGTTATGTTTCAGAGACCACCCTTGAAAATGCAGGAAAATTTGCATATATTTTTTTGCTACCAGGGGTCCAATCTTACCCTACATAATTTGCAGATATTATATTAAATGTATTTATTAGGATTTTAATCTTAACACTTTGACAGAAACGGTAGTTATTCATTACACAAGATTCATCAGTTCACAAGTTTAATATCAAAGACAGTCATGGACAATTAACTTGACTGCATGTCTTTGGACTGTGGGAGGAAACCGGAGCTCCCGAAGGAAACCCACGCAGACACGGGGAGAACATGCAAACTCCACACAGAAAGGACTCAAACCGCCTTACCTGGGGATCAAACCCAGGACCTTCTTGCTGTGAGGCGACAGTGCTACCCACTGAGCCACCGGGCCACCCTTTATTAGATTTATTTGAAGTTATTTAAGTTAATTTAATAATGATTTTTGACAGTGGCAGCACAGTGCATAGCGCTGTGACATCACAGCAAGAAGGTCCTAGGTTCGATTCACAGGTGAAGCGGTCTGGGTCTTTTCTGTGTGGAGTTTGCATGTTCTCCCTGTGTCTGTGTGGGTTACCTCCGGGTGCTCCGGTTTCCTCCCATAGTCCAAAAACATGCAGTCAGGTTAACTGGAGATGCTAAAAAGTCCCCCTAGGTGTGCGTGTGTGTGCAGGTTTGTGTGAATGTCTGTATGTATGTTTGCTCTGTGATAAGACAGGTGATCTGTCCAGGGTGTTTACTGCATTTGGCCCAGTGAACAGCACCCACTGTGACCCTGAAGGATAAAGCGGTGGTAAAAACAGACAGTGAATAAAGGATTTTTGACAGCCACCACCTCTCATTAGAAAAAAAAGTAAATAAAATGCACAGCACACAAATAACAAAAATAGATTTATTTACGACAAGCACTGCGTAGTTTGTTTGTTTATTAGGATTTTAACGTCATGTTTAACACTTTTGGTTACATTCATGACAGGAAACGGCAGTTTATCTTCACACAAGGTTAATCAGTGTTATATTGAACACAGTCATGGACAATTTAGCATCTCCAATTCACCTCACTTGCACGTCTTTGGACTGTGGGAGGAAACCGGAGCACCCGGAGTAAACCCACGCAGACATGGGGAGAACATGCAAACTCCACACAGAAAAGACCCGGACCGCCCCACCTGGGGATCGAACCCAGGACCTTCTTGCTGTGAGGCGGCAGTGCTACCCACTTAACCACCATGCCGCCCCACTGTGTAGTAACAGTGGCATGATTAAACAAGCATACACTGTTAAGGTTTCTATCATCTTTTAAATGGATTTGGATAGATTGGCATCCTGTCCAGAGTATACCTTCCAATATCAGTGTGTGTGTGTGTGTGTGTTTCCTCCCACAGTCCAAACATATGCAAGTGAGGTGAATGGGAGATTCAAAATTGTTTAGGGACTGTGTTTGACTTTAAATTTGTGAACTGATGAATCTTGTGTAACAAGTAACTACCGTTTCTGTCATGAATGTAACCAAAGTGTAAAACATGACGTTACAATCCCAATAAATAACTATATTTAAGTCCTGGGATGGACTGGCACCCTGCCCAGAGTTTATTCGCGTCTTTACATTATGCGCATGCGCAACTTTTAAGCCCAATCAACCGCGCGCAGATCTACAAATCATCTCGTGACTTGGTAAACGCTGACTAGCACTGGGAGTATTAAGTAATGAAAGTTGCGGTTACAATCTACTTGCATTTGATAAGAAGATAACACAGTAGTGTAAAATTGACGGTAAGGCGGCTCACATTGTTTCCACAGCGCTACGTCGTGTATATGTTCGCTAAACTCTGTAAATAGTGCATAAAATCCACCTCGCTTGACTAACATGGTTAGCAGGGAGGCTCGGTGTTTTCTGTGCCCTGTACTGGCTTCAGTAGCTTCTCTCCTATATTGAAATGCAGTCAGCAGCAGCTAGCACCGCTTGCTAGCTGCTATTAGCACATGTAGCACAAAAGAAAGTGAAACAACCGGACTATATGTAGTATATATGTATATGTATATGTAAATAAAAAGTACCTGCTGCCGAATTACATATGTATTTGATTTGACTACCACAGCAAGAGAGTAGAGTGTTGTTCATTTATAAGGACAAACATTGAGAAACCTTAAGTAAAAGTTGCCAACCAGTTACCTGTAACAGAAATGTAATTTAAAATTCCTATCAGAATGCATAATCGGATCAAATACAGTATAAACAAGTCTGGGGCGGCATGGTGGCTCAGTCAGCAAGAAGGTCCTGAGATCAATTCCCAGATGGGGCGGTCCGGGTCATTTCTGTGTGGAGTTTGCATGTTCTCTCCGTGTCTGTGTGGGTTTTCTCCGGGAGCTCCGGTTTCCTCCCACAGTCCAAAGACATGCAAGTGAGGTGAATTGGAGATACAAAATTGTCCATGACTGTGTTTGACAATAAAGACTTGAACTGATGAATTTAGTGTAACCAATAATTACCTGTCCTGCCATAAATGTAAACAAAGTGTAAAACATGACGTTAAAATCCTAAAAAATAAATAAATAAATAAAATGTTACTGATGATTATTAGAACTTTTACGTTTAGTGCGGTCAGATATTTTGAACTTTTCTTTCAGTATGTTAGACTTCATGTGGCATGAGAAATATAAAGACATATACACCGATCAGCCATAACATTAAAACCACCTCCTTGTTTCTACACTCACTACAGGACTCACTGTCCATTTTATCAGCTCCACTTACCATATAGAAGCACTTTGTAGTTCTACAATTACTGACTGTAGTCCATCTGTTTCTCTGCATGCTTTGTTAGCCCCCTTTCATGCTGTTCTTCAATGGTCAGGACTCTCCCAGGACCACTAGAGAGTAGGTATTATTTGGGTGGTGGATCAGCACTGCAGTGACACTGACATGGTGGTGGTGTGTTAGTGTGTGTTGTGCTGGTATGAGTGGATAAGACACAGCAGCGCTGCTGGAGTTTTTAAACACCTTATTTTTACTGCTGGACTGAGAATAGTCCACCAACCAAAAAATCCAGCCAACAGCGTTCTGTAGGCAGCTTCCTGTGACCACTGATGAAGGTCTAGAAGATGAGCGATCATCCCTGACTTTACATTTACAAGGTGGGCCAACTAGGTAGGAGTGTCTAATAGAGTGGACAGTGAGTGGACATGATATTTAAAAACTTAAGCAGCGCTGCTGTGTCTGATCCACTCATACCACCATCATGTCAGTGTCACTGCAGTGCTGAGAATGATCCACCACCTAAATAATACCTGCTTTGTGGTTGTCCTGGGAGAGTCCTGACCATTGAAGAACAGCATGAAAGCAGGCTAAAAAAGTATTTAGAGAAATAGATGGACTACAGTCAGTAATTGTAGAACTACATAGTGCTCCTATATGGTAAGTGGAGCTGATAAAATGGACAGTAAGTGTAGAAACAAGGAGGTGGTTTTAATGTTATGGCTGATCAGTATATATATATATATATATGATGAAGTTAACATTACAATTATGCAGCGTTTCCTGATAATTATCTAGCTGTTTATATTATGCACTGACTAGTTTTTTTTCTACATTTACAGCTTCCTAACTTATTCATTTATTTGTCTAGGAAGCATTTTCACCATGACACATCAACCACTTATCAAAACAAGGAAGACAGAGAAAATAATCGATGGGATATTGACACAAGTAGTTTGTACAGAATTCAGCAACTACATCTTCATTGTGCTGACACAGTATGGAAAGATTGGGACACTTGTATCTATAACACCTGACTTGAAATCCAGTGACATCAGCACCAGCATGTTTACTACAAAAGTGCTGCTGGGAAAAGATGAGGTATTTCTACCTTACTCATGACAGTGTGATTGTGATGCAGAATATAACTCAGGTCTGTAATTTATATTTGTCTTTTTTTTTCATTTCAGGCACTTATTCATGTCTATGCAAAAAATGTCGCCACATTTGTTTGCCAGGAGGCAGGAAATCGACCTGTTCTTTTGGGGCTTGCACTTAAAGACTGCAAAGCTGAAAATATGAAGACGTTTAAAGACATGATCAAAAGCTGCAGCGTATGGTGACCAAGGACATTTCATTCAAAGTATAAGTAGTTTTGAATGTATGTAGTTTTTGTTTTACTGATACACTTACGTTTTGATTCCTGTTCAGCTTGTTTTCCTTCAGACAAATGAAGGCAATATTGTTCAAAGAAGAATGATTATGAAGTCAGTCTTGTGATTTGTAGTTTTTTTGGTAATTTTAGAGAAATCTGGTTTTCATTATGGATGCCTAAATTTATTACATCCTTTACTAGAATATTATGTGCTAATGTATGAGGGTGTCACACATACTACTTGAGACTTTGTTTTTAGTACCCATGTTAACAAGAGGTGTGTTTTTTAACTCAAGCCAGATACAGTTTAATTCTATTAAGCAAAAAAGGTCTTGTTGGAAAAAGCACCTATTGCCCAAATTTCAACTGCTTCATGTAAACCGGCTTTATCTTGAGAAGTGGTTTTATTATTTTTTTTTTATTGTGATTTATTTATTAATATTCTTTAAAGCTCTGGCATTACAGAATGTGTCCGTGTTAATTCCCATTTAATAACATTGTTAATAGTAAGATGGTCATCACTTTCTTATTGCTTCAATAAAGCCATTTGTTTCATACCAAAACATTGCCTGGATGTATTTACACAACTGCATTTTATAAAAACAGAATTTGAACCAACCTGAAACATTAGACCACTTAGGCTTTCTAGTTTTTGTTACAGTAATCTAATTTGTAAACTTTGCAATAAAAAATGTGGAATGTTTCAAAATGGTGTAACTTTATCATTTTCTAAATGTTTTACTCATTTCTTTTTACTCACTCTACTGCATTTAATAGAAAATGGTTATTTTATACAATACTCACCAACCACTCATTAGATAGACCTATTTGGTATGTATATTCATTATTTTTTTTTTTTACATTTTCTATGCAGAATAACATATAATAGTTTATCAGACTCAGCTTTATTGTCATTCAAAACCATGTACATGATTAGAACGAAATGCAGTTACTTAGGTCTCGTGTGTAACATAATGAAATATAAATAACAATAACTATGTTAAGTATAAAATAAAACTTAAGACTTAAAAAACTGGAAGAAATAACAGATAAAGTATTTTAAATATTTACATTTGCAAGTATTGCACAAGAACTACAGCAGCTTTATGTGAATCTAAAGTGCATGATTTCAAAATATAACAGCAGAAAATGGCAGCACCAGGTCACAGGTGTTTAAAGTGATTGGTGCAGTTGTTTTTCAGTCTTGCTGTTTATAAGTTATATAAGTTAATATATATAAGTTAATAATTTATATAAATGACATATAAAATTACTTACTGTAGCCCATGTGTTTTATTGTTAATTGTGACCGTTTTGTACCCTACTAAACATCTGTAGTTTCTACCTACAACAAAACAGTATTTAAGAATCCCAACAGCACTACTGCCCCTGCCACATATACACAAGTACAACACACACTACCATGTTAATACCATGTTATTATACGCATGGTACACCTGTCCAAAGTCATACACCTATCCAGTCGAAGCCTGCTCCCATGCATGCCTGCCCTTTATAATAAGGGATTCCAGGCAAAGCTTGCAATCTGCATGTTACAGCAGTGCAACTTAAGTTGTTGTTGTTTGTTTATTAGGATTTTAACGTCATGTTTTACACTTTGGTTACAGTCATGACAGGAACAGTAGTTACTCGTTACACAAGGTTCATCAGTTCACAAGGTTATATCCAACACAGTCCTGGACAATTTTGTATCTCCAATTCACCTCACCGGAGGAAACCCACGTGGACACGGGGAGAACATGCAAACTCCACACAGAAAGGAACCGGACCGCCCCACCTGGGGATCGAACGCAGGACCTTCTTGCTGTGAGGCAACAGTGCTACCCACTTAGCCACCGTGCTGCCCATGCAACTAAAGCCTGCCCCCATGCATGGTACACCTGTTCAGGTAAAACCTGCACCTGTATAGTAGGCTTGTCCAGACAAAGCATACCCTTGGCATGGTACACCTGTGCAGACAAAGCCTGACCCCATACATGATACACCTATCCAGACAAAACCCACGCCTGGCATGGTACACATGTCCAACTGAAGCCAGTCCCTTTATAGTAACCTTGTCCAGACAAAGCCTGTCCCGTCCATAGTACACCGGTCCAGCTGAAGCATGTCCCTGCAAAGTAAGAATGTCCAGACAAAGCCTGTCCCCATACATGATACACCTATCCAGAAAAAACCTGCGCCTGGCATGGTACACATGTCCAACTGAAGCCAGTCCCTTTATAGTAACCTTGTCCAGACAAAGCCTGTCCCCTCCATAGTACACCGGTCCAGCTGAAGCATGTCCCTGCAAAGTAAGAATGTCCAGACAAAGCCTGTCCCCATACATGACACACCTATCCAGACAAAGTCTGCCCTCTGCATGGTACACTTGTTCAGCTAAAACCTGCACCCCTGCATAGTACACCTGTCCTGAAGAACCCTGCCCTCATAATATTATGTACCTCATTTCTTGTAGAAAACGCTAAAATGTGTTTATTCGATTTTAGATGAGAACGATAAAAGGACCGTGTGGAGAAACAGGTGCAGCTGCCGATGCCACGTGACTGATGGACTAACGTCAGTTAAACACGTGACGTGGTTTGTCGGGTTTTGAGTGAGGAGTTTGTACCTGACTTGAGGTGTCTGTAAATACGCTAAAGTAACTTTTGAAATAAGTTCTTTTAAAACACTGACTGTAGTAAATGTAGTTTATAAGTATTTTAAATATAAAGGTCGGCGTTTGTATTTAAGTTGAAGCGAGTGGAGCTCAGTCAGTTTAGGCTTGGCTCTGTGTAACTTACCTGTATACTGAACGAGGAAGTACGAGCGGTTCTGGTGTTTACACTTCAGCCTGGAAGCCATTTCTCATGGCAACTTCACACAGAGCGCTTTTCTTCAAACTTACACCGTGTCTTTTTTTTATTTTGTAAACTTTATATTTTAGTGTTTATATTGTGCTTTCCGCCTCACAAAAGGGTCACAAAAGGAGAAAGCATATTTAGTTTGGTAGCGGGTTGAGTCAAGCAAGACGGACAGGTGTCAGGCGTTATAGCAGGGTAAGTAGCACCCGGTTTTTCTCATTCTTTTTGTTTAATTTTAACATGTTTTGTTATAAACTTGTGTTTTTATTAAGGTAAAACATTTAACCCATGTCATTTAAAGAAAATGAGTAGCCAAATAAACACAAAATAAATCCAAACACATTATAACGTCTGTCACTGGAAGGGAAGGGCGATTTGGCAGCTACTCCCTAATGGTTGTGTTAGTACTGTACAGTCATGTGAAAAAGTTAGGACACCCCATGAGAACCTTTGTCTTTTTGAACATATTTAAACATATGGACATTTGAGCTTCATTTGAACAGTATTGAGAGATGGAGCTCATATAACTAAACAAATAAAACTGAAAAAAATACTTTTAAACACAAGTTGTAAAATGTAATGAATAGAAATGTAAATTTATTGTGAGGAAAAAGTTAGGACACCCCCACATTTATTACTACTTAAAATGTAAAAAATTAGAATCTGGTGCACCACATCAGCTTCAATGATTAGACCAAATAACTTTGAACATGGAGAGAGACCAGCTTTACCATTAATCATACAATTAAGTAAAGCCATCACCCTAACAATTTAATTCAGTCTTCATCAGATAGCATTTTATTTTAGGTGCAGCAGATCCAGAATAAAGATTGGCATCGGGGCTGATGTGCAATGAATAAAGAAGTACAATTAAACAATTAGCGAGATACAAGAAGTGCGATCACAATTCACAATTTAAAAATTACATTACTTACTTGTAACTTACTTGTAACTTATATGATTTCCCCTCCTTTGTAGATACTTGATGTTTAAATTTGGTCTGGGTGGCCCTAATTCTTAAGTTGCTAATTTATCCTGATTACACCATGGAGTTGCTCCGAACTGAGGTGATGGTAGTCATGGTGACGAGATCGCGACACCAGGTTACGTGTGACGCAAGCACGTAAGTGCGAGCCCTCCCGGAAGCCATTCAGAATGTATTGCAGCGCCTGCAGTTCGAAAAAAAGAGCCTTAACATGAGTCTATGAGAGCAACCCGGGGCGATTTTCAGTCAGACTGAAGTCACCCCGAAAGGGACGGTACTGTACGGAACACAACTCGACGCTGATTGGATATTCCGAACAGTCACTAGATAGAAAAATTTCTTCACTTTTGCCCTTTGGTGGTGCGTCACCCGATCGCCCTAAGACTCTGAGGCCTTCAGGAAGAAGGTTGTAGATGCATATGAGTCTGGGAAGGGATTTAAAAAGATCTCAAAACAATTAGAAATCAGCCATTCCACTGTCTGGAAAATCATTTACAAGTGGAGAACATTTAAAACAACTGCCAACATGGCCAGGTCAGGCCGTCCTAGCAAGTTCAGCCCAAGAGCAGACCGCAAGATGCGTCAAGAAGTCTCCAACAATCTTACAATGTCAGCAAGAGACCTACAGGTAGCTTTTGCTACAGTTGATAGCAAGGTACATGCATCTACCATCAAAAAGAGACTGCACAAGTTTCATTTTCATGGGAGGTGTGCAAGGAGGAAACCCTTGCTGTAAAAAAAAAACATCAGGGCAAGACTAAAGTTTGCCAGAGAACACCTAGACAAAGACCAGGACTTCTGGAACAATGTGCTTTGGACAGATGAATCCAAAGTTGAATAATTTGGGCACAGTAACAGAAGACATGTTTGGCGCAAACCAAACACAGCATTTAAGCACAAGAACCTCATACCAACTGTGAAGCATGTAGGTGAAAATGTCATGGTTTGGGGCTGCTTTGCAGCAGCAGGGCCTGACAAGCTCTCCATTATAGAATCCACGATGAATTCTTCACTGTATCAGAGGGTGCTTGAGGAAAATGTAAGACCATCTGTCCTAAAACTGAAGCTGAAGCGGAGGTGGACCATGCAACATGACAATGACCCAAAACATTCCAGTAAATCCACCAAGGAATGGCTCAAAAGAAAGAAATGGAGAGTTCTGGAATGGCCAGGTCAAAGCCCGGATCTTAATCCTATTGTGATGCTGTGGGGTGATTTGAAACTGGTTGTGCATGCAAGAACATCACACAGCTGAAGAAATTCTTGGGGAAAATTTTTCCCCCAGTTGATGTCAGAGACTGGTAGATGGTTATAGGAAACGTCTAATTGAGGTTATTTCAGCCAAAGGGGGAAATACCAGCTATATAGGGTGTCCTAAGTTTTTCCTCACAATCAATTTCCATTTTTGTTCATTACATTTTACAACTTGTGTTTAAAAGTAATTTTTTCAGTTTTATTTGTTTAGTTATATAAGCTCCGTCTCTCAGTACTGTTCAAATGAAGCTCAAATGTCCATATGTTTAAAAAGGTTCTCATGGGGTGTCCTAATGTTTTCACATGACTGTATGTGGACGCCCGGTTTGTAAATTTGTTGGAAATCCCTTTACAGTATAAAGGGCATTATTCTGGAATTACCAGCAGCTGGAAGGGCTTTCTATGGGATTTGATCAGTTGGGATTTGTGTCCATTCAGTCAAGAGAGCACCTGTGGATAAAACTGTTCTTTGGGTTCGAGGTCAGGGGTTTGTGCTGGCCACTGTAGTTCCTCCAGACCAAACTCATCAAACCATGTCTGTCTGGACCTCAGTGCACTAGTACAGCCAGGCTGGAACAGAAAAAGGACCTTTTCCACACTGTTGGCACTGAGTTGAAAGCACATCATTTATTTTAGATATTCAGACCATACACCTTAGCAGTTTATGTGACTTTTTAAAGGTACAAGAGTCTATTCATTCAATACTTAAATTTTGTTAACCACTGCAGGATGATCAGAGTGGTGGTGGGTCCAGCAAAATCGTGAAGCAATGTTCTGACACAGGTTCTCAGGACTATTACCCTACACTACCACAGGGGTTGTCAAATTACTAGATTAGATTAGATTCAACTTTATTATCACTGTGCAGAGTACAAGTATAGAACCAATGAAATGCAGTAGCATCCAACCAGAAGTGAATGCTATAGATTATTTACATACACTGATCAGCCATAACATTAAAACCACCTCCTTGTTTCTACACTCACTGTCGATTTTATCAGCTCCACTTACCATATAGAAGCACTTTGTAGTTCTACAATTACTGACTGTAGTCCATCTGTTTTTCTGCATGCTTTGTTATCCCCCTTTTATGCTGTTTTTCAATGGTCAGGACCCCCACAGAGCAGGTATTATTTAGGTGGTGGATCATTCCCAGTACTGCAGTGACACTGACATGGTGGTGGTGTGTTAGTGTGTGTTGTGCTGGTATGAGTGGATCAGACAGAGCAGCACTGATGGAGTTTTTAAACATCTCACTGTCACTGCTGGATTGAGAATAGTCCACCAACCAAAAATATATCCAGCCAACAGCGCCCTGTGGGCTGCGTCCTGTGACCACTGATAAAGATCTAGAAGATTGCCAACTCAAACAGCACCAATAGATGAGCGATCGTCTCTGACTTTACATCTACAAGGTGGACCAACTAGGTAGGAGTGTCTAATAGAGTGGACAGTGAGTGGACAAGGTATTTAAAAACTTCAGCAGCGCTGCTGTGTCTGATCCACTCATACCAGCACAACACACACTAACACACCACCACCATGTCAGTGTCACTGCAATGCTGAGAATGATCCACCAGTAATTGTAGAACTACAAAGTGCTTTTATATGGTAAGTGGAGCTGATAACATGGACAATGCGTGTAGAAACAATGAGGTGATGGCTGATTGGTGTATATTACAAAGTGCAGTAGTATAGTAACCAGATAAGTGAAACTGAGCAGTCATATGTACAGAATTAATATGTACTAGTACATAGGCTTGTTGCCATTATTACAAAATTGCATATGCCAGCAGCTCTCAGCCTTAGGTGGTGAGACAGAGACATGCCTAAGTTTTTTTGGGTTTGGTTATGACGAATCAAAAGTATTTTCTTTTGCAATGATCTTATGTAATTGGTTAAACATAGTACAACAGCCACAGTAATTTGTATAAAGGCGCTGTTGAATCTGTGTAAAAATTAAGGCATGTCAGAGTCAGAGAGGTTTTATTGTCGTTTCAGCTACATACAAGTACATATTGAAACGAAACAGCGTTCCTCTAGGATCACGGTGTAACACGGTACAAAAAGTGCAAGACAAAACAGTGCAAATACAACAATAATACAAAAAATCCTATAATAAATAACTACAAAAGATATTCCTAATTATCCCTAATATAAACAAGTAATTAGAAGACAGGACTAAAGACAAGTGTTAGTACATGATGGTGAATAGATGGTACAATGGTTCCTGAGGTAGTGACATGTTGTACATTAGCAGCGTAAAATTGGCAATGCAGATAAGGTGCCTAAAAAGTAGATATGGTGCAAAATACAAGTAAGCATGTGTAGTCTTACCCTTTTTACTATGACTGAATAAAAATAGCAAACAACAGCTAATAGTGTTGTGGACTATTAACTTCTTTATAGTAATAATCTGAAGTAATTCTGAATATATTAACTAATCTTAAGTATTTAATTTGACCACAATTAATTGTCAGGTTCCCTAATCCTCCTGTTTATAAGTATTGGTTCATATAGAACAATTTAAATATATTTCAGTAACAGTTTTGATGTGCTTTTAACAGATGTTAATAATATATCTTATATAGAATGATCCAATTCAATCATTACCTGGAAACAGCTGTCAGCCACAGTTCCATAACAAAAAAGGACATTCATTCCCCATTAGGTACAACAGAGAACACTTAAGAACAACTGACCCCCTTAGTTAATGATTGGCTAAATGAAGTTGATAATTGGGTTTAATTAGACTGGACACACCTAGGCATAATTAGTGCCAGCCCTATTCAAATTAAATGTGAATTATATAGATCCTTTCAGCATCATACTATGCTAAAGTAAAATAACATCCAAAAGAGATGGAAAACATCCAGGGTTCATTGTAGGGTGATGTAGCCAAAGCCTTCTATCAAGGTACAGTGTGGCCAGAATTATGTAGACACCTAGCCTAATTATTGATTTTAGGTGTGTCAGCCACACACATTTTTAGACAAAAATGATTATTAATCATGTAAACTAAATAATGTTGTTTTGCCTTCTACTTCGTGGAAGACCCTTTCCTGTTCCTGCATGAGCGTGCCCCTGTGCACAAAACGAGGTTCATAAAGACATGGTTTGCCAAGTTTGGTGTGGAGGCACTTCAACCTGGTATGAATTTCAACGATGAGTGCAAGCCAGACATTTTCAACCAATACAATATCAGTACAACCTATAATTATTTTTGTTACTGAATAAGCACAATTTACTACAGACACAGTCTACAATTTGAGAAAAGCCCTGGAGACCATTATGGTGGCATTGACCAGTGTCCACATACTGTAGTCTATATAGACTGAGCTCATAGTTACAAAATACTATACAATATAGTACTTTTTCTTAAGAAGTGGTAAAAAGGGTCTTGTATTTAAATAAAATGGCCCCTTTACCATGCTTTATGTTTTGTCTTGTATAAAAATGATACACCTCAGTTATATCCAGTCAGTCTGGGATGAGCAAGACTACTTTGTTACGGTTTACAACACAGATCTTTGGATCAATCTGTATAACAGCAAAAATGGTGAAACCCAATTTTCACCTCTCTAAGCACTTTGTTTTTCTCCTCCCGTTAGGGGTCATCACAGCGGATCATTTATCTCCATGTTGCTCTGCCCTGAACATCCTTCCACGTTAAACCTTCTTTTAGCAATATGTCACAGTCACATGTAATATGGAGAACATGAAAAACTTAGACACATTTTATAATGCAGTATGTCACACAGATACTGTAGCTCTGGTAGCAGAAAATTCACCCCAAGTTGAATGTCCCTGAGGTATACCATATTGCCGAAAGTATGTGGACACCTGATCATGAGCTTATTAGACATTCTGTTCCAAAATTGAATGCATTTATTTGGAGTTGCCACCCATCTCTGAGTGAGCAATTTGAATTTCTTTACATGAAACCATGACTTTCTGAACCTTGCTTTGTGCAAACAGGGATAGTCATGCTAGAACAGATAAGGGCCTTTCCCGAAAAAATTGACACAAAGTTGGAGGCATATGATTAATTATACATAATTAAAAAAAATATTTCATAGACTTGTTAGCAGTGAATGTTGCTGAGAAACCTAAACTCAATATTTAGGAAGGATTTCATGATGCTTTTGTCTGCATTATGTATCTGTATATGTATGTATAAACCATTATTTTAATTTTTATCTTTCAGATGAATGAATTATTGGAGAATAATTCTATCAGTCCTCTGATGATGGATTCAAACAGGAGTGTGAATGATTCAGCCACTCGCTCCGCACTCTCACTTTCTGATATTAACATGTCTAACATGACAGTAGTCATAAAGAATGGAACTCTGGTGGAGGACTATATTTTCTTGAACACAACTACTGCCCAGGCGCTCTCAGGAATATTTGTTTGGTCTGCACTGCTCATCACTTGTCACCAGGTAAAATGCAGTTTTTTGATCATTTTAGATACATTTGGCAGGACAACTTGATTTGTGTTTTGGAAATATAAATATATTTGACTCTTTTGATTGTATACAATCAGGTTGGTCAGTGAAGGTTCAAAAGAATGACCAAATCACAGCTTCTTGTTTCAAAATGCCCGAACCATTTCTGGAATTGGGGTTTGTGTATTTTTGTGTGTATATGTAAATACAGTGCATTGAAAAAGTATTTGCCCCTTTTTTAGAAGAAGAAGATATCCTTTATTTGTCATATATACATATACAGGTGTACAGTACAATGAAATTCTTTCTTCGCATATCCCAGCTTGTTTGGAACCCACCATCAGTGGTGGGGGCAGAGCGCAGGGTCAGCCATCGTACGGCGGCCCTGGAGCAGACAGGGTTAAGGGTTTTGCTCAAGGACCCAACAGTGGCTGCATAGCAGAGCCTGGATTTAAAAGGATTCATTCAAAACCTATATCACTCTGTGAAAAAGTAATTTCCCCCAGCTACTAAATCAACCGTTTAACCAAATTCAACTGGTTTCATTTTCACTAGCCATACTCAGGCATGATTACTGCCAGATCTGTTAAATCTAAAAATCAATTAAATAGAATCTTTTTGGCAACATGAAGCAGGCTAGAGGGTCACAAAAAGCAGCACATGATGCTACATTGTACAGAGATTCAAATACAGATGTGAAGCAAAAATTTGGAAGTAGTTACATTGCTAAGGCTTTGTGACTCACAAATCACGGTGAGAGCCATTATCCACAAATGGAAATCAGTGGTGGAACACTGGTGAACCTGCCAAAATTATACCAAACATACTTAAACAACTCATCCAGGAGGTCACAAAAGAACCTTGGCAAACATCCAAAGAACTGTAGGGCTCACTTGCCTTGCATTTATTGGAAAGTCTTAAGGCACAAACCACTGCTGACTAATAGGAACGCAAAGGCTTTTCTTACAATCGCTCAAAAACACATCTAGTTGACCCTCAAGACTTTTGGTATAATATTCTTTGGATAACATGGGTCACATTACATTTAGCACAAAGCTAACATTGCCTTCCACCATAAGACCATCATACCAACAGTCAAACATGCTGGTGGTCAAAATCTTGACTTAAATCTCATGGAGTTGTTTTTTTAATACTCTAAGCAAGCAGTTCATGCTCCAAAACCCTCCAATGTGACCAAATTAAAACATGCCTGCCAAAACGAATGGGCAAGTTATTGCAACGTTACGTTTGAATGCATTTGTAACTGCCAAGGGTGGAACAACCAGTAATTGGTTTTAAGGGGGCAACACACACAGACACAAGCACAACACAAGCTTTCCAATATGGGTGTTGCCCTTATCAGTAATCCTTTAGTGTAGTGTGAACAACTGGTCAGGAAAGGATTTTGTTTTAGAAATCCAGCTAATGCTCTAACACTGTTTTAGTAAGAGCATTAATATTGTATGGTTTATTTTTTATCTAAAAAAATCCTTTGATTACTGCTGATCACCCATTATGTAACAGATGTTACAGATGCTATTAAATTCAAATTACTCATACACCACAAATATCTACAACAATCTTGTTTTACTGCAAGTTTCTTAAAATTTAGGCTTGTTGGTTTTAAACAGATACCTTGAGGTAACAGTGGCTGTAAAATTCATTAACCGTGTTATATAATATTATATTATTATTCACTTGAATCTTTATTTGACATACAAAAGTAGAAAGAAAAGATTTCCGATGTTTTCACTGATTAACTTTACTGTCACCCTCATGGCATCGTGTCTCTCTAAAATCCCAATATAAGCCTTTACGTCAACAGTACCTTCACACATATGCAGGTCACCCATGCTGTGGGCACTGATGCACCCCGTACCATGACAGATGTTGGCTTTTGCACCTTTCAGTGTCTGAATGGTCTTTTTCATCTTTGGCACATGGAACTCTATGTCTGTTTTTATTTGAAAACAAGCTGGTACTCCTGAACTTATGTGGTTATATTTATCACAGTAGGTTTCTTAGGCAGTACCATCTGAGGGCTGAAAGGTCACTTTGTCCTCCATGAATTAGATTTCCCTGAATCTTTTTACAATATAATGTACAGTAGATGGTGAAAGGCCTAAATTATTTTTGAACTGATTGACAATTTGGTCATGAAGTTTTAAGTCTTCTATTATACCTAATCATTATTTCCTCACCTGTTACAAATTCACCTGCTTATTGAGGAATGTTTAATGTGTAACTTATATTCTAGAAACAATATTCTAGTAGAAGCACTATTATTTTGCCCGTCCCAATGTTTTTGAGTGTTTGCAGACAAAATGTGTTTACATTTACCAAGTACAATAAACATAATTGCTGTCAGTTAAATAAAAATGTAAAAGAATTAACAAATCACAGCTACTTTTATATTGTATTTTACAAACTGTTCCTTTTCTGAAAATGGGTTTGTACTGAAAAAGGTAGCGAGCAAAAGCACAGCACTGAAGAACCTGTGGAGGAAAATGAAAAGCAAATAGGCTGAGTGGAGAACACATTCTTTGTGTGAAGTCGCATGCTGTCCCCGTCCTCCGCCTTTGCCTCTGGGTGACGTCACACCAGGGTTAGATAATGCGGTGTAATCAGAGCACGCCTGTCTGACAATAGACTTTTCTAGCAGATGAACGGTAATGAATCAAGATGAGAAAAGATACCTGCTAGGTGGTTCCAGCCAGCTTTGCTTCAGTTACAATATTATTTTGCTGAAACGTCCTTATCTGACCTTGATTTGTCAAAGAAGAGTGTTTACCTGTGTGTATGTTAACCTGGCTTATCAAATGATACTGTACTGTAAATACTGAATTACAGTACAGGTCAACAATAAGGCAGAATTCAGTTTTAAGGTGTTTTATGATGGACTATTTTAGTATTTGGTTTTATTACAATGAGCCAACAAAACAGTTCAGAGACAGTGTGATTTAGTTAAATTAATCAGAATTGGGATGAATCAGTACAAAGCAGGTCCATTAAGTAAAAAAAGTAAGTTTTTCTAGTTTGTTTGTTTATTAGGATTTTAACGTCACGTTTTGCACTTTTGGTTACATTCATGACCGGAACGGTAGTTACTCATTACACAAGGTTCATCAGCTCACAAAGTTATATTAAACACAGTCTTGGACAATTTAGTATCTCCAGTTCAACTCACTTGCCTGTCTTTGGATTGTGGGAGGAATCCGGAGCACCCGGAGGAAACCCACGCGGACACGGGGAGAACATGCAAACTCCACACAGAAAGGACCCGGACCGCCCCACCTGGGGATCGAACCCAGGTCCTTCTTGCTGTGAGGTGACAGTGCTACTCACTTAGCCATCATGCCGCCCGTTTTTCTAGTAGATCAACAGATCAAAAAATAGGTGATGAACAGTGCACTGATTAATTTATTTTTTCTTAGGTACAAACTAAAACAGGTAGCCAGCACAGTTTCAACATGGGCCGCTTAATTCTCTTTATTCCTTACTAGACAACCAGCGAACCCTTTCCTTCCATCCTAAACTATTTGATTGATCTGGTAACTCGGCTGACTCACATACTCATATACCTTACTATGCTATTTTTATTTGCTGCATAGCTGCATAAATCATGTACAGTTATATTCTTCATTTTATCATTTTGCTTTTTATTAATCTACATGCATTTTAAATGCCAGTACCTTTTTCTCCTTTCAGTTGCTCCTGTATTTAGGGGATGCTACAGCAGATCATTGTGGTCCGCATACCTGATTTGGCATAGTTCGATACCTGAGATTATGAAATTCCTTTCCTGAGTGCTTGGGACCTGTATGGAGAGTGCACTGATAAGTGCACCTTCTGACATGTTTCAGTCCACTCTTCCTGTGCCACTTGGTCAAGAGTGGTGTGCATTGTGTTATGTGATCCTCTTACAGTTGTCATTGCCACATTTGTTCCGGTCTTCATCAGGTCATCCCATAAGTCTCTTGGAGTAACAAAGGGGATTCTTTTTGTTGTCCTGATGAGATTGCTAAGGCTCTGGACCTGGTTTTATATGGCCAGGCAGGTTTGTTGCAATGTCATATGTTTGGAACTTTCTGACAGTGCTCCCAGTGTGCCTGTAAGAATGTTCAAGGTCTTACAAATCATCTTATAATCATTTCCCTTTTGATGCAATGTTTTCTTCCAGCTTTTGTGACCGCTTTATAGTTTTCACCATGGCTGCAACACACCCTGAACACTTGAATCTCTGGGTGGTGTTTATCACATCACAGCTGAAGCATGTTAGTGGTGGTTATTGATTCCCAATGGCTTAATCATGTTATAACCTAAGTTTAGGTTATACAGACTCACAGTAGGTGATATTCCATCAGTAGGTAACTCACCTTTGTTATATTATGTAGCGGTCATAGCGGTCAACTTTCAAGGCAATATTAACATCATCATAATAATAAATATCCTGTTATTCTAAAATGAGGTATTAGTTATTTTCTTTGTTCATGTGCTGTATTGTTCAACTGATTAGAACTTTATTTTAAGCAAAATTGAGCTCTGCAGGAAAGTTTAGAATTATAAATTATTATTTTCTTTGTGGGGTTGAATATTTTAGGTTGCAACTGTGTACATATTGTCTTAATTCTTACCATAGTAGTCAAGCAGTCACAACCCTTTGTTAATTGTTGGTTTTCTAGGTTTCATTACTTTAGTGGTTGAGCAACAACTTGTGTATGGATGCCAAAGTACTTTCAAGGGTACAAACAAATATTTAAGAGACAAATTTAAATGATGCCGCACTGGAAAGCCATTTTCCGATACAGAAGTCCTCCCTCTTCTTCATGGGGGAAACATTCCAAGACCAACACTGTGATTAATTCCTAATAACTGTTTGTTATCAAGAACAAACATTTTATTCTTTAATTTAACAAAAGCATTCGACTGCTTTCCTAGGTTAAGTCGATTTGTCAGCATCACTGATTTTCTGTTTGGGGTCTATATTTGTTGCACAATATTTCACAGCGTTTTTAAATCAATACTGTAGTCTCTCACAGCTGTGGGTTTGCTTTCTGCTGTTTCTGTTACACACAGTTCGAAATAAACAACTCATAAGTTATAAATTGCACATTGTTTTGAGTAGCGTGTTGATGCATCTTGTACTGTCCTATATGGGATGTGAAAAATGTTTTATCTTTGTCCAGCATATTCATGCTGTGCACACTACCTGCAGTTAGTCACGTAGTAGCCATCTGTAGTGTGCATATAACGTGTCATTTAATTGCATTTTAATAAGACCATACTGTTGTGCAAGTCAGTAAGTGTATACCCATGAAGTCAATCTGTATGTTAGGTGTAGCTTATACAAAAATCAATTCATGTAGATACCAGATCTTTACATCAGCCTGGCCTAAATGCAGTATGTTCTTCAAATGCTTGACACTCTATGTTTTAATTAGGGCTGTCAAACGATTAAAATTTTTAATCGCGATTAATCTCAGAATTTCATATAGTTAATCGTGATTAATCGCATTACAAAAAATCTGTGTAAATGTTATAGAAAACAAGGATTTTTATGTGAAATGTTACAATTAAAATGGTGAACACATTTTATGCTAAATGTACTGATGTTAAAAACTGCTGGGACAAGAGAAAACTGTAAGGGAGTTTTATTCACTCACATACTAGGCAGTAAATGTCAGATTGTAGTTTAGAATTTCTCCATCAGCAAACATTGTAGATCAGCGGTGCTTTAGGTGGGATAAGGCGTAGTTATTGTAACAGACTTTTCTGTGGTTGTATTGTGACAATGGTTTGATGGCCGTTTCTACACGAAGTGAGTGTGTTTTGACCCTTTGGGGCTTCCATAGTGCATGGACTAACGTGCTTGACTCAGCTTTCCGGTATTTGGTACCTTAACAGAATAAGTTAATAAAAGTGTTCTGCTCCCGACAACTTGTGAATATAGCGTGTATTTATTTCTTTATAAGTGCATCACTACAACGCTCGGTTACATTATGTTAACAAACCGCAAATGAAAAACGGTGGCAAGTCCGACATTAAAACTTTAATGTCGGACTTGCCACCGTTTTTCATTTGCGGTTTGTTAACATAATGTAACCGAGCGTTGTAGTTCTACCAGTCAAGTCTCAACATTAACTAGAATTTGCGTTAACGGCACTATTATTTTTAATCGCGTTAAATTGAAATCGCGTTAATGCGTTATTATCGCGTTAACTTCGACAGCCCTAGTTTTAATCTGTTTTGAGTTCATTTTCAAGCTTTTTTTCCTGGATTTTCCCCTTTATTACTCAATCTATTCATTTCCGATTCCTGATTGTGAATACACACAGCTTGCACAGCACTCAATCTGATCAAGAACAGCCAGATTACCACATTCCCCTTCGACTTGTGTCCAATCTGCATCCACTTCTTATCACCTGCCAGTGTTGGGTTCTCACACAGAGCTGGATCTCATACGAAGAGCCTCGCTAAGCTCTATGTGACTCTCCCCCACCAACCACTCACCACCACCACCACCACCACAGTAGCCCAGACCAGTCCTGGAGATCACATATGGCAATGGCTTCGAAACGAGACTCTGTCTGACTCTCTGTCCCTCAAACACGGCCAGTTGTGTTTGTGTGGATGCCCGACCAGGTTGGTGGCTCTGCTGAGATTTTTAAACTTACAAGTTCAAACACTCAAAAGTGGTATGCTAGTGTAATAGACCATAGCGCCACTCGAGCGCTACCATTTGCTATTTGGTGTGTTATCAAAATCTTGGCCACTTAAATACTTTAATCACAAGGTCATTGTGCAGCAGGATTGCCAAGTGTTACTGTGGGCTCCGTTTTTTTCTTTTTTATGTGAGATTAGCATATAGCTATTTTTGTTAAAAACTTAATTAATACTTAATAATTACTTTTAAGACTGTCAGTCTTTTTACTAAAATATAAATTTCATTGTTCACATTGCCAGGCCTTACGGAGCCAAAGCTACATTTATCTTTTTTAGATACAGTAATAAATGTTGGCACTTTACTCAGGGGTCACATGATGGCTAAAATGTAATATCCCTGGTTTTTCTACCACATACAGCACAATGTGTTGTATTATATTGTTCACGACTTATAAAAAATGTAGTATGTTATACTCTTCACAAAGCTGTGTTCTGTAATTGCACTGCTGGGATGGGAGTGATTAAAGAAAGTGACAATAGAATTTTCTTCCTAGAAATGCCTGGAGAATGTTGGATTGCCTCAGTGCTTGTTTCTTTAACAAAAACCTCAAAAAGAATAAGGTTTTAAAACACCTTGTCAGGTTGGTGGTCCCATTTCTCTCAGACAAGCCGCCAAGCAATTTGTCCCCTGCCCTCATCTGAGTCATGGCAGACAGCACCCTGTTTGGAACTGGTAAAAAGGATGTTTGCAAGGAAAATGTATGGAAATCATGCAGAGATTAAAGCAGTTCATATTCCTCAGAAGAAAAATAAAATCCTCCACCATGCATACTAAAGCTGTAGGGCTGAGATTGTATCCCCAAATCACTTTGTTCTAGAGGTATTGATTTGTCTCAGTAGTGATCCCATCAGTGACCAGTGATTTGGACTTTGAAGTTGGACTTCTGAGAATACAGTCTATCTGCTTTATCTCTTCACAAATCTCCTTTTAGAAAAGGTGTGTAATTCTTACTTTATAAACCTTGAGGTCTTGTTTCCTGGACAAAGATCAGTCCTAGTCCTAGTCTAAGAAGAACTTTAAAAGTGAACATTTCTATTTATTCCAAAATGAGTTCTAATTCATATTTAGCAAACAGATTCTTTTTTTTCTCTATTTTATTTATGCATTTTCTCCCATTTTCTCCCAATTTAGCGTAGTCAATTCGTCTTCCGCTGCTGGGGGATCCCTGATTGCAGTCGAGGTGGGTGTACTGCTGCTCACGCCTCCTCCGATCTGTGCGCAGCCCTTAGCGGAACCCTTTATCACCTATGCACTCTGCACAGGTGCCTCTCTATCTGCCAATCAGGGTTTTTACACAGCGTTTGAAGACCCCACCCACGTAGTCCGGTCATCCCGCCCTATCAGAACCGTGTCTGCTGCAGGCACTGCCAATTATGCCCGCTAGATGGCGCCCAGCCAACTGGTGGCAACGCCGAGTTTCGAACCGAGGAGCTCAGAATCTCGGCGCTGGTGTGCTAGCGGAATATCCCGCTGCGCCACCTGGGCGCTGCAAACGGATTCTTAATGTTTGTGTCTTTAATGTGTTGTACATTTTGCAATATACCAGGCTAAAACAAAACGATGAGTCCAATTTAACTAGACTAAAAGTGCAGGTATGAAAGGGTCAGGCTTTTCCCCATTTGGGGTGGCACTGTCGCCTCACAACAAGAAGGTCCTGGGTTCAGTCCCAGCTAGAGCGGTCCGGGTCCTTTCTGTGTGGGGTTTGCACGTTCTCCCCGTGTTTGTGTGGGTTTTCTTCGGGAGCTCCGGTTTCCTCCCACAGTCCAAAGACATGCAAGTGAGGTGAATTGAAGATACAAAATTGTCCATGACTGTGTTTGACATTGAAGACTTGAACTGATGAATCTTGTGTAATGAGTAACTACCTGTCCTGTCATGAATGTAACCAAAGAGTGTAAAACATGACATTAAAATCCTAATAAAATAAAAATAAATAAAACATAGGAAGATCCAAATAAACTAATGCTTACACTGTGAGAGACTAAGAAAGGGACCACTAAGAAGGACCAGACTAAGAAAGGGATCACTGTTCCATGTACTATAAAGATGGACAGTCAAACAAGCCTTCTTTATTTGACAACAAAAAGTCAATGACTCTAGTTGTTAGGGATGTAACGATACACTCTACCCATGATGCGATACGATTCACGATACTGGGTTCATGATATGATTTTTTTTTTTAAGTTTCCTTTTATTATATTTCTTTTAAAAAATTATTTGTGCTTATCTTTTATTTATCTAAATAATGAATGCCCTTTTTTTTTTCTGAGGTAGGTACAAACTATGCCAAATAATGCTTATTGTGTAAAAAAAAATGAAATGAAAATTTAAAACAAATCAAACATTATATAAATAAATGAATAATACAAATAAAGAAAGTATCCTCACATAAATACATTTGACTGGAAAATCCCCCTACCTGGCAACTTTGTGAAGTGCCGTCAACCAGGCGAGGTGACTAGTGCCAGTGCCCTCTGCTGTTTCAAGTGAATATCGATTCTTGACAGTACAGATCTTTTTACACCACCCAATTTTTTATTGACAAATTTGTGTTCCAAATTATTTAGTAAAAGAGATAAAAAGAGAGAGAAATGATTCAAATCTAAAGACCTCCATGTTATGTGTTGCCAGTGTACTTAAGCATTTGGCCTCAGCTGTATAAAACCTGTTGCTTAAATGCTCCAGTGTTACACAGCATGAAAGTGTTTTATGGACAATCTAGCCAATAACAACAGAGCACAGTGACAGTTCATAGTTTAAAGGTCTTATCTGACAAGAATGATTAAAATCAGATAGTGAAGTGATTTTATTATATTCATAAAGTCTCTGATATTAAGGTTTGTGTTTTTGCCAGTGCATGAAAAAATGGATTTTTAAACCTGACGATTATATCTCATTATCCTAAATAGTTATGATCATGTTGTGAATAAATCAGGCTTAAGTGATTGTTAGAGTTGTGAACAGCTTAGTTTCATAGGTTTTCATACACTGAACAGTACAGTTAGCCAGGGGTGTTTGTGAGGGCTTGTTGTGTTGTGGAGTGTTTTCAGTGTGTGTGGGTTGTAATTTAGAACAATTTGCTGATGGCTACCCATCACAATGGAAGAATGTTTCAGTCCTACCTCCCCCAGCATCATGAAAGATAATGCTACTAGCTATTTATTTCCACATATTATTGATATTTCACTGCTACTGATTAACCTGAACAATGTATGGGATCCAAAAGGTTAATCTTTTACTTAAACAATCAACAATTAGACTGTATTGTACAAAGCGGATTCCAAAAAAGTTGGGACACTAAACAAATTGTGAATAAAAACTGAATGCAATGATGATGAGATGGCAAATGTCAATATTTTATTCATAATAGAACATAGATGACAGATCAAAAGTTTAATCTTAGTAAATGTAACATTTTAAAGGAAAAATATGTTGATTCAAAATTTCACAGTGTCAACAAATCCCAAAACAGTTGGGACAAGTAGCAATAAGTGGCTGGAAAAAGGAAATTGAGCATATAACGAACAGCTGGAAGACCAATTAACACTAATTAGGTCAATTGACAACATGATTGGGTATAAAAAGAGCTTCTCAGTGTCAGTGTCTCTCAGAAGCCAAGATGGTAAGAGGATCACCAATTCCACCATTGTTGCGCAAAAAGATAGTGCAGCAATACCAGAATGGTGTTACCCAGCGTAAAATAGCAAAGACTTTTAAGTTATCATCAACCGTGCATAACATCATCAAAAGATTCAGAGAATCTGGAACAATCGCTGTGCGTAAGGGTCAAGGCCGTAAAACTCTACTGGATGCTCGTGATCTCCGGGCCCTTAAACGTCACTGCACCTCAAACAGGAATGCCACTGTCAAGGAAATAACAGAATGGGCTCAGGAATACTTCCAGAAAGCATCGTCAGTGAACACAATCCACCGTGCCATCCGCCGTTGCCAGCTGAAACTCTACAGTGCAAAGAGGAAGCCATTTCTAAGCAAGCTCCACAAGCTCAGACGTTTGCACTGGGCCAGGGGTTATTTAAAATGGAGTGTGGCAAAATGGAAGACTGTTCTGTGGTCAGATGAGTCACGATTTGAAGTTCTTTATGGAACACTGGGACGCCATGTCATCCGGACCAGAGAGGACAAGGATAACCCAAGTTCCGTTGGGTTCCGTTCAGAAGCCTGCATCACTGATGGTATGGGGTTGCATGAGTGCTTGTGGCATGGGCAGCTTGCATGTCTGGAAAGGCACCATTAATGCAGAGAACTATGTTCAGGTTCTAGAACAACATATGCTCCCATCTAGACGTCATCTCTTTCAGGGAAGACCCTGCATTTTTCAACAAGATAATGCCAGACCACATTCTGCAGCAATCACAACATCATGGCTACGTAGGAGAAGGATCCGGGTACTGAAATGGCCAGCCTGCAGTCCAGATCTTTCACCTATAGAGAACATTTGGCGCATCATAAAGAGGAAGGTGCGACAAAGAAGGCCCAAGACGATTGAACAGTTAGAGGCCTGTATTAGACATGAATGGGAGAGCATTCCTATTTCTAAACTTGAGAAACTGGTCTCCTCTGTCCCCAGACGTCTGTTGAGTGTTGTAAGAAGAAGGGGGGATGCCACACAGTGGTAAAAATGGCCTTGTCCCAACTTTTTTGGGATTTGTTGATGGCATGAAATTTTGAAACAACATATTTTTCCCTTAAAATGATACATTCTCTCAGTTTAAACTTTTGATCTGTGATTTGTGTTCTATTCTGAATAAAATATTAGATGTTGGCACCTCAACATCATTGCATTCAGTTTTTATTCACAATTTGTTTAGTGTCCCAACTTTTTTGGAATCCGGTTTGTTTATTAGGCTCAGGTCAAAAGTATGTGAACACCCCTTCTAATTATTATGTTAAGCTCGATCAGTCATTGCTAATCCTAATTCACGGCCGTGAAAATTGCGTCACAGACCATTAAATGAGCCGTTTCCAGTGTAACATGCAATTCGCTGTGAAATTTCAAATGTAAGGTTTGTGTTTAGTGATTTAACAATTTTCATTCATGTATCATTCAAGTGCCTTTCGTTTACAGGTTCATTTGCAGTATGAGGCAGTCCTAGCAATCCTACAGCAATTCAGTTAGCAATCGCTTAGTCAAAATGTCCAAGATGTCAAAGTCTAAAGCAGCTGAAAACACTACTGGACACAGACAAGAATTTTCGAACATGAAGCCATGCACTGTCGCTGGATGTTCTAGGTTTACATTAAGGTAACTATTAAGGTAGGCTGTGTTTTGTATTGTAGCCCTACTAATATATATATATAATATATAATATAGGAGTATTATATCAGTGCTACAAAATAAATTTTATGTTTTCTGTTCCACCTGGGCCATGGCTTCTGCACGCTAAGCGAGGTCCGTAAAGACAAGATCAGTGATGTGCACAAAGGCCTAGCATCATCCCCACTGACCACCTTAATAATGGAATAGAACATTGATCGCAAGCCATGCGTTCCTTATCTAACAAATATTTGTTATATCTTTTGCTAAAATGGCACAAATGTCCTAGAAATGCATCAACCTTGTAAATCCCTGTGAAATAGAGGCTATTAAAAGTGCATAAGGTGTATCAGAATCACTTTATTTCACCAGGTATGTTACACATACGAGAAATTTGCTTTGGTGAGAATTTGCTTTGGTATCCACTCCATACTAAAGCCCATGGTTTTGTCCAAGGATGCCCAGGTCTTCAAAAATTGTGTATTTGTCTAGTCGGTTTGAAACTCGGCTCTGCTAGCCGGCAGGCTTGGCGCCTACGTGAACAATGATTGACTGTTGTTTAAAGAGGGGTGCCAGAAGGGGATTCCTCATAACTGATGCCATTACGACCTCTGCTGGCTGATTGATCGCGCCTTCACAAGGGATAATGGGATCAGGGTGTGGTTCTCCGTACACAAAGCTGGCTGCACAGAAAGAATGAATAATTAGAGATCGCTAGAAAAGCAGTTTTCATTGCTTCTATTTCGGGGTGTTATTGTCTTATTGTCACCCCTAGGTGGGAGCAGCGTCTCGTTGCAGCGAAAAAAGCTTATTTTACACTGTTTAAGAGCAATATTATTAAATCTTCCCGTCCCCACCGGTCTGTGAAAATTATATCTTATATGAATTTTTTAATGCTTTTTATATTTATACTTTTAATGTCCATGGTGCAAAAAAGGTTGAGAAACGCTTGGCTACAGCACATGTGTCGGAGGGGGCGTGTGTTCCTCAGTCAGAGTGGAGGTCAACATCAGTAGAGGGAGCCGTAATGCAATCGAGCAACTGGATACGACTAGATTGGTTTAGAGTTTTTTTTATGAAGCGAATTAATTCCAGCCATTCTGAAATGAGAATTTCGTGTGGCTGTGAAATAATAGTGCCTATATCCTGGCATTGAAGAATATTTCATGGGATTGCACATGTGCTTGGTTTATATTGATTTGGAGTTAATAAATGGTGTATGAGAAGAGATTTAGAAATATTTTAGAGTTTGCTCATAGAAACCTCAAAGAAATAATTGTAAGTGTAGCATTGTTCTATTCTCATCTTTAGAAACTGAGTCCCAGATTTGTTTAACAGCGGTCAAGGATAAAAATGATTACCCTCTCTTGCTGTCAGCGGTGCCCTATGGAGTCTGGCAGGCTATGGGCTTATTTTTCTTTTTGTGCTCCAGGACAAATGAACCATATTAATCTAGATGCTGACTCACCTTGGTTCTCCAAAGCACCCAAATACATTAGCCCTCCACCCACATAATGACCAAGCCAGGGGAAAAAAACCTCACATTTGCTTTGTGAGTCACACACTATTTATGTGTGGACTGGGACTAGTCTGTCATTTTTACTGTACAGGATGATTGAAACGTGTTACAAACATCCACACAATTTTCAGTGGTCAAAGAAAACCTCTCCTTACTTCTAGTTCAGTGTGATTCTACACAGAAGGACATTCATGCATGTTTACTTGCCTCTGCAGTATGTTTAATATTTAACTACGATATCCATCTTGGATGTAATAAAAGAGCAGGATGAAAGATAAGGTTGATCAGCAGGTTCCTGTTAAGGCTGTTTTGCTGGAACATTTCAGATGGATTCTTTTTTGAGGGCTGTTAAGTAAAAGGCTCATTACATATTGCTACACCTGACATTATTTGACTAATATCATATTCAATTCAATTCAATGTCCAATGAGCCTTGTCCTGTGTAATGTTTACTGTTATTTTTGTAAATATTCCACACACTGCTTACTTACATTATCTGTATATCATAGTATATTGCCATCGGTATGTGACCATATATTGTGTATCTCTGCTTATATGTACATACTGTACATTGGTCACTGAATACTGTACATACATACATGCACACGTCCATACATTGTCTATATATTGCTTGTATATAGTCTTATAGTTTGTATATTTTTGTGTTTAATGTATACATTAGGGATGTAACAATTTACCACAATACAGTTAATAACTGATTAAAAAATTCCACGATTCAAATCGATTTCACATGTAAAATGAATCGATATTCACTTTAAACAGCAGAGGGCACTGACGCTATAAACCTCGCCTTGATGACAACACTGGCACTATACACCTGGTTGCCAAATTCGCAGTTTTTCAGCCAAATTGGGCTTATTTTAAATTTGTTTTGCATAGTTCGTACCTACCTCAGAAGTAAAAGGGCATTCATTATTTAGATAAATGAAAGATAATCACAAATACGGTATTTTATTTTTTTAACAAAAATAATAAAAGGAAACTTTGTCATAATTTCTCTTCAATTGTTCAGTTTAATTCAGTTTTTTTAAAAATCGGGAAAAAAATCATATCGTGAACCCAGTATCGTGAATCGCATCGTATCGTTACATCCCTAGTATACATTGCTTGTATACTGTATTTATACTAGAGAGATACCATCAGCCGGAACCAAACTCCTTGTGTGTATCCACATACTCGGCCAATAAATCTAATTCTGATTCTGATTCTGATTCTGATGTTCAAGCTGTGAAATTCAAAATCTAAGGTTTGTGTGAAGCGACTTAATGTTTTTCATTGGTGTGGCATTGAAGTGTCTTATGTTTACTGGTTAATTTGCACTATAAGGAATTCTAGCAATTCTACGGCAATTCAGTTAGTCAAATCAGTTAGTCAAAATGTCCAAGATGTCGAAGTCTAAAGCAGCTAAAACCACAATTTTGGAAAACTGACAACCAGTTATGGGGATGGGGGTTTGTCGCTGGGTGTTTCAGGTTTACATTCAATCATTAAGGTAGGCTGTGCTGTGTATTGTAGCTTACATTTATTCTATCATTCAGTTTATGAGTGTTATTGAATGACTTTGTTTTTTGACAAAGTCTGTGAAATTAAGCACATTTTACTGTAAATTTGGTAGGGCCCTATATATTATACGTAATGCATACATGCGCATAATATTGTAATAATAAAAGTTCTAGCAATAATATTTAAATCCAGTTAAAAAGTTAGGACAGTAGGTTAAATACTGAATAGAAACTGATGTTTTGCTTGATAATTAACTTATTTCTAAGTTGATGCCAGCAACATGTTTTAAAGGTTGGGAGCAAAATCTATAACTGGTGAAATATGAGCAAGGATAGGTCACATGAGCAAACAGTTCAACAGTTTTGCAACAACATTTCTCAATGCAGAATGTACACTCCATAATATTCATTTAATAAAAGATTCAGAGAATCCAGGAAAATCTCATAAAGCTGTTTAAAGGTCAGTGTTAAATGCTCGTAATCTTTCTTTCTTCAGATGGCACAGGACACAGTATTAAACATCAACATGAGCCCTTAATGAATTTAACCACGTGAGCAAGGGAATACTCTGGAAAACCTTTGTCAGTATTCACTATGCAACTTATATCACCAACATCCAAAACCTCAGCTGACTTAGGGACAAGCTCATCTGAGCTGGACAAAGTAGAAACATGGTCTTACAAGTCTACCTTTAAATTGTTTTTGGAAATTATTAGGGATGTCCCGATCACATTTTTTTGTTCCCGATCTTTAATTTTGATCCCGATCCGATACAGAGTCTCGAACCGATACTTGTATTTTCTAGATATTGTCTAGATAAGAACTAGATAATGTTCACACAGTGCAAGTACATTACAGTTATTCAAATTAATCCAATGTATATGTTTTAACAACTGAATAGCTCTGCAGTGCTGTAGGAAAAAAATTGCCTGCATCCAAGCTATTGCTTAATGTTCTTTTATTTTTACAAAATAAAAGTAAACAAACTTAGTGCAGCATTGTAGTAGTAAAACTAGAACACTCAAAATGAAGTGAAGGTTCTTTTTGAGGAAAATCTGCATCTCTGCTGTGTTAGCGGACAGCCGGTTCCTCTTCTCATCATATAATAATAATAAACTCGCTGTATTCGACTGAGTGTTTATTTTTTAGGTGCCGTATCAGATTGGTAGTAATTGTAGATCGTTTGGTTAAATGATATCTGGTTTGTTTCTTATGAGCCACCGTACTTGTAGGGGTGTTGTAACTGTAACAAACTTTTCTGTGGTTGTATTGTGACAATGGTTTGATGGAGGTTTCTATGTGAAGTGAGTGTGTTTTGACCCTTCGGGGCTTCCATAGTGCATGGAATAGCGTGCTTGGCTAACGCGATGACCAGCTGTCCGCTATTCGGTACCGTAACATAAGAAGTTAATAAAGTCTTCTGCTCCCGACAATTTGTGAATATACCGTGTATTTATTTCTTTATTAAGCGAGTGCATCACTACGACGCTCGGTTACATAACTAAGCCAATCAGAGTGCTTGATACTGAGATGTCGTTCAGTCTTGTAACACGTAAACTCGTAAAAGCTGTATGTTATGGTCCTGAGCTTTTTATACTCGGATTAAAAGTTATTGTTTTGTAAACCGGAGTGATCCTTGACTCACACACCATATAAATAGTAAAATTCTACAGTAATGAACGCAGCTCTGCTCCTACCGCCTCGTGAAACGCTCGCATTGCAGACATTACACTTCACTGTTGGACTTGTTTCACTTTCCAATTGAAAGTATTTCCACACAGCGGACACGCTGACGTAAAACAAAGGATCGGCTTAGGATCGGCCTTAGTAAAGCCGATACCGATCAGCTAAAAAAATGCCTTGATCGGCCCCGATTCCGATCTTTGAGATCGGATCGGAACATCCCTAGAAATTATGGTCATGGTGAAAGGGACCATGCCGATTGTTACCGAAGCAATGTTTAAGTACCAACATCTGTCATGGTGATGGACAGCATGACTTTGTAAGAGAGTGTAGGTGATAGACTGGCCTACCTGCAGCTCCACAAAAAGCATTAAGCATAAGTGTTAAGCATTATAAAGTGCAAGAAAATAAACATTTTACAACCACGACAATTGATGTCCACAGTTCTTTTAATTACAGAACATGTACCACACTGGTAAACAAACCCCTGTCCCAACTTTTTTGGAAGGTATTGCAGCCATCAGCTCTAGCATGAGTGGATAATACAAAAACAGATCAGTTGTTCAGTAGAAACATGAAATTTATTTTGTACTGTTTTTAATTGGATACAGGTCAGTGAGTCATTGCCAATCATTGCTGTCGGTTTTTATTACATTTATTTCTCACTGCATTTTCCGAGCTGCGTAGGCTTCACCGAGTTAGTATACGTATGAGTCGTGACTAATCAGTTCTAGGGTGGACTTGCACTGTTCACTGTTCCTGCCTTATGTTCAGCATTTTCAGTATAATCACAGACTCAGCCATGATTCTAATGAGAACAAAGTGGAAACTAATAAAATGACTGTAATAAAGAAATGACTGAGTTAATTAAAGTCGTGTTTAGTAAAGTCAATGAAATTTTGTGTGTGTGTTGTATGTTAGATCTACTCCCACCTGAGGTCATACACGGTGCCGAACGAGCAGCGCTACATCATCCGCATCCTGTTTATCGTACCCATCTATGCCTTTGACTCCTGGCTTAGCCTCCTTTTCATCAGCAATGACCAGTACTATGTCTACTTTGACTCTGTCCGGGACTGCTATGAAGGTAAGAATCATTTGTCATACTAAAGGTTAAGGATCAAACAGAATTCAGTGTTTTTGATCTCTTAACAGTGTATATTGTAATATGAAACATTTATGAATATGTATTACACTATTTGGTCAAAAGTATTTGGACGCCTGACCATAAACTTGTTGGACTTCCTATTTAGAAAAACAAATGGCATTAATAGAGTGAGATCTATGTGATCAGTTATAACAGCCACTCCTCTGGCTGAGAAGGCTTCTCACAAGACTTTGGAGTATGTCTGCGGCAATTTGTGCCCATTCAGTGGAAGGAGCATTTGTATAGCTGGGCACTGTTGTTGGGCAAAAAAAGCCTCAACTGATGTTCCAGTTTATTTCAAAGCTGTTCGGTAGGGCTGAGGTCAGGCCACTGTGCAGGCCACTGTAGTTTCTTTAAACCAGGTTTAATTTCATGACTATATAGACCTTGCTTTGTGCACAGGGGTACATAAGATAAGATAAGATAATCCTTTATTAGTCCCACAGTGGGGAAATTCACAATTAATGCTGGACCATGAAAGAGCCTTCCCCAAACTGTTGCTGCAAAGTTAAAAGCATGTAATTTCCTCTATATAATTGATTTATCACACCTAATTCCAATTCAGTTAGAAGGGGTGTCCCAATGCTTTTGTCCGTATATTGTATGGTTATACAATTTTATTTGAAACTAAAACCATATAGGGCGGCTCAGTGTGTAGCACTGTCGCCTCACAGCAAGAAGGTTCTGGGTTTGATGGTGGAGTGGTCCAGGTCTTCTCTGTGTGGAGTTTGCAGGTTCTCCCATGTTTGTGTGGGTTTCCTCCGGGAGCTCCGGTTTCCTCCCACAGGCCAAAGACGTGCATGTTAGGTCAATTGGAGATACTAAATTGCCCATGATGGTGTTTGACCATTAACTTGAAGTGATAAATCATGTGTAACCAGTAACTACCTTTCCTGTCATAAACATATTAAGCAAATTTACACATGCTATAACTTTGGCACATTTTCATTTCATCAGCTTTAATTTCATCATGTAGATGCCCTTCTGGCCAGTAGCACCATTGAAATTTAAACCCTGGTAACTCTGTGGTGGCTGCCTAGCATAATAGACCGCTGCACCACTTTGCACATACCACATTTAAAACATGGCTTTACAAATGAGGTGGCATCCACACAGAACTATAAGCAGCTGTGCACTTCATGCAACTGCCCAAACCTGTTTGTCTTACATCAAACTATGTAAAACAGCATAACATAGAGAATGCACTAGAACCTATATTATTTAAATTCATATCATATATATATATATATAGGATCATATCATGTTAGAAAATACATGCTCTGAATTCCACTGTCTTAAAGGTGCATTGAAGCGATTAGCTTCTTTTGACATGCATGTTCCAAATGTCGTTTTCTTTTAAGGAACTTGTAGCACCACGTAGCATTTTGTCACTCTTTATATTATTTATTTTAAAATATACGCTGATCAGCCATAACATTAAAACCACCTCCTTGTTTCTACACTCACTGTCCATTTTATCAGCTCCACTTACCATATAGAAGCACTTTGTACCATGACCTGACCATTGAAGAACAGGGGAAAGCAGGTTAAAAAAAAGTGTGTAGAAAAACAGATGGACTATAGTCAGTAATTGTAGAACTACAAACTACGTCTATGTGGTAAGTGGAGCTGACATAATGGACAGTGAGTGTAGAAACAAGGTGGTTTTAATGTTATGGCTGATCAGTGTATAATCTGTGTATAAATCAACTGGCCCAACTCTATTGAGCAGAATACAGAGTTTCCAACAAGTACTAATAATTTGTGCTACAATTTAAGAGACACATTAATATTCAATAGTTTATGTACTTTTTCAAATGCAGATATGCTCAAATGGTTACTAGATTCACTGAAACACTGTGAGACAGAGTGACTGAGTAAGAGAGTGAGCAGTTTATAAGCTTAAATCTTCTAATGTCTAAGCCTTCTTTAATTAGCAGCAGAGGATTAAGCTTGTTACTCTTTTAAAACCTATTTCATTCAACATGACCTGAATTATGACCACAGCATTGTTATGACAACAGTCCATTTGCTAATACAAGCAACAAAAATATATGTACATACACTACATACCCCCACCCCCCCACACACACAAAATGTAAGGACAACTTGGGCACAAAAAAGACAAGTGATGACATGGTGCAGTAAAATGACTTATTACTGTATAGCTTGTATGGCAGTGGTAGCTTAGTGGTTAAGATACTGCATTAGTGAGCTAAGGTCTCTGGTAAAGCTCAAGTTTCCACTGTTGGGCTACTGAGCAAGTCCTTAAATCATCAGATGCTTGCATGTTATACAGTCCCAATTGTAAATCGTTTTGGATGAAAGCATCTGCTAAATGTTATAAATGTAAATGTGTTATTTCTTTCAAAAAAGTTCAGTAAAAACATGGCTGTTTGGTGTAGTTTCAGAGATACACTTTGGTGCCTCTAATCAAACGATGCGTGAATACTACCTACGTCTTCCAGACTCTTTTCTGCTGCTTTGTTTTGCTGCGATTGTTTTAAGCCTGGAACATTAAATTTAAACTTAAACTAAAAAGAACCCCTTAAAAAACACCCCTTAAATAAGAGTTTCAACTAGGAAACTGTAATATGTCTGTAATATGATGTCATATGATCATGTTTTTAGTGACATCTTACAGAGTTAATTTTGTTTTCCGCTGCTACCAGAGATACCAGATTGCATCCGAGGAGAGCACGTCGCTGTACACGCCTCTTCCGACACGTGTACAGCCCTCCTCCTCTCGCCCCTGCTTTCTGCACAGACGTCTCTTCCGCCAATCAGGGTCCTTACACAGCGTTCGAAGACCCACACATAGTCCGGTCCCCACCCTGCAGATACGGTGGCCAATTAGTATCTGCTGCAGACACTGCCAATTATGCCCGCCAGATGGCGCCCAGTCGACCGGTGGCGACACCGAGTTTCGAACTGAGGAGTTCAGAAAAACTCGGTGCTGGTGTGCAAGCGGAATATCCCGCTGCGCCACCTGGGCGCCGTATTTTAAGTTGTTTTTAATTATTTTCTATTACAGCACAAGAAAATATTCATTTTTTGGCACTTCTGTTTCACTATAACTAAAAGAGCATGAATATATCTTGTGTGAGACTACTTTAGCTTCATGAAGGTGAGATGACTGAGATGAATGCATTTTCAGCAAGTTTAATGAAATGAGTTTTCTGTTTGTAAAAGAGCAATAACACTGTGCATTCAATACTGCTAAATTGTTTTTTGTTAACAGCCAAATTTATTAGCCAGAAAATGGTCAAAATGTTTTAAGTGGAAATTAACTGAGTCTTTCATGTATGTGTTCACTAAAATATACAAACAACCTATTCGGGAACTAAATTGATGAAAGCAATTAGTTTTTTTTATTTAAAAAGTAATTGGACTTCATGTAATATACTAATAAGCATGGAATATTTGTGTGAATTGATAAAGTTTTTATTTGACATTGTTATATTCTTTTGACAGCATTTGTGATCTACAATTTCCTGAGCTTGTCCTTCGAGTATCTAGGAGGAGAAAGTGCCATAATGGCTGAAATACGAGGAAAACCCATTCCGTAAGTATTTTCTTGTCTTTTCAAACATGGGAAAATGTCTTGCTATTGATATTGTAGTGACTGGGATGTGATGTGTGTGAATATTATACACTGATCAGCCATAACATTAAAACCACCTCCATGTTTCTACACTCACTGTCCATTTTATCAGCTCCACTTACCATATAGAAGCACTTTGTAGTTCTACACTTACTGACTGTAGTCCATCTGTTTCTCTACATACTTTTTTAACCTGCTTTCACCCTGTTCTTCAATGGTCAGGACCCCCACAGAGTAGGTATTATTTAGGTGGTGGATCATTCTCAGCACTGCAGTGACAATGACATGGTGGTGGTGTGTTAGTGTGTGTTGTGCTGGTATGAGTGGATCAGACACAGCAGTGCTGCTCAGTCTACAGTCTACAGATCGTCTCAGTCTACCTTGTAGATGTAAAGTCTGAGACGATCTGCCCACAGGGCGCTGTTGGCTGGATATATTTGGTTGGTGGACTATTCTCAGTCCAGCAGGGACAGTGAGGTGTTTAAAACTCCAGCAGCACTGCTGTGTCTGATCCACTCATACCAGCACAACACACACTAACACACCACCACCATGTCAGTGTCACTGCAGTGCTGAGAATGATCCACCACTGTGGTGGTCCTGTAGTGGTTCTGACCATTGAAGAACAGGGTGAAAGGGGGTAACAAAGCATGCAGAGAAACAGATGGTCTACACTCAGTAAGTGTAGAACTACAAAGTGCTCCTATAAAGTAAGTAAAGTCGATAAAATGGACAGTGAGTGTAGAAACAAGTAGGTGGGAGGTGGTATCGATATATTGCTGGTAACAATTTTAATCATACTGCTCATATGTATGGCTAACAATTTAAAATTCATGCTAACACAATAGTTCCCAAGTTATTTCCTTACGTTTTTCTAACCTTTAAGGTTATTTTGTCATTCAAGCATTTCAAGTTTTATCCTTTGGAGAAAAAAGCTTTGGTTTTCAGATTTGGACTCAAACAAGACAATGATTACTTTAGGCTGCTCCCGTTAGGGGTCATCACAGCGGGTCTTTTATCCACATATTTGACCAGCACTAAAGGTGCACTGATGTGTCTTCCCAATGGTGAGATTCGTGTAAACACCTGCTATTACCAACCATTACACCACACAAGCTCTCACAAACCATTTTTATAGGGGCTGCATCAGAGTTTTCTATAGATGGGCCTAATACTGCCTGTGTAAAAGCATTTATTAGTTAACTTTTCACCAGAATTTAAAAACAAAAGCCCAAAGAAAAAGTTAGAATGCAGGCTAGCTTTAATTTAATGCTGGTAGTCACAGAGGAGGCAGATGTTATAGATCATTTTGAATTTTTATACTGTGTCGATGATAAAGAACCAGCAGCTCCTTCAATTCTTAATTTCTCTTCTTCTTGTAATGTTTTTCTGTTTGTCTTCATTGACACTGGGTTTTTCTCCTGATCGACTTAGCATGCCGTGGTTTTAAATCACTCTCCTTATCAGGTGTCAGCAGATTTTCCTCTCTAACATTCGGGCTTCCTTTCACAATAATTTCCAAAGTATTGTACTCGACTTTGCAGTCCTTTGCAGTCAGGTTTCTAAACACCACCCAATGATTTACAGTTCCATTTCCACCGAGGAGAATTCAGGGCTGTTTATTCTTCTTTTCTATGGGTGAAATAAAATAAGTTGAGTTACAATGTTGTCCACCAAGCTCTACACCCTCACAGTTACACAAACAACACCCTAATCCATATAAAGTCTTTTCATGAGTTCTGAATAAAGAAACATATCGACCCCCACTGTGACTTTTTAAAGATGGAACCAATGATAATTTATTGAGCCGTGATAATAGCCATAGCAGCTGACATGCTGTTAAGAATCGAACAAACACAAACAGTGCCCCACCACATTCCAATAAAATGACATATCTGTTTCTGCAGAGCTCTCATCAATTGAGGCTACAGCTCTCAAAAGACAGTTCATCAGTCAACTGCTGAAAACATGCCTGTTCTCCAATGTCCAACAATTGATTTGACTTTTATTAAAAGTCACTGCTGCCCAGCTACTCGCCAGATTGTATGTATTTTGTGGCTCATGTTGCACAGACCAAAACTGGCTTGCACACTTTGCCCACAATGTCACACAGATTAACCCTCATCAGTGGCCCATGTTATATTAATTAGCACTGCTTTATTTCTGCTTGGTGGTGGTAAGAACCAGGAGGCTAAATCATTTTCTTGTTTGGTTTTGAGATGAATTCAGATTTAGTCCCTAAACAAAACTATTTTAAACCAAGAATATGCTGCAATATCATAATTGCAACAGCTGTTGTTCAAAACTACTGGAAGCAGTATGGTGCTCAGATGAACCATTAAAAACATCCAGATGTTCCCACGTTTGAACAGAGAATTACAGAGAAGTGCTTGCACACAGAGAGCATTTACTTTCACTACTTTTCAAAGTAGACAAGAAACTGTTTTGGACAATTATGCCTGATCTGATCACATGCAGAGAGTAAATAGTCAAGATAAGGATCTGTGGTTGTTTTCTAGGTGTGTCTATTGGTATTTAGCAGTCTTTTTTTTTTTAAATGTGCAACTAATATGTGGCTTTTTTCAGTTTCGAATGCGACATCTTCACAACTTGGTACTTGGTACATTTTCAAATGTACATGATTCAAGTTTTCACTTTTAGTATCCCATAGACTACTAAGACATGGGCTCTTGTCCAATGAGTCATAAAGGAGTTGTTTAGAATGCCAAGAAATGTACGTAATTAAGGCGTATGCCTCATTGATAAAATCTAGAACTACAGCTGCAAGAACTAATATTTCATTAGGCCACTTTCGATTACGTGCACATTTACCATTGCATTGTTTTGACAGCATTTTTTTAATGGCACAGAATTTATTTCCATCCAGAGTTGTATTCATGTTTGTATTGATGACAGGAGAGTCAAACCACACTGTAAATTCTTCTCCAGCACATCTCAAAGACTTTCGGTGTGGGAAAACCTGGACTCACCAGACCACATGACCACTTTTTGCATTGCTCCAGAGTCCAATCATTATACTCCCTAGCAAATATTAAAGCTCTTTTTCCTCAGTTAGCCTCACTAAGTGGTTTTCTCATGACTACACAGCTGTTCAGTCCTATTTTTTTTTTTCAGTTCTTATTGCATTTTGCAAATAAGTGAACTCAAGTCATGCTTTTTCAAGATTTGTTTCTGACTACATTTCTCACACAGTTGACGCCTCAGTGCTGTCCCTCCAGGTTTTTCAGTTCTTATCCTTATTTCAGTCATTTCAGACAATTACCTTAAATGTTTTTTTGTAGTTTGCCCTAGCTGAGACATCTCTTTCACAACTATGGGATACGAAAGGTTGTTGTTTATCCAACATGTTCTCCCATCTCTGCACAGACCAAGGCCCATCTTGCCTGAATAAGATAAGATAAGATAGACATATGAATGCTCATATGTCCAAATTTAGGAAGGTTCATGATTAGCTGGGTTCTTCAATTTTTAAGTTGTTGTGGTCTTTTTGGTACTGGGAACTCTCAAAGCCTTAAATATTATTTGGCCTAATCTATGTCTTGCCACAATTTAATCATGGAGATCTATGGACAGTTTCATGGCTTGGTAATGGTCTTGATAATATAGTGTAAATTATGGGCTCTTTCCAAACTATGTCCAATCCTTCTTAAGAATAATTAAAGCAAACAGGATGCCCCTGACCATAATAAAGGGTCTGAACTATTGTATGATGAATTAGAGATTTATTTTTTTTATGTTTAATTTGTAAAAACCCTGTGTCAATGACAAATTACACAATTTGTCATTGTGGGTGATTAATTGTAGATTGTTGAGTAAAAATGCCAATTATATCCATTTCAATTTAATCCACAACACAAAGTGTGCAAAAAGACATGCGGCCCTGAAAATGACCTCAATCCATTGATCACAATATAGTATCAACCATAAATCCATATTCAGGACCCAGTTTGCAGAACTTTCCAAACTTATTTTGGTTTTCAAATGCATTTACATTTGTGGCATTTCACAGATGCTTTTATCCAAAGTCACTTATAATTATGATTGAATACAATTCGAGCAGTTAGTGGCAACTTGACGGTGGTGGGTTTAAAATGGCAAACTTTTGATTACTAGTCCAATACTTAAACCACTAAGCTACCACTGTCCAGTACAAAATGATTGCTTTATAAAATACTGGAATTTTTTTACTTTTTAATCGTAGTTACAAAAATTTGTGTATTCCAAGTTTCAGCCTCACATGCAGCCCAAATTATACAAATCATCTTGTTTTTCCATCTTAAAGTGGGCCTGTCTAATCACACCTTTTTCTTGAAAGACCATGAATAAATTTAAAGGCTGTTGAATGTTTCTTCTTGCTCATATCTCCTGCTTTATGCTATTCCATGCCATGACTCTGAGGGCTTCTAAATGCTCCCTGTTGCCCTCTTTACTCTGAGAAGCAATTTCCAGAAAAGGAGTGTTAAAAGAACAGCTGAATTTATTCAGCTCTAATCAGAAGCACTACAGTTAAACACAGAAGGGTATTAATTAGCATTTCATTCTGGAGGAAATTGGCTAGGTCTAAGCTCATTTGCAGTTAAATGATGGGACAATTGTCTTCAACCCAGCAACACTGCTTATTTGGGCTTTATATGGATACATTAAATGTGTATGAATTCATTTATTCAGGTTAAATGTAAACAAAATAATATAATATAAAATAATGCTATTGCTTCCATGGGTAAAATCATTGTAGTGTGGGAAATGATAATTACGTAGTATTAAATATTTCATACCCCCTCTTTTTCCCTTTAGACAAAGCTTTAAAAGATGATTGTGAAATCAGAGCTGTTCAATTTTATTCATGTTCTTAGTATTTAAGAATACTTAATCCTATCTTATTTTTTCTTTCTTCTACTGTAGTGACACCATGTGAGTAATTACAAGTATAGACTTTATTGTTGAAATAATACAAAACATCTGCAATACATTTATTTATGAGTAATGCTAAGTATGCAACAACTACTTCACTAATGTTTGATCAGGAAGTTTTATTTAAATGACTAAGTACCAAAAAACAGTATTCTAGTAACAGTAGTGACCAAAATAATATGAACTAATACATATTTTAACACAATACTTGTTAATTCAAATACTATAGCATTATCTTATCATAGTAATTTTTCTTTTCTTTTGGCTGCTCCCACATTTTATGAGTCGCCTCATTACATCATTCTCATCCACATAACTCACAGAGGGCCACATCTGCATTATGGTGACCCTCAAAGGGCTGATTGTAACGTATCCTGCTGTGATTGCAGTCTACCTTTTAAGTCTTGGACATTTTGTTGTTTTACTTGGAGGCTAAATTCTGTGTTTGGTGTCAAAATGCCAAATTTTTACTGTATATTTATAATGTATATCTACATTTATATTGTACTACTTGACCACAGACACGGCCTCATAACACAAGAGACGTACCGTTTTTCTTCTTGAAGCACAAACTTGTATTCACTTTCCCATCTTTCATTAAATTACCCCCCTCTGCATTGTAGGAGATGCAGTTTCTGTACGATTTTACAGTGTATTTTAAGACAATCATACGTCTTTTAAGCTCTCGCGGATTTGGCCCGCGGGCCTTGAGTTTGACACGTGACATAACTGATCTGGCACTGACATCTTTATGCCAGATGCCATTTCTGTCCTGACCTGGACTGTGAGTGCACTGACATAGTCAATTATGTCTGTGCAGACAAACGGACAGACTGATAGCACTACTGAGATCCATACTCTAGTGTGCTAGTGTATTTTACCGCTCCTCATGACTACTGTTTTCTGTGATGTAGTTTGTCCTTACTCGGAAATTTGGAAAAAGGAGTAAGCCAAACAGGTATCCTATGTGTACTGGGAATTGTCGCTTGCATACTGCATACTACATCTGCTTTGGGTGGATTTACATGAGAACTATGCTTGCTATGCTATGCTATTTGAGGCCAAGTGTAAAACCAGCTGGTCTAGCCTCTTAGAAATGAGCCATTAGACTTTTTAGGAATTTGTAAGCCTGCGTGTCATTCATCTGATGTAAATGAACAGCCTCTTGAAAATATTATGATCATGTGAAGAAAAAAAAAAAACGCTTTTTTTTTTCAGCTGTGTGTCAATCTGTTTTTCACAGGTCGAGTTGTCTGTACGGCACCTGCTGCTTGAGTGGAATGAGCTACTCCATCGGCTTTCTCCGATTCTGCAAACAGGTTTGTTTCTCTTTGATGAGCAAACATCTGGGTGTATAAGCACTGTGTTAAATGTGTATTATATTTAACTAGGTCCTAATATAGTACACATCAAACCTCATACAAACCAAATGTAAAATGCAATGTAAACAAGAATCTGGTAATTTGTCATTTTTAACTGACAAAAGAGAAAGACTTATCAGCTTTTACTGATTCACTACTGTATTTTGTAAATATAAACACATTTAAAATTCAGTGACTGCAACACACTCAAAAGCTAATCTTCGCCATTTTTTTCTTAATACAAGAATTTAGCTGCTCAACAGTCCATGGTCGACATTGTCTGATTCTCCTATTTGTGATGATGTTCTCCGTGTCTGCGTGGGTTTCCTCCGGGAGCTCCGGTTTCCTCCCACAGTCCAAAGACATGCAAGTGAGGTGAATTGGAGATGCTAAATTGTCCACGACTGTGTTTGATATAACCTTGTGAACTAATGAACCTTGTGTAATGAGTAACTACCGTTCCTGTCATGAATGTAACCAAAAGTGTGTGGAACATGACATTAAAATCCTAACAAACAAACCTATTTATGATGTACTAGGAGATATGTCTGGATGGAAGACAGGCCAGTTAAGTACACACACTTACATGGCCACGCCTTTGTAGCAGGTGCAGAGTGAGGCTTGGCATTGTCTTGCTGATATAACCAATGATGTTTCCTTGATGGCAGCATATGTATCCCTATATGCAACTCATAGTCAATAATACCTTCAGACATTTGCCATGACAGATGTTGGCCTTTGCACCTTTCACTGGGAAGTCTGGATGGTCCTATTTGACATGAGCACAGAGAACTCTTTATCTATATAATAATAATTGTATAATGTAATAAAATGTTCAGTTTACCTGCTTATTGGAAACTGTTTTAAAATGATGTGACTTAAATATTCTATAAACTTTGTACTTTTTTGAGTGTGTTGCAGGTATTGAATTTAAATACGTTTATAGCTTTTCTGGAAATGGGGTTTGTAATTAACTGTAAACAACACAGAAACATGGTGAACTATTTATATGCAATTAATAGAATCAATGTTGTTCAAATTTGTGCTAAGTTTAAATGTCAATAAAACCTTTCAATGATTTTTTTCAACCTTTCTATGTACCACAGGACTGAGGATCTGTTTAAAATAATTTAAAACCAGTGCGATCTGGGTCATAACTGTTTCAAATACCAAATACCAACAACCTCTACATTCAGTCTGTTATCTAAACTAACAGGAAATATCTGTTTTCTAAATAAATAAAAAAACTGGAGCATATACACTGATCAGCCATAACATTAAAACCACCTCCTTGTTTCTAGACACACTGTCCATTTTATCAGCTCCACTTACCATATAGGAGCACTTTGTAATTCTACAATTACTGACTGTAGTCCATCTGTTTCTCTGCATGCTTTGTTAGCCCCCTTTCATGCTGTTCTTCAATGGTCAGGATCCCCACAGGACCACTACAGAGCAGGTATTATTTGGGTGGTGGATCATTCTCAGCACTGCAGTGACACTGACTTGGTGGTGGTGTGTTAGTGTGTGTTGTGCTGGTATGAGTGGATAAGACACAGCAGCGCTAGAGTGGACAGTGAGTGGACACGGTATTTAAAAACTCCAGCAGTGCTGCTGTGTCTGATCCACTCATACCAGCACAACACACACTAACACACCACCACCATGTCATCGTCACTGCAGTGCTGAGAATGATCCACCGCCTAAATAATACCTGCTCTGTGGTGGTCCTGTGGGGGTCCTGACTATTGAAGAACAGGGGAAAGCAGGCTAAAAAAGTATGTAGAGAAACAGGTGGACTACAGTCAGTAATTGTAGAACTATAAAGTGCTTCTATATGGTAAGTGGAGCTGATAAAATGGACAGGGAGTGTAGAAACAAGGAGGTGGTTTTAATGTTATGGCCGATCAGTGTAACAACAAAAAAGGACTATGTCTTTAATTAACCACTAAGGCAGTCGTAGCCTAGTGGTTAAATGGTTAATGGAAAGGTCGCTGGTTCATGCCCCACCACTGCCAGGTCTCCACTGTTGAGCCCCTCAAGCAAGGCATTTAACCCTCAGTTGCTTGGATGATATACTGTCACAGTACTGGAAGTCGCTTTGAATAAAAGTGTAAATGTAACTGGTAAAAAACACAAAAAATGTGAAGTGCAGGATGATTCTGCCTGCAGAGAAACTGGAGAATCTCTTAGGCAGCAGTTAAACGTGAGGTTCCTTTTGACGGGATGCTACGTGGAATGATTTCAAAGCAGCTCCTTGCAGCGTGTTCACAAATAAGTAGACCGCTTTTATTAGAAAGGCTCTTTTTAATTATCTTCATATTGCTTACAGGGAAAATCTACAAGTGTAGATTCGAAAGTACTCCGACCTCTTGACTTTTTGCGCACTTTGTGTTAATTTAATTTTGAATAGACGTTATTCCATTTTTACCCATGAGTCTAGTTTTAATAAGCAATAATGATAAAGTAAAAACATGTTTTATAGTTTCTTGAAAGTTTGTGCTGTTGTCAAAGCCCATCAAAAGTGTGTGGAGAGACCTGAAGACACACAGCATTCATTCTGACTGAGCTTTTGAGGATCTGCTTTTGAGGAACTGTAATGAGTTTGCAACACTTTTTAATGATAAGATCGCTCGTATTAGGAGGGAGACATTTAGCATTAACGTTGTAGATCAGAATACTAGATAATAGCTCTACCAACAGCAAGATGTCACGCTTTGAATTGATTGGCTCAGAAACACTTTTAGATGTAGTTTTATCACTAAATCCTTCAACCTGTGCTTTTGATCCCTTGCCTACTCACTTTTTCAAACAGGTTTTAAGCTCATTATCTGCAGACTGTCAGTCAATGCAGCAGGGACTCTGCGCAAATACTTAAGATAGCAGTTATCAGGCTATTGTTGAAGAACAGAAGTATTGGCCCCTTTGTGCATACAGCCAAATTTCTAATCCTCCTTTTCTTGGAAAAACTATTTAGAAAGGGATGTCAATCCAGTTAAATAATAATCTGTGTCGATCAGCTTAATGAAAAACTTTAGTCTGGCTTTAGGCCTCGAGGTCTTAAATGATCTACGAAACAACAGAGACATGGGGAACATCTCTGTTTTGGTTCTGTTGTATTTAACTGCTTTTGATACTTGATTGACTTCAGTATTGGGTGGGCCTTAATGGCCGGGCCTTAGACTGGTTTCAAACATATTTAAGTGGTTGTGACTACTACGTTGCATTCGACACTTGTGCTTCAAAATGTAACACAATTACCTGTGACATCCCTGCTGTAATTAAGAGGCATAACATTTGTACACCATTGCACAGATGAGACTCAGCTTTATAAATCATTAGCACGAAATGCTGGCAGATCTGTCAGCTCACTGTTCAGTTGCGTAAGTGACATTGGTATATGGATGTCTTTTTTTTTAATTTTCTGCAGTTACACAGAGAGAAGAAGGGAAATTCCAGGTTATTCATGTGGATGGGATTAAATCCCCCATCATAACACAAATACAGGCTTCTCAAACCAGCATGACTAGTTTAAAAGCCTGGGACATTACTGACATGCTGATTTACAGTACAGTGGAACTTTGGATTTAACAGACAAAATCTGAAAAATGTCCAGTGCGATTGTTTAAAATTCCCCCAAAAAACGCACCAAGACCAGTAGTTCAGCAACTGTCCTCTAGCCGGCGCAGGTCTCTTTGGTTACATGAGTCATAGGCTTTATTTTGTTGGGAGGCTCACTGTGTTCTCGCCTTTTTCTCTGTGTTTTATGCTTAATTTTTGCACGTTCTAGAGCTCAGTTATGCACCAGCACTGCTCCAGTAGCCACCAGCAGTGCCTCAGACTCACAGATACTCTGATACTAACAGATACTCTGAGTCCCCACTATACGATCATGGCAAAAAAAACATCCACCACACAAGGTTGTGAAATTTCTCCCCAGTAATGCAGTACACCAATTTTAAGATTTATTTACAGGTTTCACATTACATATTTACATATCTAATTATGTTGTTCATTTTACTGTTTATCATATGTGCATGTTTAGCACTTTTGTGGACCTCAGTGCTGTCTTGTTTGCACCAAGAGCACAACAATCAATGTGAAGGAGTCTGTCTGTCTGTCTGTCTGTCTGTCTGTCTGTCTGTCTGTCTATCTATCTATCTATCTATCTATCTATCTATCTATCTATCTGTCTATCTATCTATCTATCTATCTATCTATCTATTATCTAAAGGCTAGACCCAAAACAAAACAAAAAAAATCATATATTTCATAAACATATATCAGTTGGAATTGTGTGGCATGATATAAGTGTTGCTCAGTTAATAAAACAACTATGGCAACACAGTATTGTCTTACATGTTCTCTTACTGCTGTGTACGTCTGATCAGAGACCTCAGCTAAAGTAAATGATTAACCAATGATGGTAATAAAAACATGAAAAGTACAGAAGTTAGTGGTGCTTAAACAGATAATACAAGATCATAATACAATAATACATACAAGATCAAAGGGTTAACAAGCTTTTACATGACATTAAATTATGCTCCTGATGTTTCTTACTTCTGATTGCATCATCCAGGCCACACTTCAGTTCTGTGTTGTGAAACCCATCATGGCCATCATCACTATCTTCCTGCAAGCCTTCGGGAAGTACCACGATGGAGATTTTAAGTAAGCTCAATTTGTATTCTGCACTTACAGATTAATAGATCACATGATCCACTGCTAAAACAAATGCTGTGTGTTTTCTCGTAGTGTTAATGGAGGATACCTCTACATTACAATCATCTACAATGTCTCTGTAAGTCTGGCCCTCTATGCTCTGTTCCTCTTCTACTCTGCTACCAGTGACCTCTTGAGGCCGTATGAACCAGTGCTCAAGTTCCTTACCATCAAAGCAGTTATTTTCCTCTCATTCTGGCAAGGTGGGTGACTATGTGTGTTTAGAATACTTCCTTTGTGTTCAGTAATTTAGGAAAATTATTCATTCTTTAAGCATGTATGCTTCTCATTGGTAAAATTAGAAGCCAGTAGGACTGGGCATTGAAAGGTTTTTGCATATTTTTAGGGGGCAGATACTGCTGTACATAATTGACCACTTTACAACATTTAAAAAGTACCTGTTAATGCATTCCATGGTCCCCTGGAACTGCATATATATATATTTTTTTTTCTAATGTAAAATAACAGGGTTGTTTTTGACACTTATACACTGAAAACAACACAAATATAATATAAAAACACTGAAATACAGTAAAAACTGCACTGTATCTTTACTTCTTTATTATTTCCTTATTATTTTCCTTATTTATTATTTGCTTCTTAATTGTGGTGATGCTTGATGTTGGAATACCGTATTCCTTAGCAAATCCCTATTCCTTAGGGTGATTTACACTTCTGTGCTGGCTGTGTGGTTATTTCTAATGGAGTGTGGCAATGCACAAAGCTTAACGTGACTTATTGTACTAAAACGAGCGAGGAATTTCATTAGTAGAGAAAACTTATGAGCAGTAATAATTAAGAGAGGTTTAGTGTTTCTATGTCGTTCTTTTAATACATTGTCATGTCTAGCTTTTTTTTTTTACAATAAGCGTTTTAGACTCTCTCGGAAAAGCTGATTCTTACAATTTCTCAGCACCTCGAGCTATAACACAAGTTTAAAAGTGAAACAGGAGAAAAATCCAGCTTAACACATACATTTGGAGCTTTCAGAGTGAATTTGATGGTTATTCATCAAACACACAAATGCAGATTCGTCTCATATTCGCACTTTGTTGACGTTTTACCACACCGCTCTAGCCAAGCGCTGAATAAAGCGGCATTTATTGTTAATTTGAAATTTAAAAAATAATAATAAAAAAACAAAGCTAAACACGTCCAGTTTAAGGATGCAATTGTCTCCACGAAGTGCGTCGAGTTTCAAAGATTGTAAGTTTAGGGTACGTCGAGTTACAAAGTACCACTGTAATCAGTTTCCTAGGGCACAGTGGTGTGGCTGTAGGTGTGGGTGCTGCTCAACAATATGGGTCCTAGGGACCTGAGTTCAATTTGTCTCCTCCATAGTTTAACTTTCTTCTCCCGAAAATCATGCCGATTGCTTATTTGACACTCTAAATAGCTCCATCACAAAGGTGAGTATAAACCCGGGTCAGTAATGCAAAAAAGACAGTCTGGTTAAATCCGACTCGGGTTTGTTTTCCTTCTTGCTGCGATTTGTTTGGCTAGGTGTGAGGAACTGCACCTGGGTGCGGACCAAAACAACCACCCCGAGACTCTTGAGAGTAAGTGGTTTCGGTCCAACTCAGAACTCTGGAGCAGTTCATTTCTGAGCAGTTCATTTAGCATGTGGTTGTAAATTCTCAATATTAGCTCCCTTTTTCTACTCAGTCTTCTGAAGGCAGCACTTCTTCCTCACAAAGTCTGAAGCAGTACATCATTTTGAAGACATGCCCTCAAAATGAATGTGGTATTCTGATGATGTAGTTTAGACTGGTATATGGCCCAGATAAATACCACAGCTATAAACAAATATCATCTCTGCCGCTGCTGCATGTTTTATTGCATAGAAATATGCACTAATCCAAAACACAGAAACTTTTGCCTGTATTTACGTTCCTGTTCTCACCTCAGACATCCAATAAGCCCAATAAGTGGAGTAAATCTTTTGAAATGGTTTGTTGTGATGCATTTTAGCACTGCTGGATTTTTCTCTGTGTGAAAAGACACCAAAATAAGGGAAGAGTGTTCCAAGTTACTGAACTCATCAACTGATTTGGACCAGAGCAAATTAACTTTAGGTGTGAAAATGCCTTTATACTCACTTTCTTTGTTTTTATTATAATTTAAATTTCCCACATCACTTTCAAGATCTGTAAATGACTTTTCTTGACTTTAGAGTTTAAAGGTAACCTACAAGCTGCTAATAAGCTAGTCAGGATTTTCTCCATACCTCAGACCTTTAGATCTCCCTGCTTTCTTCTCACCCATTATTTTAAGAGAACACTGAGATTGTGTGTGTACATGTGTATATACATCGATCAGCCATAACATTAAAACCACCTACTTGTTTCTACACTCACTGTCCATTTTATCAGCTCCACTTACCTTATAGAAGCACTTTGTAGTTCTACAATTACTGACTGTAGTCCATCTGTTACTCTGCATGCTTTGTTACCCCCCTTTCATGCTGTTCTCCAATGGTCAGGACCACTACAGAGGGTAGGTATTATTTAGGTGGTGGATCATTCTCATCACTGCAGTGACACTAACATGGTGGTGGTGTGTTAGTGTGTGTTGTGCTGGTATGAGTGGATCAGACACAGCAGCACTGATGGAGTTTTTAAACACCTCACTGTCACTGCTGGACTGAATAGTCCACCAACCAAAAATATATCCAGCCAACAGCACCCCGTGGGTACTGTCCTGTGACCATTGATGAAGGTCTAGAAGATGACCAACTCAAACAGCAGCAATAGATGAGTGATCGTCTCTGACTTTACATCTACAAGGTGGACCAACTAGGTAGGAGTGTCTAATAAAGTGGACAGTGAGTGGACACGTTATTTAAAAACTCCATCAGCGCTGCTGTGTCTGATCCACTCATACCAGCACAACACACACTAACACACCACCACCATGTCATCGTCACTGCAGTGCTGAGAATGATCCAACACCCAAATAATACCTGTTCTGTGGTGGTCCTGTGGTGGTCTTTGAATCTGTAATATTTCTATGTTTGAGATTCATTTACATTTTTGGCATTTAGCAGACGCTTTTATCCAAAGCGACTTACAGTTGTGACAGTATACAATCTAAGCAATTGAGGGTTAAGGGCTTTGCTCAAGGGCCCAACAGCTGCAACCTGGCAGAGGTGAGGCTTGAACCGGCAACCTTCTGATTACTAGTCCAGTACATTGACCACTAGGCTACAAGATTCCCAAGCACCAGTTCTCTGTATTCTTGAGCTGAGAGTGTATTGCATATAATTGGTGCTGGTGATAATGCTTTTTAAACAAACCAATGAATGACTCTTTTGCAGGCATGATTCTGGCCATCTTGGAGCGCTGTGGGGTGATCCCAGAGGCACTGGTCATTGACGGGCATGAGGTGGGCGCCGGGACGGTGGCAGCCGGCTGGCAAAACTTCATAACTTGCATCGAGATGTTCTTCGCTGCAATTGCACTCCGCTATGCCTACAGTTACGACGTTTACCAAGAGAAAAAGAGCCACGCTCCAGGTTGGCATACGGTCTAAAAACGGGACTTCTTTACTAAGCTTATCATTTTGAACTTTTGCGAAATGTTCAACCAGGGTGTTTCAGAGGAAATCGACACAGAGTTATGTCTTTTATAGAGACGGTTAAAGACAGCGGGAGTCAGGGTTCAAAGAAAATCTGGAAAGTTCAGCTTCCCTTTGGAGCGCTCAGTGGTCTGTGTTTACTAAGAGCCCGAGATTTGGGACGTAGCTCGTGGCATTAGCACACTTTATTTAAGTGTTGAGAAACTGATAACTGTTCCTTTTACCCCTGAGCGCAGTCTTACTGCGAGAATGACTATGCCAGAAGCGAAAGAATTGCTCTGTGCTTTGAGAATACGCTTTCATCTTCTTTTTTTGTTTTCACCAGCATCTCTTTTATTAAGTTTTAGAGCTGTGTGGGAATTTTTTAATTTCATATACTAGAGGTTAAGTATTAATGACACTGTCATTCTGAATGGATGCGCCGTGTTAGCTGTGCAGTCTGCATGAGCAACTGTTTGCATTCTTCACCTGATGTATGTGTCTGGTGCAGTGCCTGTGTGGGTTTGAATGTCAATATGAAATCTCAGTAGGAGCCAGCTGCCACTTTTTGAACTGTAGATTTTGAAGAGGAACGTTCTGATTTAATGTTTTTTTGTTGGTAATTTAATATTTGAAGTTCTGTGACAAGCTGTTTCATTGCTTGACAGCCTTTCACTGTGATCTTCACAATCCTCCATGCTGTCGTAAAGTCGTCCTTGCAGTAAAACAACGGAAGCGTCGTCAGACGACCTTTAGCTGCCGTGAAAAGGTCAGGAATAGGCAGATCTCAGTGCTGGTGTGTGGGTTCGAGTTGCCCCAGGGCTAGCATCGTTTCTGATAAAACAAACCCACTGAGAGGTAAAGCTCAGTCACCGTGCTGACCTATAGTGAAACCACCCCTCAGCGCACATCACACCCATGGTTCTGACCCTCAAACACACACACTCCACTGAACTGGAGCAGACACCCACGGTGGCCTCTGGAGCATAAACACTCCCTGTGGGCCACTAGAGGGCAGAAACAGAGACAGGTGGTCTTTCCTGGGGTGCAACCCCTAGCAACATTTGTCCAGTCTGCATCTATCAACAGCAAGAGCACATGTGTTTCATGCAGAATTACAGCAGGCTGTTGTGAAGATTTTCTTTTTTATAGTTAAAGCGAAGCAGGACATGAAGGCAGCAAGGTTAATGATTCTGTTCTCTAAACACTGAGCACAGCATTAAAGAAATAAAGCAGGAGAGTAAACAACAGGGAGCACGATTCAATTCTCTTCTCCTAAATACAGATTCTTTTTTTTTTTAAAGAGAGTCCAGGCTACAGATTGTGCCTGGCCATGGCAGAATGTTTGTGACTGTAAGGGTTACAGTGGATTCAGACCACATCACCTTTTTTTTTTCATTTTACTGGGTTGTGGATTTGATTTTGAATAGATATTTATTTATTTATTAGGATTTTAACATCATGTTTTACACTTTGGTTACATTCATGACTGAAACGGTAATTACACAAGATTCATCAGTTCTCAAGTTTAATGTCAAACATATTGTGGCTGAACTGCCTAGCCATTGGGAGGCACAATGGTCAGTTTGTTCTTGTAGCCCAGATAAGATTATGGAGTAAAAACTGTACCAAATAAATTATGCGGACCAGAATGATCTGCTGTGGCAAACCCTTAATATATTGTATAATTATTTTACACCTAATAATTCGAAGAATTTGACAGGTCTGACTTTTAGACAAGATCATAAGATTGTTTTCCTGTACATAGCAGAACTTTATTTATTTATTTATTTATTTATTTGCATTCCCCCACAATCTAGTCATGTCCAATTACCCTGACTGCTTTACTCTTCCCCTCTACCAATGCTACCCTCCACTCTTGACTGAGGAGAGCCACAACTGACACACGCCCCCTCCGACACGTGTGCAGTATTGTGTACAGTATAGGGGCAAGCAGTAGCCTAGTGGTTAAGGTACTGGACTAGTAACCAAAAGGTCACTGGTTCAAGCCCCACCACTGCCATGTTGCTGCTGTTGGGCCCTTGAGCAAGGCCCTTAACCCTCAATTGCTCAGACTGTATACTGTAACTAATGTAAGTCGCTTTGGATAAAGGCGTCTGCTAAATGCCGAAAATGTCAATGTAATGTATTGACTGCATCTTTTCACCTGCACAAGGCGAGTTCAAATGTGGATCAGCTTTGTGTATGGAGAGACACACCCTGATCCTCATTATCCCTCGTCTCTGTGCAGGCCCCATCCATCAACCAGCAGAGGTTGTAATTGCATCAGTTATGGGTAATCCCCTCCAACACCTTCCCTGCGAACTTGTCAATTATTGTTCGCTTAGGTGCCCAGCCTGCCAGGTAGCAGAGCTGAGACTCGAACCGATGAGTTCGAGATCTCAGCCCTGGTGTGCTAGCGTGTTTTACCGCTGCACCACCTGATCGACTTTTTTTTTTTTTTCATTTTAAAATTCCCAAATTTGTATTTGTTTACAGAATAAAATTAACTTTTTTTCTTTTCATTATAGATAATGTGGCCCCCATGCACAGCATCTCCAGTGGGCTAAAAGAGACCATCAACCCTGGAGACATGGTTCAGGATGCCATCCACAACTTCTCGCCAGCCTACCAGCAGTACACGCAGCAGTCGACGCAGGAGGTGGTGCAGCCGAATCAGAACGGCAAGCTGGGCCCCGCCGTGACCAAGAGCTCGAAGAAATCCGACAAGATCACCCTGATCGACACAGACGACGAGTTCTAGCGAGCAGCAAGGCAACATGTACTGTATGTATTTAAAGCGAGAGGCCCAAAGAGGCCATGAAGACCGATATATTCCTCACCTGTGTGCTTCATCTCGGATTCCTTAAACCCAAATTGATCTGAGCGTCGTAAATCCTTGCTAATAAAAGCAGATTAATAACGTTTGTGTACCCAGTTCCAGCTTAAAAAGGCTTTCTTGGGTAATGAAAGGATTATCAGAATTAGGACTCATGACTTTCGTGCTGGCATTAAAGGGGAAAAAAAGCCATTTTTTAGTTATACCGCGTGTCTGTATAATCACGCTTATCGTCCATCAGCTCTGTTCTCGCTGACAGAATTATAACAGCGACGTCTGAACCCGCTCTAACTGCTGGCACGGCAAATAAATACAAAGGGGTTCAGAGAACTGTTCCCGGCCGGAACTGACACTTCACAGAGCACCTCTTGCGTGAGCCCCGTTTGAAGTATTGCTCAGCGGGCCTCTGCCTCGGTCTCTCGACAAACCGAGGCTTCTTTCAACACGACGACACGGCTTTGGAGCACCACTCTTCAAACTGTTTACGCAGCCCCTTTGAAACTCTTCATTTCCCCTGCAACAAGACTAAATAGTGCGCTTTAGTACCGCTCAGGCTGCGTTCACAAGGACGCTCTGGTTACGCTCGGAATACGCATTGATATTCATTGCTGGTTTGTTCAGGCAGGGTGGAAATCAGTTTTCTTGTTGAAAATCTCATTGTCACATTTGAAGCTGTACACAATGTACTTCATAGCAGTTTAAAAAGTAATGGCAAATCTCCTGCTTTGTTTCACTCTTTGATTATTTTGAATTAGAATTTGGCAGCCTCTCGTTTTTGGTGGATTTTGATATATTTGACCACCTGCACAAATTCCCTCTCTCCAAAAAATAAAAAAATCTTGATCTTTTATAAAAGACTGATCAACCAAGCTTTATTTACAGGGCACAGAGAAGTCACCAGCTATAGTAGAATAGTCCAGGGTTCTTCAAACCCTGGGTCACAACCTTTGGGTGGGTCGTGAGCCAAAAAAAATGTGTCGCAGAGGAAAATAGTAATAATGAAATCAACTAATTTTAACGGGCACAAACACGGAATGAACGTGTATGTGAACGCCCCCTTGTGGAGTCTCTACATTACATCTTGTAAACTACAGTGGGACCAGATTGCCACCAATTTAATTCTTCATTCATTCATTCATTCATTCATTTTCTTATCTGCTTATCCAATTAGGGTTGCGGGGGTGGGTGCTGGAGCCTATCCCAGCTTTTTCAATGGGCGCAAGGCACACAGTAACACCCTGGACGGGACGCCAGTCCATCGCAGGGCAGACACACATACATACATACATACACACACCCATTCACTTATAGGGCAATTCAGTGTTTCCAATGAACCTGACTGCATGTTTTTGGACTGTGGGAGGAAACCGGAGCTCCCGGAGGAAACCCACACAGAGACAGGGAGAACATGTAAACTCCGCACAGAAAGGACCCGGACCGTCCCGCCTGGGGATCGAACCCAGGACCTTCAAACACACACACACACAATCCAGTCAGTTCTCATTTCTTGTTTGCAATACCTCTGCTGCTTGCACTACCGTCACACTGGCAAGAAGAGCCACAGACTAGCGGACACCTGTTCCCACTGACACGTGTTAAATAGCCAACCGCTTCTTTTACATCAGCCAGGAGTGGATTCTCTCAGAGAGCCAGCCATACTGCATACAGAAAGTCGAGCTATGCCTCTCAGGCCAGCGTCTCAGCTACTTAAGAACTGCGCATTTCACTGTGGCAGTAAGATAAAACCCCATCATACTTTTGTTTCTGTTAGACATTCAAGATACAATGTTAAATAATGATATAAGCCGCTCAGGTGGCGCAGCGGTAAAACACACGCTGTTCACCTGAGCTGAGATCTCGAGTACATCGTATCGAATCTTGGCTCTGCCTGCCGGCTGAGGCTGAGCAGCCACATGAACAACGATTGGCCTGTTGTTCGGATAGGGGCGGGATTAAGCCGAATGGGGACTCTCTCTCAGACTAGTGCGATTACGACCTCTGCTGGCTGGTTGGTGTTGCCTGCACGGAGATGTGCGGTAGAGGGTGTGGCTCTCCGTACACAGCGCTGTACTGCACTGCACTCGTCAAGTGTAGGTGATAAGATGTTCGATTGCTGTGCACGTGTCGGTGGGGGCATGGAGCAGCCTCGTTCTCCCCAATCAGGAGCAGGGACCAGCATTAGTGAGAGGATGATTGATGGGCTATAAATAATTGTTCCTGTATATATGTGCTGTATAGCAGAATGTACTGTCTACATATAAGCAGATGTATGCTCATATGTGGTTAGTATGCAGTTTGGAACACAGCCAGAGATCCTAATATACTGGCTAGCCTTTATTCATAAGAAAAATGATCACACTTTTTAGGCCCATTACCAGGGAAGTTATTTTGGTCTTTCTCTGGTCTCCAGGTTGGATTTGATCCTGGATCAAGTGGTTTAGATATGACTTTTTCATCTTGCCCTGATTTTTAATCAGCTGTTTGTTGGCAATGGTACATTAAATCATGTTCTGCTAATAGTTACCTAGTAGACTTTTTAACAGATGACATTGTTGTTTTATGCATTGCAGTCTATTGGTGTGTGATTAGGCAGCGAGTCATACTTTGAAATGAGCAGTGAGGGTTTTTGCCAGATGGTGAAGCTTGCCTTGTGAACGCAGCCTTAGCATCTCTAAAGAACACCTGATAAATCAATGGCGTAAGTAATCTTACCTGCAACAGAAACATGTATTTTAAATTGTAAATAATGTGTATATAATTCTGTTAAGGGGGTGAATAAGTTAAAATAATTTGTAATAAATAACGTTTCCTCACTTTTTTCACTTTATAATGAATGTTTTTAAACAAAACCGTTTGGACTAGTGCACATTTGTTTCAACTGAAGTGTTTTTTTAGTGTATAGTTTGAACCCAGCTGACTTTTCTAAGGTTCAAGCAGCGTCATGAACAGTTACACCAAATTTTTGCAGGAGTACCCTTGAGAGGGTGGTAAGTCATCACAGAGCCCCGTGATTGCCGTCCCCCCTAAGACATAGCAAATCATGCCTGTGTAGACGCCCGGTCAGGCTAGACCTCTGCGCCACCCAAGCGCTGTCATGTTTCCTTATAGCATTAGTAAAGTTTTTGCATTTACTGTATTTTGCCAAGCAACACTCGATACCAAAACTGAGCAGTTCCTTATCTAGGGTCGTGATCCACAAGGGCTGCATTGTGGTCTCAGTTACCAGAGTATTACTCTAACAGTACCTTAAAAACAGATACCGAGCCCCTGTTAGTGTAGAATCCATTTCAACTATACCTTAGTCCTAGTCTGGATTACTTAAGTGCTTAACACTGTGATTGTGCATGTGTGTGTTTCAGGGTAGAAACCTAGTAGTTGGGCCTGTTTACATGAGGGCCAAAACCGAAAGCAACACGTTCCTTGTTGCTCATATCACGCAGAGCTTGTATGTGTGAAGTCAACATTAAAGTGTTTAATACGTTCCAATAATAGCACACTTTTGAATGTAACTTAAAACATTTTAAACTTTCAGTTCCCACCCCTGAGCACAGTTTACATATGCAACTTAACACTTCACTGTTTCATGTGCCAAAGCCACCTGCCTTAAAATATTAGGATATTTGATATTGGTATTAATCACTTAAGCTTGTGTAAATAGCAACATATAACATTATGAGTTAGATGCTGTGGATCTTCATACCTTGTGGATTTTAACCAATAAAACTGTCTTGTGTATAAAAGTTGTCATAAAATAAAATGTTTATAAATATTTATAAAGAGCTGTCACTTTTCTACTTTTTATAGGAAGAATAATGTTATGCAAGGAATCAAGCATGACAGCGTCATTTATCACCAACAGTGGGTTATAACAGCATGTCGTAGGAAGGTATTCTAAAGTGTGCTCTTACAGAACACTTAAAATGACAATATAAAATGTTTAATCTTGTCATTAATTTTTCATTGATTCATTTTTATTAACCTCTTTATCCTGATCAGGGTCGTGGCATGTCCGGTTCCACTGGCAAACACTGGGTGCAAGGCACAGGGCTTTTCTGTCACTCTCTCACACACACAGCCAATCACACGACATTTAGCATAATAGACCGCTGCACCACCAGAGCACCTGGTTTTAACTTTTATTTTATATATACACCGATCAGCCATAACATTAAAACCACCTCATTGTTTCTACACTCACTGTCCATTTTATCAGCTCCACTTACCATATAGAAGCAGTTCTACAAATGGTCAATGGTCAGGACCCCCACAGGACCACCACAGAGCAGGTATTATTTAGGTGGTGGATCATTCTTAGCACTGCAGTGACAATGACATGGTGGTGGTGTGTTAGTGTGTGTTGTGCTGGTATGAGTGGATCAGACACAGCAGCGCTGATGGAGTTTTTGAATACCGTGTCCACTCACTGTCCACTCTATTAGACACTCCTATCTAGTTGGTTCACCTTGTAGATGTAAAGTCAGCGCTGCTGTGTCTGAGCCACTTATACCAGCACAACACACACTAACACCACCACCATGTCAGTGTCACTGCAGTGCTGAGAATGATCCACCACCTAAATAATACCTGCTCTGTAGTGGTCCTGGGAGAGTCCTGACCATTGAAGAACAGCATGAAAGGGGGTAACAAAGCATGCAGAGAAACAGATGGTCTACAGTCAGTAATTGTAGAACTACAAAGTGCTCCTATATGGTAAGTGGAGCTGATAAAATTGTGAGTGTAGACACAAGGAGGTGGTTTTAATATTATGGCTGATCGGTGTGTGTGTGTATATATATATATACAGTGTATCACAAAAGTGAGTACACCCCTCACATTTCTGCAAATATTTCATTATATCTTTTCATGGGACAACACTATAGAAATAAAACTTGGATATAAGTTAGAGTAGTCAGTGTACAGCTTGTATAGCAGTGTAGATTTACTGTCTTCTGAAAATAACTCAACACACAGCCATTAATGTCTAAATAGCTGGCAACATAAGTGAGTACACCCCACAGTGAACATGTCCAAATTGTGCCCAAAGTGTCAATATTTTGTGTGACCACCATTATTATCCAGCACTGCCTTAACCCTCCTGGGCATGGAATTCACCAGAGCTGCACAGGTTGCTACTGGAATCCTCTTCCACTCCTCCATGATGACATCACGGAGCTGGTGGATGTTAGACACCTTGAACTCCTCCACCTTCCACTTGAGGATGCGCCACAGGTGCTCAATTGGGTTTAGTCCATCACCTTTACCTTCAGCTTCCTCAGCAAGGCAGTTGTCATCTTGGAGGTTGTGTTTGGGGTCGTTATCCTGTTGGAAAACTGCCATGAGGCCCAGTTTTCGAAGGGAGGGGATCATGCTCTGTTTCAGAATGTCACAGTACATGTTGGAATTCATGTTTCCCTCAATGAACTGCAGCTCCCCAGTGCCAGCAACACTCATGCAGCCCAAGACCATGATGCTACCACCACCATGCTTGACTGTAGGCAAGATACAGTTGTCTTGGTACTTCTCACCAGGGCGCTGCCACACATGCTGGACACCATCTGAGCCAAACAAGTTTATCTTGGTTTCGTCAGACCACAGGGCATTCCAGTAATCCATGTTCTTGGACTGCTTGTCTTCAGCAAACTGTTTGCGGGCTTTCTTGTGCGTCAGCTTCCTTCTGGGATGACGACCATGCAGACCGAGTTGATGCAGTGTGCGGCGTATGGTCTGAGCACTGACAGGCTGACCTCTCACGTCTTCAACCTCTGCAGCAATGCTGGCAGCACTCATGTGTCTATTTTTTAAAGCCAACCTCTGGATATGACGCCGAACACGTGGACTCAACTTCTTTGGTCGACCCTGGCGAAGCCTGTTCCGAGTGGAACCTGTCCTAGAAAACCGCTGTATGACCTTGGCCACCATGCTGTAGCTCAGTTTCAGGGTGTTAGCAATCTTCTTATAGCCCAGGCCATCTTTGTGGAGAGCAACAATTCTATTTCTCACATCCTCAGAGAGTTCTTTGCCATGAGGTGCCATGTTGAATATCCAGTGGCCAGTATGAGAGAATTGTACCCAAAACACCAAATTTAACAGCCCTGCTCCCCATTTACACCTGGGACCTTGACACATGACACCAGGGAGGGACAACGACACATTTGGGCACAATTTGGACATGTTCACTGTGGGGTGTACTCACTTATGTTGCCAGCTATTTAGACATTAATGGCTGTGTGTTGAGTTATTTTCAGAAGACAGTAAATCTACACTGCTATACAAGCTGTACACTGACTACTCTAAGTTATATCCAAGTTTCATGTCTACAGTGTTGTCCCATGAAAAGATATAATGAAATATTTGCAGAAATGCGAGGGGTGTACTCACTTTTGTGATACACTGTATATATATATATAATTTAATTATTAATTGAATTACTTTTAATAAATGAGTCTCATAGCTGCAGTTTCGATCATAGAATTTCAGTTTTGCACACCAGCAAAAGCCTTTATGGGCAACATCACTTATGTTTCTTAGCTCGTAAGCTCTTGTTTTACATAAAGCTCCATATTAGGGTCAACAGAAATTCACTACAATGACAGTGCTGAGCTTACATCACAAATATTCCAAATACTCTGTTGTAGACTCAGACCGCATTTATCAAGTTTGGAACATGAAAGGTCAGGTGGATGATAACAGGCATGTAGAATTTACTGCTCAAGCTTGGATCTGGGTCTTGAATAGTGCAGACATTGCAGACAAGTAACCTGACCTATGGTTCTGGTTATAATCTGTTAATAGTTGGGCTAGTGAACAAGACCATGTGAGTAAGAGATTTCCATATTTTATTTTTTATTTCATTAGGATTTTAATGTCATGTTTTACACACTTACATTCATGACAGAAATAGTAAATACTGGTCACACAAGATTCATCAGTTCAACTCTTTATTGTCAAACACAGTCATGGACAATTTTGTATCTCTGATTCACCTCACTTGCACGTCTTTGGACTGTGGGAGGAAACCCACACAGACACGGAGAGAACATGGGAATCAAACCCAGCAGCTTCTTGCTGTGAGGCCACCTTGCTACCTGGGAACATGCATGTATTTGTGCTGATATTGTGCACTATATCGGAGCTGCTCATATAAAGAGTTTTGCACTTACAGTAAATAATAAAGTAAGTAAACAAACATGAACCACAGTTTAGTCTGGTAATAAATGAGAAAGCTTTATTTAAAAGTACAAAATAGTCACTGCATTCTATGTACAGGAATAATTTACCTCTTTATATCTAGCCAGAGTGGGAAATATGAGAATTGGTTTATTTGTACATGAGGGTAGTTCATTGCAAGAAAGTACATATGAATGTAAATAAAATAATTTAGAGGTTAAAAAAAACCCACAAAATAAATATCAAAGTTTAAACGTTCAAGTGTAATAGACATAATCAGATTACTGTAATGGTAAATCATGATAGTAGGATTAATCTATTCTAGGTTTGCTGCTTTTCTGTTCTGTATTTACAATCACTACTGAACACTGACACCTCGTACACTTTCCTAAACTTGTTGGTGGCTGAACACTGTCAGCCTTTCCTACTGTATCTAAACAAAACCAAACTTAACCTCCGTATACTCTTTTATACAAATAACTTCTTATTCTCTCTATTTCCTTTTTTCCTTTCCCAGCCCTTAAGCCAACCGTTAAAGTGATCGTTTGGAGCAGCATGACGTACAACATGGAGTTCCTCCGTGTTTATAGGCAAGCATTTAATTTAATTAGCAATTGATAAAATGCTTCTGTTCATTCATAGTAAATAGCTTTAAGGACTGACTGTGTGTATATAACATATACTTTCAAAAATATAGTCTTATGGAAAATATAGAATCATTTAAGTTCAGCCGAAAAGGCCACATACAGCATACGCAGAATATAAAGACTGAAAAGTACCCAGTTCATCGAGTTACAATGCTCACTGTGCTGCGAGATAAGAGAAGTGGTACTGCGGGTGAAATAGCGTTTATTCAAACTGGCCAGCGTGAGAGTCGCATTCATCTTTCATCCAACTGTGATATTGGCCATTTAAAATGAATTACAGTTGGAAGATGTGGTGTGAAGATATGGGTAGGGTTGGGTCTGCTAACTTCCTAGCATTTTTGTTGGGCTGCTTATGAGTAAAATAGCAAATAATGTTGTTTTCACAGTAGGTTCAGCATTGTTTAGCAGTATTTTTAGTCTGCTAGGCACAATTATCAATCACATATTGATAACACTGGTCAGAACAAGATGCCCATACATCACAGGGCAAAAACACATTCACTTACTTACAACTATAGGAGCAATTCGAAGTAGGCAAGCTGCCTAAATGATTTTGGGAAGTGGAAGGAAAACCGGGTACCCAGAGGAAAACCCACAAACCCCTCACAGACCTCATAGTTGAGGATCAAAACCTGGACCCATGTTGCTGTTGTGTTCATTTCTGACATGCCAGTTTAATAATGTGCTGTAGTTATTTCATATCACTAAAATATGTTCATTTTAATAAAAAATAAACTACATTTAAGGCAATTTGAATCAATTTTTTTTGTTTGTTGTGAGGGTTTTGAGTCCATAGACCAAAATACCTTGTTCATCCGTGAAGGGATGTGAAAAATGTGCTTACAGCACTTTACACTCTGACCACTAGATGTCAGTACAAGGCACATAAAGAACCGTATTCTCAGATCTCGAATTAAATCAGATAGGAGGGAAAATAAAACCAGAATTAGCAAAGGAGAACTGATAGTAGGAGAATGAATGACTTCTATAGAACAGGAACTGAATAGTGGGCATGGGACTGGGGATTTTCTGAGGGGTTTTTTTTGTGCCTTTGTGATCCAAGTATAGAGGAAATGTGGGGTAAAGAAAATGTCCACACGTGACACTTAACATTGATGGTCGATGACAGTTTGAAATGCTGAGTTACGACCTGTGAACACTGAAATGATGCCTTACAGTCCGTATTGAGACAAATTAACTAAAGCATCACCATAAACACTGCCCAGTTAACTTAAACATTAGAACGGCTGCTGTAAAATGTCAAGAAATGAATTGCGTAAAGCAAACAAAGTGATCACATGGTCGGAGTACTCCCAATATATGCCCTTGGGTGTTTAAAATACAGAAACGAATGAAAACAGCAGGAACCCAAAGTAAATAGCGTGTGAACATAAAAAGGAGATATAAAATGACATCATGCTAAGAGCACAGCAGTAGGCCGCTAAACAGCTAGCAGCGGCCCACACAGCAGCACAGTTTTTCCCTACCTGCAATGCCAGGGAAGAAGGAACAGTCATAGCTCCTTGGGTAAGAGACAATCCTGATCACATAGAACTGGTCATTTCTCTCAGAAACGAGTCTTTTATATACATAGTCACGGCACTTTGAGTCCTTACCCAAGAGCCTGTCTCGAAAATTGAAAGTATTAGCAATTCATAAACGTTTAATAAGGCAAACCAACACCGGCGGCGCCACCTTGTGTAACCTAGCAGAAGGAATGCTTTGCAAATGGACGGAATTGTCAGCGACAAATTGAAGCTTAGAGATATTTCGTTTATAAGGCTACGACGTACTGTAATATACAGGTCATATCGGACTTGTGTTACGTTTACCAGGACTGTTCACATCTTTTACATCCAATATGGATTACCCACCATTCATTATGGCACTGATGAGGAAAATGTGACAGAGCAAGTGCGTTAGTTTCTCTACATAATACAATATGTACCCTAGCAAATGTTAGACATATAACAGTTAAAGAAGGGTTATTCCTAGAACTGACTCGTTACGATGCTAGTTGATGTATGAAGTGCTGTGTCTCAAAATTCCTATGACTTTCTTGTTAAACTTTTCTACTTTTAAACTTTTTCTAGTGCTTTTCCTAGTTTTAGACTGTGAGCAAACAGTAAAATAAGTGCTATTAAAATATCCTGCTTAAGTTGCTGAGTAGAAACGACTCCAACTTGCTTCATTTGTTTCCTCTATGTCTCAGTTGTCAACAGTCCAAGGTGTGATGATGGTGATGAACACTATTGTAAAACTAATCACATGGCTTAATCGCCCTCCGTCTTTCAGTCTTTACATGAAACTGATTAATAAGCATATAATTTCTGTACTTATATACGTATATATAACTTTGGTCTAAAGATCCTGCACAGACCATTTGTATTCACTAAGCCCTGCATATGTTATTGATCTCATAGAGCAATATAGCCCATCTCAAGCACATTGCTCACCCAAGGCAGCTTGATCGATAATACATGGGATTACTTACATCTCAGCCAGTCAGAGTCTTGCATTCTGGTCATGGTCCTGGTGGGTCTGGCACTAATTACTAACTCACTCATAGGGGCAGTTTACAGCTTCCAATCCACATGCTGCCTGTATTTGGGATACAGGAGAACCTTGAGGAAGCCCAGGCAGATGTAGAGAAAGCATCTCAGACTTCTGGCACATGGTAACTGAAGGCAAGATTTGAAACCAGGTCTGCATGCCCCATGGCACCTACTATGTGGCACCTACTCCATCACCATTGTTCCTCTGCAAGGTGTGGATTAAGACATGACAGGTTTTCATCAGCTGGGTTATTCATTGGGATGCCATAATTTCCAGCAATTGTTAGTTCATATTACTAAATCTCAGACCAAAATTTTTATCACGTGTACATTTGGTCGACCAATAGCAGGACTGCTTTGCTCCACTGTTAACTGAAGTAATGTTTTTCTTCAGAACACTATATCTAAAATATAGGAAGTGGGATCAGAATAGCAGCTGGGATTTCTAAAATTACCCAACCAGACCATCATGGCGTGCACTCACCTGAAAGCCTGCATTTGATTGTCACATGAAACAATCACAAGCAGTTCATATTTGCTGAGTTGTGTGGTTATCAGCCAATTTAGGAACATTTCCAGCATACTAGAACACTGAGCAAATCTTAATAAAATAAATAAATAATAGGCTGATGGTAAGCGCTGTTAGTTCTTTAACACCTTGATAGGGATCAGCTGACTTGCTACAGGGTGAAGATTGAGTATGAATAAAAATACTGTGCAGGACCTTTAAAGAAGATTACACACTGCCTGGCCAAAAAATTATAAGTGAATAATTAAGAGCCTTTGGATAGCTGGATAATTACTGCAGTAATGAATGTTTCAGCAACAGACTGATGCCGTGAGTAGCTTATAATTTGCATCTCAGCTTCTCATCAAGATGTTAATGTGTTTTAGGAGGGTCAAACTATTGGCTCACACCAAGCTCAGAAAATAACCGGAATTGGGAAAAGAAGTGGGAAAAACCTGTGCTAAGGCGTCAACTTTGCGGGAGAAATGTGGTCGGGAACAAATCTTGATTGAGCAGGATTAGAGATCACTTAAACTCTTGATGTTGAATCGTTAAATAATGGACAGTAGAACTCCCAGCTCTGTTTGATAGTGAATTAAATATCAATTTCACATGCACAATGTGACAATAACTGTGTGGTCATAGGAAAACCACTTGTTAGTGAGGCTATTTGGAGAAAAGGCTTCAACTTGCTAGGGAGCTTAAAGATTGGACTCTGGAGCAATGCAAAAAAAATCATGTGGTTTGATAAGTCAAGGTTTTTTTCCATATTTTAGAGCTATATACATTTTAGCAGACGACTTATAGTACTGTGACAGTATACTGTCTAAGAAATTGAGGGTTAAGGGCCAAACAGTGGCAACCTTGCAGTGGTGAGGCTTGAACCAGCGACCTTTCATTTACTAGTCCAGTACCTTAACCACTAGGCTACAACTGCCCTGATATACCCGAAGGCAGTGCTTCCTTTGCTCAGGTCAAGGCTCAGCAATGATTTATGGCAATCAAATGAAGTCAGCTGACTACCTGACTGTCCTACAATCCATCAATGGATTTCTTTCCTCCCTGGCAGATTCCAGGACGATAGATTGGTTCAATTCTACCGCCATCAATACAAGATCTCATTACAATAATGAATGCAACTCTAGATGGAAACAGATGTGACGTTGTAAAAGGTCGTTGGAACGATGCTGTGGCGAATGTGTGGCGTGATCGAAGCTAGCGGTGGTCCAGAAAAATATCAGTGTGCAACTTTTTTTGGCCAGGCAGTTCAACTCCAAACAACAAACTGTAATAATGAGAACATGGTACAGCTGGTATTCTACACTGATAATAAACGTTCACTCTGATGTAAAACACAAGATACCACAGGCATCAGCGCTATCACAGGCTGCCATGGCAGGTTCAATCAAGTACTTCCCATGTCAGCAAATCTCACCTTCGCTTAGTCTTAGTCTGGGCCTAGAGAGGGCCTGCCGGTGCTGGAGCTTTAGAGCACAGTGCACAGACAATGTAGACGGTGTGTGGGGGAAGAAGGGTGGGGTGGTAGGTAAAGAAAGAGCAAGGTAAAAATCGCAGTCATCCTCCCCACATCCTTTAGTCCGATCACTGAGCGTACCCGCCCTTCCCCCTTCTATGATGGGGCGGAACACGGCGAAGACGCTGGGCCGTGATTGGCCGATTTCACAATGGTGATAACACTGGTGGCAGCTACCTTGGACGGTGAGAGTGGCCCGCGTGCCACCGTGCGGGCGAAGCATTGTAAAGCCTCGTACTTGGCCCTCAAAGCATCCAGCTCCAGACGCATGCTGGCGTTCTCACGTGCCAGCTTATCCACCTCTTGCTGCAACAGCTGCTTCTGGCGCTCAAGCTCTTCTTTCTGAGAGACGCGTTTGATGCGGCAGCTGGCGGCGTATCCGCGGTTCTTTAGCGTGCGCCGCCGCTGCTTTAGCCGCACCACGTCCTCCTTGGTGAGGCCACGTAGGTGCTGGTTCAGCTCCCGCACAGACATGGCCACAAGCTCATCGTCACTCAGCGCTGGGGCATTCTCACCCGTCTCCTTCTTCACCTGCAATGGAACATGGCAGAGCTTTTATGATAATACAGCTGTTTTAGCTTTTGGATCTCATTTTAATCAATCACTCAATCCTGGTCAGGGTCGGCGTGTGTTCGGTTCCACCGAGAAACATCAGGGGGAAAGGCAGGAATACAGAGTGCCACCTCACTACAAGGCTTTGACTATCCCTCCCCCTTCAGACATAGCCAGTCTTGTCTGTGTAAACGCCTGGCTGGCCAACAGCACCTTGAAATTTCCAATCCAGTTCTTGGTGGAAGTGGGAACTGGTTTTTAAGCTTAGGAATAATAATTTAATAAAGCTTGTGAGGATTACCTTACAGCTCCAGCAGAAAGATTAAAAATATATACTAAATATCCGACCCAGTAAAACAAATTAGGCATCTAACCCTGGTAGTCACCCTAGTTGAAAAAAATCATTTCTTTCAGTAAATAATACATTTCTATACAGTTCATTCTTGTGATTACTAAGACTTGTACTGAATAGATGATTGTGTAGTATGTTGTTTTGGACAAGGTGTTCCACAAGGTTCACTTCTGGGCCCAATTCTGTTCCAATTCTTTGGTAACAGCATTTTTGTGGTTTGAGACTGACAGACAGTGATGTAGTCAAAATAACAAAGAAATGACATTTAATGGCTGATATTTAGAAAAGTGAAACTTTGAATGTGGGAATTCCTCTGCATACTCTAAGGCTGTGTATGTACACTGTGGGGATTTCGTAGTATAATATTTCCACACCTAGTAAAGTTTACTGCAATTTTTTGTTGTCCTTACTGTTTCATCAATATATCATCAAAAAGCTCATGATAATAGAGCATTTATTAAGTTATTAATTAATGTAATCATTAGCTTAAAATTTGTATGGGTAAATATGGGTGTTGATATGTGTGCATCTAAGAAACTGAGTCATGATGTGAATTTGTCGTTAGCAGACAAAGCATTTGTTGAACACGTCATTTTAGTTTTATTTTCTAATGCATTATATGATCTATGGCCCCTGGTCTATTCATATCCATCATTTCAAATTACTTTTTAACTCTCCTGAAGTAGCCCTGCTTTAGCATTAACAGTTGAGTTTAACTTAATTGTCTTAAAATGAAAGCTTACCTTTACAGCTTTGTTTGGTTTAAAATGAGTCGTCATACCCTGCATGCAGGCAGCTGGTCAGAAGCTATAGAAATATCTGTGGAGAGAATAAGAAAAAATCAGCAAATTATTAATCAGAATATTCAGTACATTTTTATTTGCATTATACAGGGGATTAAAACATCTTGGACATCTTTTTGCTCCATTGTGTTGTGGATTTGATTTTAAATGGATATAATTGCCATTTTTCTTTATCACTCTGTACTTAATCACCCATAAGGTAAAAGTAAAGAGATCCATGGACAGGGATACATCCCTGCAACCTATGCATACCTGGATTTAGGCAGTTTATCCCATTCTTCATGGTAGATTCTCTCAAATCCAGTTGAACATTTGTGATAGACCTGAGGATGGCAATTCACCGATGTTTGCCATTCAATCTAATGGAGCTCAAGCTTAAGAGACACGCTGGCTAGGTGGGTAGCACTGTCGCCTCACAGCAAGAACGTCCTGGATTTGATCCCCAGGTGGGGTGGTCCGGGTGCTCCGGTTTCCTTCCACAGTCCAAAGACATGCAAGTGAGGTGAATTGGAGATACAAAATTGTCCATGACTGTGTTTGATATAACCTTGTGAACTGATGAATGTTGTGTAAGAAGTAACTACTGTTTCTGTTGTGGATGTAACCGAGGGGGGTAAAACATGACATTAAAATCCTAATAAACAAACGAGCTTAAGAGCTTAGGCTGGGAAACATAAAAACATTCAGATATGTACCTCTACATTGTTGTTTTGGCTGTGTGCTTTGGGTCATTGTCACGTATAAAGATTAACTATTGCCCCAGTCTGAGTTTGTGCACTCATTTGGCTGCATTCATCTTATTCATGAAGTGCTGCTCAGATTGGGTGTCTGTCCAGCAGGTTCCCCAATTTCTGCACAGGGCATTTGGAACTCCTAATGCTCACCTCACTTACTAAAGCCCTGCATGGCCAGATGCCCAATCTGGGCAGAAGTTTCAATGCTGTGCCAAGCTTCTTCGCACTTCTTCAAAAATTATTGCAACAATTGGACTTCAGTTGAGTTCTAAACACGTCTCAAGCATAATTAAAGCAAACACGTTGCACCTGAACACATTTTGGAGTGGCACAGCAAAGGCTTGACCTTTGTAAAACTCATAACTCATGTAAATGAGATATTCAATTCATTTTTTTTAAAATGCATTCTCCCAATTTTAGCACGTCCAATTTTTACCCAATTGCGTTATGCTTCCTCTCTACTGGAGCTGATCCCCGCCCCGATTGAGGAGAGCGAGACTGTCACACGCCCCCTCCGACACGTGTGCAGTAGCCGACTGCATCTTTTCACGTGCACGAGGCGCGTTCATGTGACGATCAGCTTTGTGCACGGAGAGCTACACCCTGATCGCATTATTCCTCGACTATTCCTCGGTGCAGACACCATCAACCAGCCAGCAGAGTCGTAATCCGCTCAGTTATGAGGAGTCCCTATCCGGCTCATCCTACCCTATGAACAACAGCCAATCATTGTTCATGCAGACGCCCAGCCCAGCCGGATGGCAGAGCTGAGATTCGATACGATGTATTCGAAATCCCAGCTCTGGTGTGCTAGAGTGTTTTACCGCTGCGCCACCTGAGCGGCTTTGGTTCATTTTTTAAAAAACTTAATGTTTCACTAAATTATGGGTGACTAAGAGTACATTGATTGGTAAAAGTAGCAGTTATATTTATTCAAAATTGAATCCACAATGTAATACATTGCACAAAAGTCAAGGGAATGCACTCTTAATCAACTGTATATATTACACAACATGATTTTTGATTGGCATCATCCCTTAAGTGCACTTCTTTTGTGCCAGAGCGCTGCTCGAATTGTTGATGCCTCCTAACAAAGACATGAGAGGAATCAAGTGTTGAAAACTCTGGCTGTTGACTCAAGGACTACCTGTTTTTTTCCAGCTCTGTCTAGCATACTCAAAGGATTTAGTATTTTGTATGTAAGGATTTCTGCACGTTGGCCAGCAGAGGCCAGCACGGTCATACAAACCGAGCAGAAAACATGGGCAACCCTGTTTGTTGGCTGAGAACGCTCTCACGGTCCAGTTTACTAGACCATTACAAGAACCGGAATAGAAACAGGTCAGCCATTAATATAGAGCTTTGTCTGATTTCTCTGTTCAGCAATCCAAGCAAGAACATTTTTAGTTCTCAATGTAAGCTTTACAAAGCTGTATGAGGAACACAAGAGTTTGAGATGACCGTCATAGGCCACACATCAGTGTGTGGGGTCAGTGTGAGAACGGGAATGCTGCTATAGATGGAGATGCCCTGCTGGATGAGTCACGTGACAAGGCCAGCACTAAACAGTGTTCATTCATAGCCCTGCTAGACAGCCTTAGCATTCTGTTTATATATAACCCACAGTATTCTATTTAAATACATTATAACAATGTTATTAACCACTTGTACTTGTACACCTGCTCATTTACGTAATTCCCAACCAGCTAGGCACATGCTTGCAGCCCAGTGAATAAAATCACAGACATGACCCACAAGCTTTAGCTATGTTTACATCAAACTTCAGAATTGGGGAAAGTGATCAGAGGGAGAGGGACTTGAACCAAGATATTCTTGTTGGTGCCAAACTAGTGGAAAACTGTGGTGGTTTTGTTTATGAGAGAGGTTAAAGGAAGATGGCCAGACAGGTTTGAGCGACCTGAAAGTCTACCATAACCTAGGTAACAACTAGGTAACCATTCTTAACAACTTAGATAAGCAGAAAGGGATCTCAGAATGCTTAAAACCTTGACGCTAATAGCAGAAGACCATTGGGATTGGAATCTAAGATCATAAACAGATTGGAAAAACGCTGTCTGGCCTAAAGAGTTTTGATTTATGCAGCAATGTGCAGATAGAAGGGTCAGAATTTGGCATGGCAGTATTTATCTATGGATCCAAACTGCCTGTATGTATGAGAAATGTTTTCTTGGCACACATTGAGCCCCTAATTCCAATTGAGAGTTGGTTGAATACCATAGCCTAGATGAGAACTGTTGCTTCTCTAAACAGCCACAATTTACCATCTTATACTGACTGCTGTCAGCGTCATGATGTGCCATGTCAAAAAACAACTTTTGTAACTTTGGTTACATTCATGACATGACAGGACAGGTAGACAGACAAGATTCATCAGTTCAAGTCTTTAATGTCTAACACAGTCATGGACGATTTTGTATCTCCAGTTCACCTCACTTGTATGTCTTTGGACTGTGGGAGGAAACCGGAGCTCCCGGAGGAAACCCACCCAGACACGGGGAGAACATGCAAACTCCAAACAGAAAGGACCCACACCGCTCCACCTGGGGATTGAACCCAGGACCTTCTTGCTGTGAGGCAACAGTGCTACCCACTGAGCCACCGTGCCACCCCCCAATTAGTTCAATATATTCTAATGGCCCATCCTAGTCATTAGATTTAATAAATCAGCTTTGGAACCTCCTAGATTAGAAATAAATCTGTACCAATTAACATGGACCAAAATCTCAAAGGGGTGTTTCCAACAGTCTTATAAGTTTTTTTCTCTTTTAGCTGCTTCCATATTTAAGGATCACCACAAACATAATTTAGCATATTTTTTACGCCATTTCTGGAGCAACCCTTCTTATTTTATCAGCACTGAGAGCGCATCGACAAGTGTACCTACCAATAACTAGTCTGTTCCAGACATTCCTCCAAGTTCAAATGTTTAGAATTTTTTTGGAAAACTTTTGGGAACTTTTTTGGAAAACCATTAAAACTGATGCGATTTAGGCATTCTAGTCCAATATCGGTGCCAGACCTTATGAATGCTCTACTGACTGGATGGGGACCAATTCCCATTACACATTACAAAATCTAAAGGAATCGTGGGAAACCTTGCCAAAAGTCCAAAAAAAAAAACAAGCTCACAATCAAGTGTCCACAAGTCATAAATTATGTAAGTCCTGACTACAAAATATTTTTTTATGTTGAGTTTTCATGTGAAGCCTAATAAGACAACTGGAAACCAGTAATCAGTTACTTTTACCAAACATTACCTCACCTTAAATGAGAACAAAGCATGTCGACAATGGTCACACACACCTTTTTTTTTGGGGAACATGTTGGGATCCGTTTTGCTATGCTCAGACTATACAGTATGTGTCTGTTTCAGAGATAAGCAGAACATTCCAGAGTGCACTGTGTCACTGCAAATAGTTTCCCTTACACAGTCACTGTTATATTTTTGTTGTTGGACAATGTGCTTTATCAGGTTCAGAGCTGTGGCTGACAGGCAGACAGGATTCTGTTACATTGGGCTTTCCTGGCTTGCTACATGCCCTTATTTAACTCTCCCGTTTATATTTAGCTCCATGTGCTAACCCTAAAATTCGGCCAACAATGTGATTTAAGTGGAAATGTGATAAGTGATCGCTCATTAGTAGGATGAGGGATCTCAGTGCAGCCCTGAATACAGCATTCTTCAGCAAATGGACGAGATTATTCTTCTGGGTGGTTCATTCCTTATTTCAAGAATAAAAAAATCCATCCTGTCCTGAGTTCCGCATTATCTCTTCCTGAGAATGCAGGTTATCTGTAATCCTTTTTTGTGCTTTTACATTCCTAATCCTTCTTTCCATCTCCAAACAAAACATCTGAATACATATTGCACTGAGATACTGTTGCTGCCTGCAGAAATATACAGCAACAATGGAAACAACCTGGCAGAATTTCTAGTGACAGAAAAACAGTAGCTTTTTAGGATCTATAATTATTTATTTTTTATTTTAACTTAAACTGATTTGGCCTAGACAAATAATACTCTGAAAGGCTTCAAAAGTAGTAACAAAATTAGGCATTTGGGAGGTGCAGTGGTGTAATGCGGTAGTTAGTCAGTGGACATTGGTAGCCTAGTGGGTAGAGCTTTGGGCTATCAATCGAAAGTTTGAGAGTTTGAATCCCAGCTCTGCCATGCAGCCACTGTTGGGCCCTTAAACATGGCCGTTAGATCTTAAAGGAAAATAATTTCAGCCATAGACATGGTTTTAAAAATGATGGTGTAGGATTAGTAAAAGTGAAAAGAAAAGTATTAAATTATTAAAGTGAAACATTGGTTGAATAGCAGGCAGGTGCAGATGTTGGAGATAAAGTAGTCCCTGTCACTTTTTTAACTGGGTAGGGGAAAGCACACCTGCCATGAATTAACTGCCAGTCCAAATAGTTTAGCCATGACATGATCAAAGGCTGAGTAAGACTGGGCATCGTCGGTCAGGTTCAGCATTGATAATAAAGCAGACAGTTGAAACTAAACACCACAAAAGAACAAACCCAAGTCCTGATTTATACCATCTGGACCTCAATGCAGGGCCCCAACTGAGCCCCATTGTGCGTTTCATTTTGAATAAAATACAAATGCTCAAAGGCAGTTATGGTGCGTGCAGTTTTCTAAAAATGCCACTATAAAGACGTTTCTCAAAGCCATATATAGGCAAATGCAACAGTGGTATGCACAAGGGATGACGGCATGCTCTCCGCTGTTCCCATTCTTAATCCAATAATGATCCGTGTCGCTTAACATGGAAAGCAGGGCCGTCCCCATGGGTTAATCCCTAAATAAAACTGTGACAAGTGATGCAAGGCCAGCAGAGATGATAGGAACATTTCCTAGAGAGCAAGTTGGCAGGTTCACGGCTGCTTTTAAAAAGGGCTGCGTCAGGGAGGGAGTCCCATGCTTTTCTTTCCAGGGAAGACCGAATGAAAAAAGAGCCTTTCTATATATGTGGGCCTCTAGTCTTTGAGTCCTGTCCCTCACCCACGGTGAATTTGCCTTCAAATTCCTTCAGCGTGTGGTTGCTGCGTACCGACTTCTCACAGTAGAGAGTTGACCTGATGAGAAAGGGGCCCCTTTTCCTGCCAAAGTGGCAAAGCCCAGCATCCCAAAGCAACGTTTTCATCATCCCATTCAGAACAACGGGTGCATTTTTCCTTCTACCCATTCCAGCGATGCCTTTGGCGACGTGAGTCCGACAGGCTGGGGAACATTGGAGCTCTTATTCAAGTTATAAAGAGCAAGGCTAGCAAAACAGAAAAACATGTCACGGGGAAAGGCCTGAAAGAGACGCCACAGAGAGGGTGCAAAAGCGGGGATAAATGAGCCAAATTCCTCAGCTACACATTTGGAGAGGGGGCCTCAAATTTCCATATGGAAAGCTGCATACTTACTGCATAACTCTGTCACGTTCAGAAAACCTAGACAACTAGTAAAAGATGTTCAAGCTTATCTTGTTTACTTCAATTAGAACAAGACTAAACCCAAAGTTTGGACCAATATCCAGGGCTAGGCATGGGGCCTCATGAACATTTTCTGTGTTTTTTTTTTAACAGTTTAGTCGCATTAACAATGTTTTTTTGCTATATATATAAGGGTTCTTCAAAATGTTTCCACACTTTTTAAAACTCTATTTATTAAGAATTTCAAAAACAAATGACATATCTTTTTTACACAGTCACCCTCTGATGCATTTTTTTCTAGCGTCATTAATGCCATCAGCAAAAAAAAACATGTTTTTGGAGCGTGTAGCTATTGATGCACTGCTGGTTTCACATCATCATCATCACATGAAAATCTTCTTCCTTTTAAAGCTTCTTTGAGCGTCCAAAAAGGTGGAAAGCAGATGGTGCTAATACCGGACTATATACAGTGTATCACGAAAGTGAGTACACCCCTCACATTTCTGCAAATATTTCATTATATCTTTTCATGGGACAACACTATAGACATGAAACTTGGATATAACTTAGAGTAGTCAGTGTACAGCTTGTATAGCAGTGTAGATTTACTGTCTTCTGAAAATAACTCAACACACAGCCATTAATGTCTAAATAGCTGGCAACATAAGTGAGTACACCCCACAGTGAACATGTCCAAATTGTGCCCAAATGTGTCGTTGTCCCTCCCTGGTGTCATGTGTCAAGGTCCCAGGTGTAAATGGGGAGCAGGGCTGTTAAATTTGGTGTTTTGGGTACAATTCTCTCATACTGGCCACTGGATATTCAACATGGCACCTCATGGCAAAGAACTCTCTGAGGATGTGAGAAATATAATTGTTGCTCTCCACAAAGATGGCCTGGGCTATAAGAAGATTGCTAACACCCTGAAACTGAGCTACAGCATGGTGGCCAAGGTCATACAGCGGTTTTCCAGGACAGGTTCCACTCGGAACAGGCTTCGCCAGGGTCGACCAAAGAAGTTGAGTCCACGTGTTCGGCGTCATATCCAGAGGTTGGCTTTAAAAAATAGACACATGAGTGCTGCCAGCATTGCTGCAGAGGTTGAAGACGTGGGAGGTCAGCCTGTCAGTGCTCAGACCATACACCGCATACTGCATCAACTCGGTCTGCATGGTCGTCATCCCAGAAGGAAGCTGACGCACAAGAAAGCCCGCAAACAGTTTGCTGAAGACAAGCAGTCCAAGAACATGGATTACTGGAATGCCCTGTGGTCTGACGAGACCAAGATAAACTTGTTTGGCTCAGATGGTGTCCAGCATGTGTGGCGGCGCCCTGGTGAGAAGTACCAAGACAACTGTATCTTGCCTACAGTCAAGCATGGTGGTGGTAGCATCATGGTCTTGGGCTGCATGAGTGCTGCAGGCACTGGGGAGCTGCAGTTCATTGAGGGAAACATGAATTCCAACATGTACTGTGACATTCTGAAACAGAGCATGATCCCCTCCCTTCGAAAACTGGGCCTCATGGCAGTTTTCCAACAGGATAACGACCCCAAACACAACCTCCAAGATGACAACTGCCTTGCTGAGGAAGCTGAAGGTAAAGGTGATGGACTAAACCCAATTGAGCACCTGTGGCGCATCCTCAAGTGGAAGGTGGAGGAGTTTAAGGTGTCTAACATCCACCAGCTCCGTGATGTCATCACGGAGGAGTGGAAGAGGATTCCAGTAGCAACCTGTGCAGCTCTGGTGAATTCCATGCCCAGGAGGGTTAAGGCAGTGATAATAATGGTGGTCACACAAAATATTGACACTTTAGGCACAATTTGGACATGTTCACTGTGGGGTGTACTCACTTATGTTGCCAGCTATTTAGACATTAATGGCTGTGTGTTGAGTTATTTTCAGAAGACAGTAAATCTACACTGCTATACAAGCTGTACACTGACTACTCTAAGTTATATCCAAGTTTCATGTCTATAGTGTTGTCCCATGAAAAGATATAATGAAATATTTGCAGAAATGTGAGGGGTGTACTCACTTTCGTGATACACTGTATATATATACAGTGTATCACAAAAGTGAGTACACCCCTCACATTTCTGCAGATATTTAAGTATATCTTTTCATGGGACAACACTGACAAAATGACACTTTGACACAATGAAAAGTAGTCTGTGTGCAGCTTATATAACAGTGTAAATTTATTCTTCCCTCAAAATAACTCAATATACAGCCATTAATGTCTAAACCACCGGCAACAAAAGTGAGTACACCCCTAAGAGACTACACCCCTAAATGTCCAAATTGAGCACTGCTTGTCATTTTCCCTCCAAAATGTCATGTGACTCGTTAGTGTTACTAGGTCTCAGGTGTGCATAGGGAGCAGGTGTGTTCAATTTAGTAGTACAGCTCTCACACTCTCTCATACTGGTCACTGAAAGTTCCAACATGGCACCTCATGGCAAAGAACTCTCTGAGGATCTTAAAAGACGAATTGTTGCGCTACATGAAGATGGCCAAGGCTACAAGAAGATTGCCAACACCCTGAAACTGAGCTGCAGCACAGTGGCCAAGATCATCCAGCGTTTTAAAAGAGCAGGGTCCACTCAGAACAGACCTCGCGTTGGTCGTCCAAAGAAGCTGAGTGCACGTGCTCAGCGTCACATCCAACTGCTGTCTTTGAAAGAGAGGAGCAGGAGTGCTGTCAGCATTGCTGCAGAGATTGAAAAGTTGGGGGGTCAGCCTGTCAGTGCTCAGACCATACGCCGCACACTACATCAAATTGGTCTGCATGGCTGTCACCCCAGAAGGAAGCCTCTTCTGAAGTCTCTACACAAGAAAGCCCGCAAACAGTTTGCTGAAGACATGTCAACAAAGGACATGGATTACTGGAACCATGTCCTATGGTCTGATGAGACCAAGATTAATTTGTTTGGTTCAGATGGTCTCAAGCATGTGTGGCGGCAATCAGGTGAGGAGTACAAAGATAAGTGTGTCATGCCTACAGTCAAGCATGGTGGTGGGAATGCCATGGTCTGGGGCTGCATGAGTGCAGCAGGTGTTGGGGAGTTACATTTCATTGAGGGACACATGAACTCCAATATGTACTGTGAAATACTGAAGCAGAGCATGATCCCCTCCCTCCGGAAACTGGGTCGCAGGGCAGTGTTCCAGCATGATAATGACCCCAAACACACCTCTAAGACGACCACTGCTTTATTGAAGAGGCTGAGGGTAAAGGTGATGGACCGGCCAAGCATGTCTCCAGACCTAAACCCAATAGAACATCTTTGGGGCATCCTCAAGCGGAAGGTGGAGGAGCGCAAAGTCTCGAATATCCGCCAGCTCCGTGATGTCGTCATGGAGGAGTGGAAAAGCATTCCAGTGGCAACCTGTGAAGCTCTGGTAAACTCCATGCCCAGGAGAGTTAAGGCAGTTCTGGGAAATAATGGTGGCCACACAAAATATTGACACTTCAGGAACTTTCACTAAGGGGTGTACTCACTTTTGTTGCCGGTGGTTTAGACATTAATGGCTGTATATTGAGTTATTTTGAGGGAAGAATAAATTTACACTGTTATATAAGCTGCACACAGACTACTTTTCATTGTGTCAAAGTGTCATTTTGTCAGTGTTGTCCCATGAAAAGATATACTTAAATATCTGCAGAAATGTGAGGGGTGTACTCACTTTTGTGATACACTGTATATATATAATGTCAGTTAAATGACATTAAAGAACTTTCATCATCAACATAATTAAAAAGTTTGTACGTTTAACCCCACATGTTTTTATAAAACCCATAATAACCTTATAGAATAACTTATGTTTTTATTTTATTTTCATGTTTTACAATCGCTTTATCCTGATCAGGGTCGCAATGGGACTGGTTACCCCAGATTGACTGGGTGTAATACAGCAATACACCCTGGAAAGGACGGGGACCCAGCCTACCCCTAACGCCCCTAAGTAGACACCTGAATGACCGATAGCAAAGTATTCAAACCTTGTATTCAAAGCAGCCACTTTGCCACCCAAGCAGCCTAAAATCATTTGTATCCAATATAAATAAATGTGTATATGTTGTGTATGGTAAATTGTATCACCATCACTTTTTAGGCTTATATTTATTAGTCATAGCCAAAGCTAGCTGAGTCTTTCAGGCAGCTATAATGATGGATGTCATTTAACTGTAAGACATGGCTTCCTTCATTTTCCATTTTTTATTTCATTTTCTTCTACTGCTTTATCCTGGTAAGGCTTGTGGTGGGTCCTGTCAAGGTGGGGGAAACACAGTGATACCTTATGCTGAGTTAATTTGTTCAGGTTGGCTGGTATATTGTAAAAACTGCCAGAATTAGAAGCTGCTGGAAATACTTTCATTGCGATTTTAAGAGACATCCATTTTATACACTTTTAATATGGGTAATATTTTGTATGTGTGCTTCATTTCCTATCACACAACAGCTACCAGCCTGGGTGAGTAAGTTCTAACACATGCTCCATCTAATACTCCTGATGTCAGGCACAACCTCTTTTCAAACTGTTGCTCATGTCACAGGTTTGCTAAAAGTACCAGACAGGGCACTAATGGTACCAAAAGCTCACAGACAAATAAGGTTACAGATGAGAAATGCCATTCCTCTTACCAAGAGCATGGACGCAACCATGTTCTCTCCGACTCCCAGTTATCTCCAGATGACGGAGTGAACACTCCACTGCGCTGAAAATTGAGAGTTTAGTAGAGGTTGACAGATTTTTTTTTAAGTACATCTGATACTATTGTGATTATCTGCTGCGGTGCCTGCAGCGGTACTGGATATGCAGGTCAAATCAGAAACAAAACCAAAAGAATCCTATTAGACATCCGTCCAAATAAAACCTCGGGCAAAAAATGAGTCTACGCTTGTTAACTTCACTTTCAGTCTGTGTGTGTGCTGACAGGTGATGTTTTTCTGGAACCCACTTGGATAGTTACCGAAAGTTCAATGCTCATAAATGTTAGCAGTCTTTAACAAACGTTTAAAGGTGCGTTTTGGGTTATTTTAAATACTTAGGGTTGGTTTCCCAGACAGGGATTAAGGCTAGTCCAGGACTACATTTTGCTTTAAATGGGGAATCTCCATTCAAAATGCTGTGTAGTCTAGGACTAGGCTTAATCCCTGTCTGTGAAACCAACCCTTAGTGTTCACAATTTACTTTTTGTTAACATCACACTGAAAATCAAAACTATATTATTATTATTGTTGTTTACTGTTATTACTATTATTATTTTTACTATTATAATTATTGTTGATACTATTACTATTATTATCGTTGTTGTTATTATTATTACTATTATTATTATCACCCCCAGTTTCTCCTAATTTAGTCATTTTGAATTTACTGCTACATGTACGTTTACACTTACACATTTAGCAAACACTTTTACAAACACGGCTTACAATTATCACTCAATACAATTTGTTCAGGGGCCCAACAGTGGCAGCTCATGGCCTGAACTGGCACTGTTTTGATGACTAGTCCAGTACCCTAACCACTAAGATACCACTGCCCGCTGTTACAGTTCATTTGTACACCTGCACTACACCAACTCTAGCCAAGGAGAGCCGCAGACGAGAACCCTCCGGGATGTAAGATTACTGTCTTCTTCTTTCCACCAGCCAGCACTGGATTCCCAGAGATCAGAGGATCATGCTATGCTCTATGTCTTCCTCCACTGCTTGTGCATTGATTGTGGTAGCTCAGAGATTAAGCTACAGCACTGTTGATTGGTTTGATAGTTGATGGTTTATCTATTGTTTTAATAGCCACTTTATTTTGGTGTAACCTGACAACACTGTACAGAGCACCAATCAATGTATTCATTAAAATGTAATTTTAAGTAGCCAATCTGCCATGTCTGCATGTTATTTGGAAAAAACTGAAGTACCCAGAGGAAACCTATGCAGGATGAATCTAAAGGTCCCCAGGACAAATATTGCTATGCAGCATCATTGATGGAAGACAATGAGATGTGGACAACTCTCCTATTTATTAAACTTCAGCGTTTTATCCACAGCCATTACTAACGCTGTAAATAAATTTTGGAAATGATTTCCTTCCCAATTTTTCCATGGTTTTGGAATGGGATGTAGCCACACGGTTAAGGTACTGGACTAGTAAGCAGAAGGTTGCTGGTTCAAACCTTACCACTGCCAGGTTGCAACTGTTGGGCCCTTGAGCAAGGCCCTAAAACCCTCAGTTGCATAAACTGTATACTGTAAATGCAGAAAATTTAAATGTAATGTACATTTGTTAGGACAATGGTGGCTCAGTGGTTAAGATATTGGACTAGTAAGCAAAAGGTTGCTGGTTCAAACCCCACCACTGCCAGGTTGCTACTGTAAGTCGCTTTGGATGAAAGCGTCCACTAAATGCCACAAATGTAAATGTCCAAAAAGTTCACGTTCAAGTGTCCAAATACCAAATTATGTGTTCAGTACATTTAAGGTGAGCTCAAGTCCAGCTTGTGTCAGCTGTGTTTCCGGATAATGATTTCATTTGGCTTTTTCTGTTGGTTCATCAGCTGCTTCAACCTGGTGAGACTTGCAGTGGGTCCGGTTCCATCCAGAGTTATTGGATGCAAGGAATGAACACACTTTGGACAGGGTACCAATCCATTACAGGGCTTTAGCCACCGCCCAATCCTTCAGACATAGCCAATCATGACTGTGTAGATGGCAAGCTGGCCAATAGCTAGTGAGCTGTGGGTTCCAGTGGGCTAGAGTGATAGATTGTTGCATCACCTGAGCACCCATTTAAAAACATTTACATTTTGAGCATTTAGCAGACGCTTTAATCCAAAGCGGCTTATAGTACTGTGACAGTATACAATCTAAGCAATTGAGGGTTAAGGGCCTTGTTCAAGGGCCCAACAGTGACAACCTTGTAGTGGTGGGCTCGAATTAGCGACCTTTTGATCAGTGGCGGCTCCTGCCAAATCTCTCAGGGGGGGGCAACTGTTGCGATGATGGCCAAGGTGACCCGTTCAATGGGTAAATTAAAGCTTAAATAATTAACATCTTAAGTCATCGGTCAGTTTGCCCTCACAAATAACTTTGAACATGGAGAGAGACCAGCTTTACCATTAATCATACAATTAAGTAAAGCCTTCACCCTAACAATTTAATTCAGTCTTCATCAGATAGCACTTTATTTTAGGTGCAGCAGATCCAGAATAAAGATTGGCATCGGGGCTGATGTGCAATGAATAAAGAAGTACAATTAAACAATTGGGATAAGTGCAATAAGTGCGATCACAATTCACAATTTAAAAATTACATTACTTACTTGTAATTTACTTGTAACTTATATGATTTCCCCTCCTTTGTAGATACTTGATGTTTAAATTTGGTCTGGGTGGCCCTAATTCTTAAGTTGCTAATTTATCCTGATTACACGATGGAGTTGCTCCGAACTGAGGTGATGGTAGTCATGGTGACGAGATCGCGACACCAGGTTACGTGTGACGCAAGCACGTAAGTGCGAGCCCTCCCGGAACCCATTCAGAATGTATTGCAGCGCCTGCAGTTCGAGAAAAAGAGCCTTAACATGAGTCTATGAGAGCAACCCGGGGCGATTTTCAGTCAGACCGAAGTCGCCCCGAAAAGGTGCGGTGCTGTACGGAACACAACTCGATGCTGATTGGACTACGATATTCACAGGCAAGACAGACTGTCCAGAACAGTCACAGCCGTGATAGAAAAATGTCTTCCCTTTCGCCCTTTGGTGGTGCGTCGCCCGATCGCCCTAAGGAACGAGCCGCCCCTGCTTTTGATTACTAGTCCAGTACTCTAACCCTAGACTACAACATTGTTCATAAGCTGTATGAATTTTACTGTTGCACTCATCAAATTTAGAATGAGCGTACACTGGTTAAAATAACAATGAAGATAAGGTTAAATATAAAATGTTATTGTTTAAATACAGGTTCAAATGAATTACCATGTAACTGCGTTCTTTGTTTATTCGCATCTCACATCCTGCCCAGACTTTTCTGGAATTGAAGTTTGTACCATGTGACACGTTGTTGCTACTATGTAACCTTTATTCTAGCACAGCAGCTGTGTCATCATTTCTTATCTGCCTATGCTAAATAACCGTGACGATATCAAAACACTGATCGAACTATCAAAGCAAGAACATAAATGCCTGGTAACTTCAAACACTGGATGAGTCAGAACCATTTCAACAGCACCATGACTGTGGAGACATGAAAATAATAAAGAAAACGGATGGGCAGATATGACCATTGCTTCATCGGAGATGACTTCAGCAGTCTTGTGATCAGATCTGTGTCCCTCCAGGCTCGGCAGGGATGGAGTCAGCGTGAGCTCAGAATCAGTGCCTTACGCAGACCCGGAGTTCAATAATGTGAATATTCAAGCTTCTGAGAAGAAGCAGTGTATGGTAGAACTTTTTTTAGGGATCCCCAAGGAAAGATGATCATCAGCCTGTGTTAAAATATGTAGGTGTGTTATCATAAGAATGTTGCTTACTGTGTCAAAGCCCATGGTAACAGACAATATTATCCTTGTTAAAATGTTTTGCACGTTGCAGGTTTTTCTAAAACAAAAATGGAGAAGTGATGAAATTCTTCTGCTAAATCATAGTCTGTCAAAAACATGAACATATTGGACAAAACTAGAATTATTAGGGTTGAAAGACAGTCACTTTGAAATGTATAAACTTAGTGAGTGATCCCACTATCCAAAAGTCAATTCTAAGTGCGGACTAGTGCTCCAACCCAAAAATATAGAGCCAAAAACACCCTGTGATCAGAAAACGTCCACTTCATGAAGAACTAAAGTTAGATTAGCACAAAAAAAGAAAAAAAGAAAATGCGTGAAAAAGAAAATAGCTTCAGTGTCTGTACATCTACAACAAGTACTAACCTAATAAAGAGGCCAGCAGGTTTAAACAGTATTTTAAAATCCCAACAACACTGCTGCACCTACTACACATACCAGTTAACACATACGACTATGTCATTTTCATGTTAGTGCTAAGATTGGTCCACTACCCAGACAACATCTGGTCAGTTCAGGTTCAATGCCAAACACAGTCACAGACACGTTTTTGGACTGTGGGAGGAAACCGGTGCGCCCAGAGGAAACCCATGCATACATGGGGAGAACATGCAAACTCCACACAGAAAGGACCTGGACCGTTCTATCTGGGAATCAAACCCAGGACCTTCTTGCTGTGAGTTGACAGTCCGATCCATGGAGGCCACACCTCGCAACTTACAGGAGTTAAAGGATCTGCTGCTAACATCTTGGTGCCAGATACCACAGCACACCTTCAGGGGGCTAATGGAGTCCATGCCTTGATGGGTCAGGGCTGTTTTGGCAGCAAAAGGGGGACCAACACAATATTAGGAAGGTGGTCATAATGTTATGCCTGATCAGTGTATATATACAGTGTATCACAAAAGTGAGTACACCCCTCACATTTCTGCAGATATTTAAGTATATCTTTTCATGGGACAACACTGACAAAATGACACTTTGACACAATGAAAAGTAGTCTGTGTGCAGCTTATATAACAGTGTAAATTTATTCTTCCCTCAAAATAATTCAATATACAGCCATTAATGTCTAAACCACCGGCAACAAAAGTGAGTACACCCCTTAGTGAAAGTTCCTGAAGTGTCAATATTTTGTGTGGCCACCATTATTTCCCAGAACTGCCTTAACTCTCCTGGGCATGGAGTTTACCAGAGCTTCACAGGTTGCCACTGGAATGCTTTTCCACTCCTCCATGACGACATCACGGAGCTGGCGGATATTCGAGACTTTGCGCTCCTCCACCTTCCGCTTGAGGATGGCCCAAAGATGTTCTATTGGGTTTAGGTCTGGAGACATGCTTGGCCAGTCCATCACCTTTACCCTCAGCCTCTTCAATAAAGCAGTGGTCGTCTTAGAGGTGTGTTTGGGGTCATTATCATGCTGGAACACTGCCCTGCGACCCAGTTTCCGGAGGGAGGGGATCATGCTCTGCTTCAGTATTTCACAGTACATATTGGAGTTCATGTGTCCCTCAATGAAATGTAACTCCCCAACACCTGCTGCACTCATGCAGCCCCAGACCATGGCATTCCCACCACCATGCTTGACTGTAGGCATGACACACTTATCTTTGTACTCCTCACCTGATTGCCGCCACACATGCTTGAGACCATCTGAACCAAACAAATTAATCTTGGTCTCATCAGACCATAGGACATGGTTCCAGTAATCCATGTCCTTTGTTGACATGTCTTCAGCAAACTGTTTGCGGGCTTTCTTGTGTAGAGACTTCAGAAGAGGCTTTCTTCTGGGGTGACAGCCATGCAGACCAATTTGATGTAGTGTGCGGCGTATGGTCTGAGCACTGACAGGCTGACCCCCCACCTTTTCAATCTCTGCAGCAATGCTGACAGCACTCCTGCACCTATCTTTCAAAGACAGCAGTTGGATGTGATGCTGAGCACGTGCACTCAGCTTCTTTGGACGACCAACGCGAGGTCTGTCCTGAGTGGACCCTGCTCTTTTAAAACGCTGGATGATCTTGGCCACTGTGCTGCAGCTCAGTTTCAGGGTGTTGGCAATCTTCTTGTAGCCTTGGCCATCTTCATGTAGTGCAACAATTCATCTTTTTAGATCCTCAGAGAGTTATTTGCCATGAGGTGCCATGTTGGAACTTTCAGTGACCAGTATGAGAGAGTGTGAGAGCTGTACTACTAAATTGAACACACCTGCTCCCTATGCACACCTGAGACCTAGTAACACTAACAAATCACATGACATTTTGGAGGGAAAATGACAAGCAGTGCTCAATTTGGACATTTAGGGGTGTAGTCTCTTAGGGGTGTACTCACTTTTGTTGCCGGTGGTTTAGACATTAATGGCTGTGTATTGAGTTATTTTGAGGGAAGAATAAATTTACACTGTTATATAAGCTGCACACAGACTACTTTTCATTGTGTCAAAGTGTCATTTTGTCAGTGTTGTCCCATGAAAAGATATACTTAAATATCTGCAGAAATGTGAGGGGTGTACTCACTTTTGTGATACACTGTATATTACTATATATTTATTATACAGTATATTTACTGTTTATAAGAATCTATAGGTTATTACTTGTATTATTATTTTTAGCTGTGTATTGTGTATTGTATATATGCACATACATACACCGATCAGCCATAACATTAAAACCACCTCCTTGTTTCTTCACACATTGTCTATTTAATCAGCTCCACTTACCATATAGAAGCACTTTATAGTTCTACAATTACTGACTGTAGTCCATCTGTTTCTCTGCATGCTTTGTTATTCCCCTTTCATGCTGTTCTTCCATGGTCAGGACTCTCCCAGGACCACCACAGAGCAGGTATTATTTGGGTGGTGAGTCATTCTCAGCACTGCAGTAACACTGACATGGTGGTGGTGTGTTAGTGTGTGTTGTGCTGGTATGAGTGGATCAGACACAGCAATGTTGATGGAGTTTTTAAACACCTCACTGTCACTGCTGGACTGAGAATAGTCCACCAACCAAAAACATCAAGCCAACAGCGCCCCATGGGCATCGTCCTGTGAACACTGATGAAGGTCTAGAAGATGACCAACTCAAACAGCAGCAATAGATGAACGATTGTCTCTGACTTTACATCTACAAGATGGACCAATTAGGTAGGAGTGTGTAATAAAATGGACAGTGAGTGGACACAGTATTTAAAAACTCCAGCACAACACACACTAACACACCACCATCATGTCATTGTCACTGCAGGGCTGAGAATCATCCACCACCTTAATAATACCTGCTCTGTAGTGGTCCTGTGGGGGTCCTGACCATTAAAGACCGGGTGAAAGCAGGCTTAAAAAAGTATGTAGAGAAATAGATGTACTACAGTCAGTAATTGTAGAACTACAAAGTGCTTCTATATGGTAAGTGGAGCTGATAAAATGGACAGTGAGTGTAGAAACAAGGAGGTGGTTTTAATGTTATGGCTGATCAGTGTATATGTACTTTTGCTACACCCTACTTACATGTTTATTTGTATTCATTGTATTTCTTGTTCAACTACTGGAGGCCAAAATAAATAACGTATCTGTCTGTCTGTCTGTCTGTCTGTCTGTCTGTCTGTCTGTCTGTCTATCTAATTAGATAAAGTCAAACCAAGCAGCAGTTTTCAGTGCTTATGTTCCGTTGATGAATAAAACACTTGCTCGGCCTGGTTGTTTGTTTTTCTATCTCTCTACCCACTACTCAAACCCACTACCGAGCAGATTCATGGCTCAGCTTCCTCTCTTTCTGCTGAGAGAAGAGTTTGAAAGGAACAGCTCCTCCCTGCTCAGTTTTTCACAGGGAGGTAAAAAAAAGGCCCGTCTACTGTGGCTCGTAGAGCAGAGTGATCGGCGGGATCTTATGTAAAGGAAACTGAGTGCATAGCCCAGCAGTGAGTCACGCTGTTTACTGGTAAAAGCGAGGACGAGCGGCTGAGAATCACACCCTCCCGAAATGACGTTTCCTGGAAAATCCTGTCGTTTCTCAGAGCGGAAGGAAAAGTACGGAGAACGGACTGGCGTTCCTGCCGGAACTTTCTGCGGATAGGGAGGAGAGGTGGATATGTGAGCAAAGCAACACCCCCCTGCCCCCCCCACCCAAACTTGGAACACAGGGATTTAGAGGAATGTAAAGAATGCACAAAACAAAGACCAGCCCATCCAATTGGCCTATGCACGACGGGAAGCTATTACACCGTGGCTAACAGGGAAAAGTAGCGTCCTCGATCTCACAGCAAAAATGTGAAGCGCAGATATTTTCAGATGTGTTACAAAACTGGGATTCATCCGGTAATTCAAGCAGTAGATTTGCAGTGAAATACCTACTGCTCACTACACTGTTAAACCACATTGCACACACTGTACTTATTTATCCCTTCATTATTTATACTCAGCACTGCTTACTGCACACAGTATACTGAATCACTGTACATATTTATTTAGTCTAATAATATTCTACACTCCACAGCTATTTTTTAAACAATTTAATATATATTCATTTATTCATTGTCTATTTTACCACCTCTTTACCCTATTCAGGATTGGGTCTGAATTAATGGGCGAAAGGAAAAACACACCCTGGACAGGTTGCCAGTCTATCACACATCTAGGGCAATAGCAGTAGTAGTAGCTGCATGTCTTTGGACTGTGGGAAGAAACCAGTGCATCTATGTATATGTATATCAGCCATAACATTAAAACCACCTCCTTGTTTCTACACTCACTGTCCATTTTATCAGCTCCACTTACCATATAGAAGCACTTTGAAGTTCTACGATTACTGACTGTAGTCCATCTGTTTCTCTACATACCTTTTTAGCCTGCCATGACCCCCACAGGACCAACACAGAGCAGGTATTATTTTTTGGTTGGTGGACTATTCTCAGTCCAGCAGTAACAGTGACAATGCTGCTGTGTCTGATTCACTCATACCAGCACAACACACACTAACACACCACCACCATGTCAGTATCACTGCAGTGCTGAGAATGATCCACCACCTAAAAAGTACCTGCTCTGTGGTGGTCCTGTGGGGGTAAACATGTGATGATTCGCTGACATTTTATCATTACAAGCAACAAAATGATTCAATCAGGTTTGCCAGTAACCCCCCCTTTCTAAATATGATCTTTAATGCCCACTTTTATGTTCCTTCTAACCTCATCCAGTATCCTCTGAGCAATTTTGGATCCTCTCAGTTGTAACACTCACCAGCCTTCCACAGTTCTACATAACGTGCAGATAAAAATGTATTTGTAATAAACAAAATTAGAGGAAAAAAACATGACTAATGCAGATGCTTTTAAACAGCTGTAATGCATGACAGTTTGGCCTGGATAAAATAAGGAGGATTATGTCAAGTGGGGCATCCAGCATAAAACTGTGCAAAATCAGGATGATCCGCTTTGGCGACACCTAAATACGGTTCATCTGACCACTCACACAAATTTCTGCTCAGCATAAAGTGACCGTGTTTCATTCCTGAACTTGGCTAGAGACCACTGTTCTACATTCCTTTTCATAGATGCACTAAATCTAGTCTCTATTATTTGATATGGCCAAAAAGAAATCACCTGCTATTGAAATTAGGAGGCCATACCACACACATACCATAAGTATCTGGTGGGAACCATGTTTGCACTCGTGAGCAGTAAAGGTAGGGTGAAGATAAGTGTCTATAACGAGACTAAACAAGAACACTCAGACCCGTGTTTTCTCAGGAATGTTATGCACTCGCTATAATTAAATAGTTTTCATTCTATAAATATTTCCACCTTATTTGTAATAGCAATAAAAAGATCATATCCTACCCTGCACTTTTAGTAATACCGTTCTGACATTTTTAAGTAACAATTTGTCATTTGGCAAGCACTTGAAACCAAAGCAGCATACGTGAGGTCCAGGAACCAACTTTTCCTATTGTTGTTTAAAACATTTCTGCTGACTTTGCTTACATACCCACATTCCATGTCTTGGAAGGCATTTTATGTAAATAAATTGTAAAATAAAAGCATTTTTACAAAAATAGATAAAACAACAAGGAATGCAAACTATTCAGGCACAAGTAGGTAACTAGGGAGGTAACTAGCATAAACACAGAATCAGACAAATGGGATCTCAGCTCCAGACGGCTTATCCGCGGTCCAAAACCACACTGTGGTGTGGTCATTTCTGTCAAATCCAGGAATTGGTAAGAGTAGCCGGAAAAGGGCAGGGTGCAGCTGGCACATCACAGTCCAGACACCCCCACAGGAGCTGATCTAGAGCTAAGGCATTCCGTACCAATCCCAGCCCAGTCAAAACTAAGCAACAAGCTAACGACTTACAAATACAAACTGACCACATGTGCTTTAGATTATTAATAAGGCCCTACCTAATTTACGGGCGTGAAATGAGCCGTTTCCTGTATAATATGCAATTTGCTGTGAAATTCAAAATTCAAGGTTTGTGTTTAGCGATTTAACATTTTTCATTTGTGTAGCGTATAAAATATGAGGCACAATATGATGCGGTCCTAGCAATCATATGGCATCATAGTTACGTTAGTGTAACAGACTTGTCTGTGCTGTAGTGTGCTGACAATGTTTGATGTATGTGTTTAAGTATTGAGTGCATTTTGTCCCTTTTGGGGTTTCCATAATCAATGGAAAAGTGTGCTTCTCTACACACGTGATCATCTTTTGTCTGTACTCAAAAGAACAAGCCATTAAAGTATTATGCTTCCGATATTTTGTCTATGTACAGTTTATTTCTTACTTTATAAACTCAGCAAACTCTAAAGATGCTCGGTTACACTAGCAATCAGTTAGACAAAATGTCCAAGATGTCGAAGTCTAAAGCAGCTAAAAACACGACTCTGTGGATGAACAGGATGGTATGTCAAAACTCAGTCTTTTGGTCTTTAAGAGGAAGCTATTGAGGTAGGCCGTGCTGTGTATTGTAGCTTCCATTGATTCTATAATTTAATTTATGGCTGTTTTTTAATGACTGTAGTAAAATGTGGCACTTTTCTTTAAAAATCAGTGAAATCTGTGATTTTTGAAAAACCAGGTCCGTGAAATTAAGCACATTTTACCGTGAATTTAGTAGGGCCCTAATCATTAAACATTTAGATATTGGCCATCCTTTTGCTTTCATCTGCTAAGATTCAACACCAACAAACATGACCCCTGATGCCTTGGAGATGAACTTAGTCAGAATAGCTAGCGTCTGTGTCACAATGACTAAGTCCAATATTGCAGCTCAAATAGAAATGCGCAGGCTCTGGAGTTTCCTGTGTTGCATCCTGACTAATTATTTCACCAACCACCACATTTTTTTATTCACTTTCAATGTCTGCTTTGAAAAACCACAAAGAGTACAGTAAGCATCCGGATCTGTTCACTCAAGCATGCAGTTCCTACCACAACAGTCATATTGAGAGGGTAGTTTTGATGTGAGACGTCACATCTGCATCATATCAGTTCAAACCTCCAGCGATACATGTGACTATCACTGGTGATGGAAGCTACGTGCATACAGGCCAATGCTAGCACGGCAGCCCACGCCGGTGACTGGCCCATGTGTGCATCTCATGATAGAGCTGAAGTGTCTACTTCCTCTGGGCTTCTAAAAGAGGCGATGAGACCGCACAATAGGTGTGGGAGGTCAAAACCGCAGATACCTAAGTCAACGTGAGTCAGAATAACCCACAGACAAGGTCATGCTGCGTGCGTACAGTGTGACATAAAGAGCCATGCTGGGGTGTGCCGCCTCCGAGATTTTCCACATCACAGGGCAAAGGGCAGATATCAGCATACATGTTCCAGCATGTAATCATTTAAGATTTCGCTCATAGTGAAATTAGTAGGACACACTGTATGAAAGAAAAGTATGGTTCAAGCCCCATCACTACCAAGTTGCCAATGCTGGGCTTCTAATCAAGGCCTTTAACTATGTGCATCCTGTCAGTAAGTCGCTTTAGATATAAGTGTGCAAATATTAATATTTTGTTGCCTTTGAATAAAACATATCATCATCACAGGTGGATGTTCACTGGATGTCCAGTGGTAAATTAAGCTAGCCCACTACAGCCGGGATCCAGAGTTCTTATCCTCATTGGTGCTATTGGCTTAGCACTTTTGGACTAGGGAGATAGTCAAGGTCCTGCAATGGATTGGCATCCTGTCCGGGGTGTGTTACTGCATTGCGGCCAGTGATTCCAGAGAAGCTAGGCCCACGTGACCAATATGAAGCTGTGGTACCACATAAAATTGAAATATCCATGGTGTTATTTTATTGCAGGAAATTATATGCTTTGAACCATGCTCCACCGGTGAACAAAGCAATGTCCATAATGACCATGGTTTATTGGGTTTGATGGGGAGGAACTCCAGAGTTCGGACCTCAACCCAACTAAACAATCCTGGGATTAATTAGATAATTGATTGCAATCCCGGCTTTCTTGTCTAACGTGCGTCAGATCTCACAAATGTACTTTTGACTGAATTGGCAGAAATTCCCTCTTGTGTAAAGCGTTCCTTAAAAAAAGGACTCACTTATAGCTCAAAATTCCATATTAATGCCCATGATTTTGGAATGGGATGTCTAACAAGATGTGTTAACGCACGTGTCAAACTCAAATCCGGCCCGCCACGTCTATTTATGTGGCCCGCGAGAGCTTAAAAGACGTATGATTGTCTTAAAATACACTGTAAAATCGTACATAATCTGCATCTCCTACAATTCATGCCGATTTTGTGACTCGCAAAAAGTGACTGCATCCCACCACTAGATGGCAGTGTTTCCACATCAGCGTTAACTGAGGCGGTTTTCCAACAAGTGATGTTGAGAAATATTTACAAATAATCCAAAAATGTACAAGAGAAAATTGAAGCAGAGGGAGGTAATTTAATGAAGGATGGAAAAAGTGAATACAAGTTTGTGCTTCAAGAAGAAAAAACGGTACATGTTATGAGGCCGTGTCTGTGGTAAAGGAGTACAATATAAAAGTAGATATACATTATAAATATACAGTATAAATTTGGCATTTTGACACCAAACAGAATTTAGCCTCCAAGAAAAACAACAAATTTTCCAAGACTTAAAAGGCAGACTGCAATCACAGCAGGATACGTTACAACTGGCCTTTTGAGGGCCACCATAATGCAGATGTGGCCCTCGGTGACAATGAGTTTGACACCCCTGTGTTAAGGTGTCCAAATAATTTTTGCCATAAAGCATATATTTAGTTTTTATATAACCTAATAATTTAATTACATGATCTTCTGCCCTTTTCATGAGCATTAAAATAATTTTTTTAATGATGCAGACAAAGATGAGAGCACTGTTGCAAGTAGACTGGATAACACCCCTTTTAAAACCCCCATAAATGGTATTGCTTCTTTAACAGTGTGATCTTCAGAAATACAGAGAATTGCTTAGCATAAGAAACCAAATACTGACCCTTTGCATGGGCAAACTGCAATTCCTTTATCACCCATTGTGGAAATGAATCACAATATCCAGTTATGACTCACTGTTCCAGCGAGGGTGTAGTTTCACAACAAAACGTCCGCAAGAATGGCCTATTGTCAATTTCTTTTTCCATATGGGAAGGACCACTTTAAACACAGCATAACATTTGTGATATCATTAAGTAAACGACTGGTAACAGCCAATAGCATCAGGAGGTTTTTTTTAGAAATTGAAAATGCTTTGTGTGCGCAAACACGTTGAACGTCAGAGAAATTCTAGACGGGGCTGGTATTGAGGTGGTGCTGGGAAAGAGGGAGTTGTCTGGTCTTCAGAAAAGCTGGGGTGTTTTGTAAAATGCAATAAAAAGGAGAATCTGCGATTTGTTAAATCCCTTGACTCTTTTTAAAGGTTTAGAAAGAAAAGATTTTTCTTTTCACTGATCAACTTCAGCTTATTCTGTTAATATTTAAACATTTGGGATTTGATGCCTGCAACACACTCCAAAAAAGTTGGGACAGAGGCGAGTTTACCCCTGCGCTTCATTACTTTTTCTATTAACGAGACTCTTTAATGGTTTGGTAATAAGGACACTTATTGTTGCAGTTTTTTGAGGTGGAATTTTTTGTCCATTCTCGCTTGATATGAGATTCTGATTCTCCACTGATTCTCCTCTTCACCATACATTTTCAATAGAAGACAGATCTGGACTGCAGGCAGGTCAGTCAAGCACACATATTCTGTGTCTATGAAAACATGCTGTTGTAGCACATACAGAATGAGGCCTGGCATTGTCTTGCTGAAATAATTATGGACTTCCCAGGAAAAGACTAGATTTACATCAAATGTACCTTCACACATATGAAAGTCATCCATGCCATGGGCACTGATGTACCATCATACCGTGACAGATGTTAGGTTTTGCACCTTTCACTGATAACAATCTGGATGGTCCTTTTTATCCTTGGCAAAGTAAATTTAACGAGAATTCTTCCATTTTTCCTGAAAACAAGCTGAACTATGGACTCATTTGTCAACATTTCCACTGTCTTTTGGACCATCTGAAATTAATTTAGGCCCATTTATTATATTATTTCATTATAAAATTGATGTATGACTTTTTTTCATTTAATAGTTTTAGGTGGACTGTATTAAGTGACAATAATATCCTGAATTACTCCTGAACCCATGTGGCTATATCTATCACAGTAGCATGACAGTTTCTCATGAAATGCCATGTAAGAGCTTAAAGAACATTTAACATGGGTTTCTGCTTTTGCGCTACATTGACTACGATCACTCCAGAGTACCTGAATCTTTTTACAATATTATGAATAGTAGATGGTAAAATAAAAAATATATATTTTAAATCTTTAATTGGAAAATGTTATTAATGTTATTTTCCTAAAGTTTGACACAGAGTGGAGAGCCATGTGAATCCTCCTTTTATACCCAATCATGATTCCCTCACCTGTTACCAATTCACCTGCTGATTGTAGAAAGCTGTAAATTGAATATTCTAAAAAGTTTACTCTTATTTTGCCTTTGTACCAAATTGAGTGTGTTGCAGGCAGTAAATTCTAAATGTGTTTCTGTTTACAAAACACAATGAAGTTTGTCAGTAAAAACATTGGAAATCTTTTCTTTCTATTTTATCAGTTAAGTAAAGATTCAAGAGAATTAATAAACCACAGATTCTTCTTTTTATTGGATTCACAAAACGCCCAAACTCTTTGTAAATGAAGTTTGTACAAGAAATTCCCAATAAAAATCAATGAGTGAATGGTTTAAGGGAGCTCCTAAATATGTTTTTAGATTTTACAAGCACCTGTAATCTGCATACCTTTTAGTTCTATAGACAGTACACTACAGTATATTCACTGCTCAAAAAATTAAGAGAACATTTAATCGTTACAGTACAACACCAAGTCAATTAAACTTCAGTGATATCAATCTGTCCAGTTGTCCAGGCATCTGCTGCTTTGCGCATGGAAAAACAGGGGGAGCACAGCCACATAATGACCTCCAGTGGGCTACTAGTGTTCATGTTTCTGACCAAACTGAGGATGGCATGAGGGCCCGACGTCCTCTAGCGCTCACAGCCCAGCACCATGCAGCTAAATTGGCAGAGAGCACCAGAATTGGCGGGTCTGCCACTGTCGCCCAGTTCTCTTCACAGATGAGAGCAGGTTCACACCGAGCAGTCGACAGACATGAAAGAGTCTGGAGACGCTGTGGCGAATGTTTTGCTGCTTGCAACATTATCCAGCATGACCAATTTGGCAGTGAGTCAGCGATGATCTGTGAAGGCATATCCTTGGAAGGTTGCACAAACCTCCATGTGATAGCCGACGGTACTCTGACTGCTTTTAGGTACCTGGATGAAATCCTCATCAAGATGGCAAAAGTGCATATTGACAATGCAGTGCAAATAATGACCACAATTTGGAGTACCACAGCAAAGGATGTGAATACTTTTGTGAATAACAAATTTCAGATTTTAATTTTGAACTAATTCTCAAAAAACATTGTTATCTGTGCTGGGTGGTATGGCGGTACATTCGGTATACCGTCTTTGATTACTCATACGGTTAAAAAAAAAAAAAAAAAAAAAAAAAAACAGATGGAGGATGAAGAGAGGAAGACCAAAGATGCACCGGAGAAAGAAATAAAAGATGAACCTGCCAAAGAAATGAGTCATGTCGGCAGCTTAGAACAGACTACTTTTTCAAAATTATATTGTCGTAATTTTTTTATAGTGTGTATTTGATTTTATGTACAATGCTACTGGGACTCTAATTTCCTTCTGGATCAATAAAGTATCTATCTATCTATCTATCTATCTATAACACTATATACTGTACGACTGTTGGAAACAATGACATTATGAACACAGTAACAGTCCACATATGCAAGGACACGATTCCTCTATAGACAGTAGAGAAAGAAGCTTTCAGAGCAATAATTAAAACAGTGGATTCCAGGTATGTCTTACGTCATAAGCGAACTGGAAGCGGAGATATATAAAGTTGTCCACTTTTCTACAACAGACCTGTGGTCAAGTTGTACATTGGAGTTTGCAAACGCCGTTTTATTTGTTAAAGGAGAGCTAAGGGTAATTGTACAATACTTAAATATTAACCTAACAATAAAAATTTTAGTTATTGCGACTGTTTAACGCATACTGATTCCATCATTTATTGTGTCATTTTGTGGGGCCAAGCAAAGTTTCTAATGCTCAAAACCTTCATTATATACATGGTGAAATTAAAACTGTTTATATTCTATGTACTTATGACAGTAGAATAAGCCACAGACATATAAAAAGTCCCAGTCATACAAAAAAAACCATACCATGATATACAGTAAAACCGTCAGAATCCTAAAAAATGCAGTGATACAAATTTTTGGTCATACCGCCCAGCCCTGTTATCATATATTATTAAGTGTAGACTAATGGACTGTATTGAATATATAGGATGTAAAATACTGAGTAGTTTATCAGAGTATTTTTTTATTTATTTACTTATTAGGATTTTAATGTCATGTTTTACACACTTTGGTTACATTCATGACTGGAACGGTTTATCAGTTCACAAGGTTATATCAAACACAGTCATGGACAATTTTATATCACCAGTTCACCTCGCTTGCATGTCTTTGGACTGTTGGAGGAAACCGGAGCACCCGGAGGAAACCCACGCGGACACGGGGAGAACGTGCAAACTCCATACAGGAAGGACCTGGACCGCTCCACCTGGGGTTCGAACCCAGGACCTTCTTGTTGTGAGGCGACAGTGCTACCCACCGAGCCACAGTGCTGCCTCATATATGATTACGTGTAGACCTATGGACTGTATTGATGACTAGTTTATCACAGGTATTATTGATTATACATTATTACATTCAAGTATTATTTTATTAACCTCTAGGCTGATTTGCAAAACTGATCAAATGACTCACCTATTAATAACTGACTAATGTAAATGTCATAAAAAGCCCACAGAAGTAGGGGGTGTTTTAGTGGCTGGAAAGTGGTTGTAAAAAATGTTAAATCTGGCCAAGAGGGCAGCGCGCCCACCACGACTCTCATGTGACGTAACGTCGCCCTCATCCTTGAACTCTAACCGCCTGCTGGCAAAAGTCTGGGGCGTAAACTAAACTAATCGGACCAAATGAATCACATCATATATTAGATTTGTGTTCACACTTGGAGCATGAGGTATTGCATTAAAATACCCCTGTGATTCTCGCGCCATGGGACTGTAGCGCCCTTTGTCCTGCATTTAGGTACATAGTACCACGTGTTTCCACAGAGCGTAACCTTCCCCTATTATTAGAAAGTGATATTCAGCTAAAATAGGCTACAACGTGCGCACTGTGATAACTGCTATTAATACCATAATCAGTGTACAGTACAAACCAGTTGTGTTACTAGTGTGCGTAAAAGTGCACATGACGGCTTGTTTACTATTACACACACGTGTCCAGTAAATCGTTGACGCACAAATATTTTGCAAACTTTTTATAAATAAAAAGTAACACATTACATGTAAAAAGTCGCAAACTAGGATACAAAATCAAACCTATAATTCAGAATCTTCAATAACAAGTTGTTTTGACGCTTGAACAGACATGGGAACATGCGCGACTTCTCTAGGGATTTTAAACATCTCATCTAAAAGAGTTTGAACTAAACTTACCTGGTGAGAGAGAGAGCTTTCCTGTCAGAATATCCCGCACTACAAACCCTGGGTTCGTGCGTCCGCTCTTTAACACTTGTTGCGATGCGCGATGCGCGGTGCGCGTTCCGCTGTCTGTCCGTAACGCTGTTACTCTGAACTAAACGCTCCGGCCACAAAAACAACAACAATGTATCCACATTCCACTCCGTAAGCTTCCGCAAGCACGCGCGTCACCGACTCCGCGTGACCGCCCCCTCCATTCATGAAAATAACTCCGTGCTGACGTCAGCCAGGCGGGAAACCAGCGCCGCGAGACAGAAATAGACGCAGCTGGTGGATTCTTTCAGTCAGCTCGAGCTAAATACATCTCCTCTGTCTTTACCATATCCACACCCTTCACATGCTGACATGGAGTAAATACTAATAAAATAACCAGCTTTCATAGTATTTTAATAAAATCCCTAATGTAAGGAATCACTTTAAACTATGCTACTTGTCAGAATCCTTCATATTTGCCCGCGACATGGTCAGGATAGCCGTAAAGTAAACAAATAACAAACACATACATTTTCACATTAAACTAAGTACTACAATACAGTTTTGTAACCCATGGGTTCTTATCTACTATTTATAAAACAAAAAGCCAGCAACAGCGCCATCTGTCTGATACGTTTGCTGTTCGAAATGCCTCTAAAACAGGTGTAGAGTTCGTGTCGCGGTGGTGCAGGGGTGTATGTCGATTTATCCCAGCCATCGAGATGTCCTACCGAGCATGCGCACATCTGTGTCGACTCGTTAAGTGCTACAATAACATATAGATCTGTCAAGATGTGCTACCTATTAGTGGTGGTAAATTCGGTTCATTTTATAGACTCAAGTTATGTGATCCGGTTCACTTGAGTCACTTGTACTGACATCTTGATTGCGATTGATTTACTGCATGAAAATGCATCCAAATTTCACTCGTCTTCAGTGCACTCATCTTCTGTAAATAAATCCTTCTCTCTTCATTCTCTTGGCACTTCACACTTCTCTTGTCAGTGACAAGTTGACACTTTTTCTAAGTGGAATCTTGATCATGGGGGAGAGGGACAAGGGGGGTGGGAGTGGACTTACCTACAAATCAGATGGGTATATTAATGGATCAAGGGTTCAAGGGGGATATTCAACAACAAATTGCCATGGTAACTTGACCCAGTCAGGCAGCCACAGTGGCACCAAAACAAACAATAAATCAATAAATTACCATGAAGAAGGGCTATGATACTCCTTAAGTGGTACAGTCCTAAAGTAGCCTGTAAGCATTTGCATTTTAATAATAATATAACTATATTTTGTTGTTGTTTTGCAAGAAAATATACAGCATTACTAATCTATACCACTACTACTGATAATAATAATAATAGCATGTGCAAAAAAATCAGCCACATAACGAACACCAGTGTGTTTAACCGCATGTTCATTGGAATATTTTACTTATAACTTAGATTCACGGACTGCAGTGAAGTCGGTTCAGCCAAAATATTAGTCCACAGTGTTTGTGGTGAGTCTGCTCACTTGCCTTGTGTACTTTGCCGCAGCCAATCAGAGGACTCATAGGATCCGGGTTAATTGAGACCTCGGACTCGTGATTCCCGATTCAGTACGAAGATTCGCATCATTAACCTGGGTGATAAAATACACATCTATCGAGATGTGCTACCTATAGTTTATAATAAGATATAGAGCTATCGAGATGTGCTGCCTGTAGTCTAGTTTTAATAAGAATAAACCAATAAAACGTACAAATATTTACTGTATCTATAAATCTGCTCTACAGTAGGACATTTCGATGTAGGACAAATCAACATAACAGCAGCCTCAAGATTTCAGATTTCTGCAATAGTTCTCTTTCTGTGTTCACTAATTAATGCATACATTTTGGTTATATGCCATTTAGTTTAGTTTATTTCGTTCAGTCACTTTTGATGGTCACTAATAAGCTTCTGGTACAAGTATGTTTAATCTTTAAACACTTGACCTAGCGGTTTTGCTGGAGTTTAACCAAATTTGTTGGTGTTTTGGCAAAGACCTGACTTTCAGTACAGTTCACACATGATAGGGTTAGGGTCAGGACTGTGGAAAATCAAGCTGAAAAGTTTAATTTTAGCCAGATTTAGCCATTCCAAACCATGCAGCTCTGACTTGTGTCTAGTGTCACTGTCCTGCTCGAACACCCAGGTGTATACAAGATTCAATAACTAGCAATCCACAATTTTCACTAGCATCAAAACAGACATAGAGCATAATACTAACACTAGAAGCCACATTGTTGGGTATAATGGCATACCTTTCTCCTTCAAATAAAGTTCTGTTATTTTTGTCAGATGCATTTGTAGCCTAGCGGTTAAGGTACTGGACTAGTAATTGAAAGGTCGCTGGTTGAAGCCCCACCACTGCCAGATTGCCACTGTTGGGCCCTTGAGCAAGGCCCTTAACCCTCAACTGCTTAGACAATACAATGTCACAGTACTGTAAGTCGCTTTGGATAAAAGCGTCTGCTAAATGTCGTAAATGTAAAGGTAAATGTTGTCAAATAACTTAAACTTAATCTTTGTTTTATCTGACCACAAAGCTTTCCTCCAGATAGCATTACATTAAGGAATGACTGGTAAGCTCTGTATAGATCTCACAGACATTTACAAAAGTGAGTCTTGGATTACTGACCATCCAAATCCATCCAAAGTGATATTTTAGGTTTGGGGTCAGAGTTTTCTGACACTGGTAAAATACAACTTTTCCACGTATATTATGCTTACAGACAAAAGTTTGTACAGATGATCTTGGAGTGACTGTCATTACTGATTTGTAGGTACAGGCTTTCTGAGATCTGTACAGATCTTTTCAGGTATTTTTATAGTTGAACGTGAGGACTGGCTTGCAGGCCTAGCTTCATCCAGCTGTGTATGGGGTTATGGTTAAAGTTTTGTCAAACCATGTCTTTATAGACCTGTTGCTACATGTTGATGGCGCAACGTGATTTGTATACTTAATTATGAATAAAATATTTTTTACACCTGTTAGAGATGGGTGTGGCAGCCCACATACATTTGGCTATAAAGTGTACATAGAAAGCTATGCACAATTTACAAAATGACACAACATATTTACTTTTTATTAAATAAAATAAAATAAATCTTTCACAGTTTGCCCAATCTTCTGAATATTTCAAAGAGTCTCCTGATTGATCTAAGCTGAATAACAAATAAATACTACCTCGCCATATCATTTTCTTCAGAAGGAACTGACTAAGTGTGGGCCATATCCACCAGGCCCACAGGCAACATGCCAGCATAGCTGGCTCATTCTTTTCTTCTGTTGAACAGCACTGCCACTGAGTGACTCACCACACATGCATTTTTCTCGGAGGAGACATATGGATCTAATTGCATAGCAGTGAACTGTTTTCTTTCATGCACATTATGAAGTCGAGTGCAAGTTGGCTGTGTAAGCTGATGAGTAATCATGTTTGCATTCTGGGTGGCTTTCGCTGCAGGGTGATCGGAAACCATTACTATTGCAAAGAAATGAGGAAAGCTAAAAACATGAACCATCTGTACCAACCATTTCTATAAAGCAACCTCTGCCCAAACAACTGTGTTATTTAATTCAGATACTACAACCCCAAATCAGAAACAGGTTGGGACAGTATGAAAAATGCAAATCCAATAAAAATTTATTGATTTTTTACATTTACTTTGACTTTTATTTGCTTGCAGACAGTTTGAACCCAAAATATTTCATGGTTTATCTGCTCAACTTCATTTCATTTGTTAATATACCTCCATTCCTGCATTTCAGGCAACACATTCCAAAAAAAGTTGGGACGGGGGCAATTTAGGGCTAGTAATGAGGTGAAAAAATGAAATAATGATGCGATTTCAAACAGGTGATGTCAACAGGTGATTGTAATCATGGTCTGGTACAAAAGCAGCATCCAGGAAAGGCTGAGTCTTTGATGAACAAAGATGATCAGAGGATCTCCAGTTTGTCAACAAATGTGTGAGAAAATTGTTGAAATGTTTTAAAACAATGTACCTCAAACAAAGATTGGAAGGAATTTGCATATTTCTCCCTCTACAGTGCATATTAACATTAAACGATTCAAGGAATCGAGAGGAATTTCAGTGCATAAAGGCCAAGGGCGCAAGCTTAAGCTGAACGCCTGTGATCTTCGATCCCTTAGATGGCACTGCATCAAGAACCACCACTCAACAATAGCTGATATAACCACATGGGTGAGGGATTACTTTGACAAACCTTTGTCAAGCACTACAATACAGAGTTACATGCACAAATGCCACTTAAAACTTTACTGTACAAAAAAGAAGCCTTATGTTAACCATATCCAGAAGCGGCGTCGACTTCTCTGGGCTCGGAGGCATCTGGGATGGACCATTACTCAGTGAAAATGTGTATTGTGGTCAGATGAATCAGCATTCATTTTTTAGAAAATCTGCATGCCGTGTGCTCAGGACCAAATTCGAAAAGGACCATCCGGACTGTTATCAGCAACAAGTCCAGAAGCCAGGGTCTGTCATGGTATGGGGCTGTGTCAGTGCCCTTGGCAAAGGTCATTTACACTTCGGTGATGGCAGCATTAATGCAGAAACGTACATTGAGATCTTAGAGCAACATATGCTGCCTTCAAGACATCATATTTTCCAGGGACGTCCATGCATTTTTCAACAAGACAATGCAAAACCACATGCTGCACACATTACAAAGGCATGGCTGCGAAAGAAGAGGGTACGGGTACTGGACTGGCCTGCCTGCAGTCCTGACCTGTCCTCAATAGAGAATGTGTGGAGAATGCAACAACGATGACCCTGTACTGTTGCACATCTTAAGACGTGTTTGCAGGAAGAATTAGACAAAATAAAAGCTGAAACACTAAATCACTTGGTCTCCTCGGTGCCAAAATATCTTTTAAGTGTGGTGAAAAGGAATGGCAACATTACAAAGTGGTAAATGCTTTACTGTCCCAACTTTTTTTGGAAAGTGTTGCAGGCCTGAAATGAAGTTGAGCAGATAAAACATGAAATATCTCAGGTTCATCCTGTCTTCAATCAAATAAAAGTCAAAGTAAATGTAAGAAACTCTGTGTTTTTTTATTATTTGCATTTTCCATGCTGTCCCAACCTTTTGTGATTTGGGGTTGTAAATTAACCTACTGATGACATCCAAAGTTTGAACAACACAGCTGAATGAATAAAAATTAAACAAAAAATGTAACTTGCTGTAAAATTATGCCTTTTAACTTGAGAGATTTGGACATTTTACCTCAAAACGAGTAAGTCATAACCATTTATTAGTGGTTTTGTAGAATAAGCTTATTTGCAGGATCCTTATGCAGGTTTATAGACTTTCCTTGTGACTTCAACTTTAAATCTGGAGCCTTGACTAAGCATTCCACTGACCTCATCGAAATATGTCTAATATGAAAAACACTTTATGTAACAAGTTGGGGTGGAACAGGCAGACAGATGGTGAAGCAATCATTTTGTGCATTGCCCTTTTTTTATTTTTCTTAGTCTTTAGGACACTGCTGGACAGTGGGACACATTTGCTTTTAATATCATGCATTCTTGAGTAATTACTGCTGCACTTATAGCACTAAATAAGTGACGTGACACTTTCTTTTATATGTATTTCTTCTTTTATTGTGACAACATGACTAACCATGTTTTGTGTGTGTCTGCAGCCCACACATGTCAGTTCATAAGCACATGTTGTTTTCAGGAAGGTTCTCACTCTGTGCTGAGTGTTCTCTTCTGGGTGAGAGTTCTGTTTTCTTTAGTCTGACAGGCTCGAGTAATGTCTGTCTCCATGCCTGACATCATTTTGTAATGTTGGGATTCTTAGGAACCAAATTCCCTTAACACTCCACTACGTAAACAGTGCCGCCCTCAAACCTTAGGCTCATGAAAAGCTGTTTGTCTGGGAATCTGTGCATCATTTTCTGTGTCCATTGTTCACTGGAAGATAAATATTTTTACTGATGCTCAGTGACTGCACTTTGTGGGAAGAAAACCACCTAATGTACTTTCTCCTAATGTTCTTATGTCATGTTTTAATCAGAATGAGGTAAATCACGTCCATTGAGAGACCGCTGACTAAGGCTGGATAAGCAGCCCTTAACCTTTAATGTTAGAGAGTGTTGCTCTACACATATAAAAATGTTTAATGTGTAAAGTGTAAATGGGGTTTCTGTATACTGGGAGAAACTTAACCATTGACATGCCATAATTTACAGGTTAGAATATGTGTGTAGGTACAGTTCAAGTCAAAAGTTTGGAACGTATATGCCATGAGAATTCAATGATTTCTGCAACTGTTGTTTTTCTTTGACTGAGTGAGTAAATGTACTTGAGTAAAACAGAAATTATTTAATCCATTCATTAATATATATTTTTTTTTTACTCAGGCTTTTGATTAGTCTTTCCAAACCAAGGATGTGTGGCTCCAATCCTGGGGGTCTGGAGTCTGGGCTGTCTGGTGCGCTCATGTTCTGTCACAGTTGTTGGCCCGATATGTTGACTCTTCTGGCTGTGACTGGTTTTGACCCCTAGGTCTAGGACTGTCCACCCCAACTATAGATAAAGGTGCAGAGTGTGGGGGTTCAAGGATGTAGAGATTTGTGGTGATAAGGGATGTCGGATTGCTGTCGTTCTGCCTCTCCTGTGCGATCACTCAGGTTCGTTGATGATTGAGAGGTGGGTCATGCCGCTATTAGTTGAATTTTTTTATTTTGTTCATATAGCTACAGCTTCAATTTTTTTACCCCAAGGTGGCTCTGGGTTGAACCCATCTGAGGCTGAAGTATGCAAGTTTGAGGCTGCTATACCAACAATGCAGCTCCTGCTGAATATAATGGGGATCTGCCATGACTGCACTCACAATGTCCAAAACTCATTATTAAACTTTACTTTACTACAGACTGAACTAAAAGAAGATGAACTTAATAGGCAACCCAGAAGGATGGGTCCCTGCTGAGTTTGGTTTTTCTCAAGGTTTCTACCTTGTAGTATATATAGCACTACATAATTAAATTTGACTTGAATTGAAATATGAATATTCAAAAATAATTTTTGGTTAAATATATACATGCAATTTAAAATAGATTTTATTTTTATAACTTTATGTATCTTTATTGTTAAATAATCTGTTTTGAATATAAAATAATTAATTGTTGCATGGTCTCCTAATTCCGATTCTAACTGACTATTGGCATCAAACCAACCTTGGCCAAAGTTCCTTATTCCAATGACTTTTTAATAGGTCCAATCAAACTATCCTCATTTATATGGACATAGAGAACTTTCTACACCACTTTAAATTAATATATGTATATTTTTGACCAATCAGATTCTCAGAAAATCCACAATGAACAGACAAAAAGTCAATTCATGATTGTGTTTTAAATCTTCAAAGAGGAACAACATGTATATTATGACATACACTAAATTGGCAAAAGCATGTGGGTACCTAAGCATGAGCTTGTTGGGCTATCCCTTACATAACCATGGGCATTAATGCTGTGGCAACAGCTCTAGCTCGCTGAGACTAGGGGCATTGGGCGTGGCTATCCTGGAACTCCCAGGCTGCTGAAAACCACTCTTGTGGAAATAACGGCAAGTAACAATGTAACTGAGTGTCTCAGTGTTGGTGTTATTAGGTGGGCCACTGGAACAGGAGGTTAGGTGGCAAGCGGTGCTTGAGACTATTGGGGGTTGGCGTAGCTATCCTGCCACTCCAAGGATGCCTCACGTTACTCATAAACAGGGGCAAATAATAATCAATAAACATATAGTAGCGTTCATGTCATATATGGTGTATTACTGTTATTTGTCTGAAACGTGAAAACCTCGGTGGGTAGCAAGAAGGTCCTGGGTTCGATTCCCAGGCGGAGCGGTCCAGGTCCTTTCTGCATGTTCTCCCCGTGTGTGCGTGGGTTTTCTCCGGGCGCTCCGGTTTCCTCCCACAGTCCAAAGACATGTAATTGAGGTGAATTGGAGATACAAAATTGTCTATGACTGTGTTTAATATAATCTTGTGAACTGATGAATCTTGTGTAATGAGTAACTACCGTTCCTGTCATGAATGTAACCAAAGTGTTAAACATGACGTTAAAATCCTAATAAAACAAAACAAACAAAACAATGACTGTTTGACATTAAACTTGTGAACTGTAACTACCGTTCCTGTCATGAATGTAACCAAAAGTGTGTAAAACATGACATTAAAATCCTAATAAATAAATTAACCAGGTCAGCTAACAAACTGGAAGTGTCGAGTATGGATTTGCCTCGCGTGCCGGTGTTCTCCCTGCACGCGAGGCGGCGCTTCAGTAGTCGCGAGCTGTTAGCCACACAGCTAAAGTCTTACCAAGAAGAAAAACGTTGTACCATGGAACAGCGGCACTGAGAAACAAAAGTAAGTCCTTCTGTAAAATAATATTGTTATTAAACCAAACACCTGCAAAATTAAACACATTAAATCATTATTGGTTGATATACTCGGACAAATACTTCTGAAGTAATTCAGCTGGCTTGTTGACGTACTTACTGTGCTAAAGCTAGATTATGCTAGCTAGCTGCACTACATTGACTCCGTCTCAAACAGCATACTGTTTACTACAGTAGTATTCTATTATATAGAGTTACACATAAACGCATACTGCTTTTATATACTATTTAGTAGATGAGTATATGATTCTGGATACACCTATATCACTAGGTAGTTCTACTGCTACATCTACTGCTGTCAGAGACTTGTGAGCTACTCCGTTTACCTGTTCTTTACTCATTAGATATAATTGCAAGCAGGTTATTTTTACTATAACAATTTGCACCATGTGCAAGTACAATCAATTCAGATTTTATTTAAACGACCATTCAGTTCCCAGTATTGTGAATTAAGTGACCCTTTATTTGAAAACACTCTGGTAATTTTCTATATTGTTAATAATACATAATAAGTTGTTTCATTCAATAAAACATGGATACGTGTACACCTTCTATTAGTCCTATTTAATTGTAAGTATTTGTTGAATACTTTAGTGTGTAAATTGTGTAATTCATTTGCACTTTTTGCTTGGGGCTGCTAAATTAGTTAATATTATTATTATTATTATTATTATTATTAATATTACTGTGTGCTGTTATTAGTTTTTCTCCAGAACACCCTGTCTTCTGTTTGGGTCTTTAGGCTTAATGGCTTGTTCATTCTTCCTCTGATTGTATTAGCTCCTGTATTAGGTCCTTTCTGTGTGGAGTTTGCATGTTCTCCCCGTGTCTGCATTGGTTTCCTCCCACAGTCCAGGTTAATTGGAGATACAAAAATTGTCCATGACTCTGTTTGACATAAAACTTGTGAGCTGATGAATTTTGTGTAACGATTAACTATCGTTTCTGTCATGAATGTAACCAAGTGTGTAAAACATGACGTTAAAATCCTAATAAACAAATAATATTAGTTCATGTTTTTTGCTGGCCATCCTCTTCCTCTTTTATTTTCAACTTTCCATGCATCATTCTCTTTTCTAATGAATTGAGTTTTCATAAAGTGTTCGTTATAAGAGAACTACAGTTTGATTACCAGACTTTGAGTAAGAGCTTAGGTTTAATTTGGTTGAGGATTCATTCGTTTGTTTTCTTTGCTGTCCAAGGTACCAGTGTTCAAAGGCATCGATATTCTTTTTGTCCAGCTTTCACATTCACAAAACCACATTGACATAGAAATGCATTATGTAAAGTTCAAACCGTATGTTTAGACATGGCTACTTGGTTGTGCACATGATCTGTCAACACATTCTTATTATTTAAATCAGGTGCATCAGTGCATTTTTTATGGATGTCAATACTTAAACACTGTGCCTATGTCCATGTGTAATGCCATATAACATTATATCAGTCTTTTTTTAAAACTAGATCCTCTGTTTCAACTGCATAGTACTGTACTGACTAGTAGTATGACATACTGTTTATTTGTCCAGCAGATCTCAGTTGTTGATCTACAAATTGAGCCATGAATAGGCCGAAGGCGACTAGCATCAGGCGCCCTAGTGGTGCCAAAACATCAGGTATGCTGTTTAGAAAAAATTAATCTAGAGAGAAAATTGCTTTAGTCAGTTATGGATTAATTCTTTCTGTTCTTTCTCAGGCCACCCTCCTCCAGGTGACTTCATTGCTTTGGGGGCCAAAAGCCAGGCCAGTGAGACGAAAACAAGTCCAGCTTTGCTAAAACCAGCAACTTCGGGTTTACCTGTAGATCGCAAGAGGGAGAACACTTCAGCTTTACCTTCTTCTTCAGGCCTTACCAGCCTGGCTAAGAGGCCTAAACACTCCTCCACTCCACCGAGTGCCCTCTCACGTCTGGCTGAAGTGGCGGCTGTTGACAAACGGGCAATATCGCCTTCTATTAAAGAGCCATCTGTCATTCCTATTGAAGGTAAGATAGTATCAACTTATTGTATAAGTGAATGGTTTTGATAGATAACATCTTTCCGTTCCTGTCTGTTTAGCTTAAAGTGTTCTCACTTTAATGTGCTCACTGAACACTTTATTAAATACACTTGTTTGGTACGTACATTATGCAGTTACTGACTTGTAGCCCATCTGTTGGTTTGTACATCTTGTCACCTTTTTTAAACCTATCTATAAAAGATATTTAAAGACCTTATTGTCAATGCTGGGAGGAAATTAGTGTTCAAATTAAAAATATAAAGCCAACAGCATCATTTGATCAGAAAGTGTCCACTGATGAAAGACCTGAGCAAGATGAACGCACATTGTTCATGAAAAAAGATAACATCTCTATTTTTTATTGGTACACCTACAACAAATACTAACAGGGTATATATTCTCTATGATGAGGCCAGCAAGTTTTATTATACATATTCCCCCAATTTCCCTCCCAATCTAGTCATACCCAATTACCCAATCGCATTTCGCTTCCTCTCCTGTTGTAGACCTCCACTCCTGACATAGGAGAGCCATGACTAACACATGCCCCCTCAAATACATGTGCAATAGCTGACTGCTTTTTTTCATCTGCACAGAGAGATGAGATCTGTATCATGCACAAAGAGTCAAGAGTCACGCATTTCCATTATCCCCTGTCCCTGTGCAGGTGCCATCGACCAGCAGCAGAGGTCGTAATTGTCCTTCGGATAAGTCGAAGTGTCCGTATAGTAGCCTGACCTGCCGATACTAAAGCTGATATACGAACTTATACGTTTGAGATGTCTGCTCTGGTGTGCTACCGTGTTTTACTGATGTGCCACTTGAGCACAGAGGCCAGCAAGTTTAACTAGTATTCAAAAAAAAAAAAAAAAAAACACTTCAGCACCTGATACACTCAGAACAATCCACACTACCATGTTAGTGTAATTTAAGTGCTAAAAATGGTCCATTGTCCAAATAACATCTGGTCAGTGGGGCTTCTTTGCAAGTCTTTTTTAATAGTGAATGTGGTACAACTGGGTGGCAAAGTGTACAGAGCCACAGGTGGGCTACAGTCAGTGTGTATGAAAGGTGTAGCTTCTAAAATAATCAATGAATGTGCATGCCAGAAATGTGTATATAATAAAGTGTTTGTTGAGTGTATATACAGTGGGGTGAAAAAGTATTTAGTCAGCCACTGATTGTGCAGGTTCTCCTACTTAGAAAGATGAGAGAGGTCTGTAATTTTCATCATAGGTACACTTCAACTATGAGAGACAAAATGAGAAAAAAAAATCCAGGAAATCACATTGTAGGATTTTTAAAGAATTTATTAGTAAATTATGGTGGAAAATAGGTCAATAACAAACAAGCAAGATTTCTGGCTCTCACAGACCTGTAACTTATTCTTTAAGAAGCTCTTCTGTCCTCCACTCGTTACCTGTATTAATGGCACCTGTTTGACCTCGTTATCTGTATAAAAGACACCTGTCCACAGCCTCAAACAGTCAGACTCCAAACTCAACCATGGCCAAGACCAAAGAGCTGTCGAAGGACACCAGGAAGAAAATTGTAGACCTGCACCAGGCTGGGAAGAGTGAATCTACAATAGGCAAGCAGGTTGGTGTGAATAAATCAACTGTGGGAACAATTGTAAGAAAATGGAAGACATACAAGACCATTGATAATCTCCCTTGGGGTCAAGATCTCATCCCGTGGGGTCAAAATGATCATAAGAACGGTGAGCAAAAATCCCAGAACTACATGGAGGGACCTGATGAATGACCTGCAGAGAGCTGGGACCAAAGTAACAAAGGCTACCATCAGTAACACACTACGCTGAGAGGGACTCAAATCCTGCAGTGCCAGGCGTGTCCCCCTGCTTAAGCCAGTACATGTCCAGGCCCATCTGATGTTTGCCAGAGAGCATATGGATGATCCAGAAGAGGATTGGGAGAATATCATGTGGTCAGATGAAACCAAAATGGAACTTTTTGGTAAAAACTCAACTCGTCATGTTTGGAGGAAGAAGAAAAACCCAAGAACACCATACCTACTGTGAAGCATGGGGGTGGAAACATCATGCTTTGGGGCTGTTTTTCTGCAAAGGGGACAGGACGACTGATCCGTGTTAAGGGAAGAATGAACAGGGCCATGTATCGTGAGATTTTAAGCCAAAACCTCCTTCCATCAGTGAGAGCATTGAAGATGGAACGTGGCTGGGTCTTCCAGCATGACAATGATCCCAAACACACCGCTCGGGCAACGAAGGAGTGGCTCCGTAAAAAGCATTTCAAGGTCCTGGAGTGGCCTAGCCAGTCTCCAGACCTCAACCCCACAGAAAATTTGTGGAGTCCGTGTTGCCCAGCGACAGCCCCAAAACATGACTGCTCTAGAGGAGATCTGCATGGAGGAATGGGCCAAAATACCAGCTACAGTGTGTACAAACCTGGTGAAGACTTACAGGAAACGTTTCACCTCTGGCATTGCCAACAAAGGTTATGTTACAAAGTATTGAGTTAAACTTTTGTTATTGACCAAATGCTTATTTTCCACCATAATTTACAAATAAATTCTTTAAAAATCCTACAATGTGATTTCCTGGATTTTTTTTTCTCATTTTGTCTCTCATAGTTGAAGTGTACCTATGATAAAAAATTACAGACCTCTCTCATCTTTCTAAGTAGGAGAACTTGCACAATCAGTGGCTGACTAAATACTTTTTGACCCCACTGTACTAATAGAAACTATATTGTATGTGCTTGAGTTATACTGAGTTCTGTGTTATTGCAGTTCCTCCAGCTGTGCTTCTGGATGAGATTGAGGGAGCAGAGGCAGATGGCAATGATGACCGCATTGAGGGGCTGCTGTGTGGAGCAGTCAAACAGTTGAAGTTGAACCGGGCCAAGCCTGACATTACACTCTACTTAACCCTAATGTACCTGGCCAAGATTAAACCTAATATATTTGCTACTGAAGGAGTCATAGAGGTTGGTGCATCATATGTTTTTGTAATAACTAATTAACCCAATATTCACATCTTTTATTCATTTTTGATGGCTCGGTGGGTAGCACTGTCGCCTCACAGCAAGAAGGTCCTGGGTTCGATCCCCAGATGGGGCGGTCCGGGTCCTTTCTGTGTGGAGTTTGCATGTTCTCCCCGTGTCTGCGTGAGTTTCCTCCGGGGAGCTCCGGTTTCCTCCCACAGTCCAAAGACGTGCAAGTGAGGTGAATTGGAGATACAAAATTGTCTGATGAACCTTGTGTATTGAGTAACTAGCGTTCCTGTCATGAATGTAACCAAAGTGTAAAACATGACGTTAAAATCCCAATAAACAAACAAACATTTCATTCATTTTTTACATCAAAGCCCTTCACACTGGGTGTAATGCATGTCTTTGAAGCCAGAGCAGTAACACATCAGTTTGATTTATTTATTCTAAATAACAGCTTTATTACAGGGTCATGGTGAATCCAGCACCACCCATAATCACTGGGAGCAAAGCAGAACCACAACCTGGATGAGGGGGTCCATTTTTTGCAGGGCACCACAATTTCACTCAATTTTTTTTAACGTAGCTCAATTTAAAGTACCAAATTCACCTACTGCATGTTCTTTGAAGCCAAAAGGGAGCAGAAGTGCTTGACAGAAATACCTGTACAGTGGATATACATTTCACACTTGGTCAACCTTTGTCTCAGACCATCCATATGCTTTTGGCAAGTTTTTTGCAAAATGTAGCTGGGCTTGAATGCCCCACCTGCTGTTTGCTTTGTTGTATAATCAGTTGGTTCATTTTATTATGTCTCCTCTTTCAGGCTTTGTGCAGTCTTCTTCGCCGTGATGCTTCAATTAACTTTAAGGCTAAGGGAAACAGTCTGGTGTCAGTTTTAGCCTGTAGCTTACTGATGGCAGCCTACGAAGAGGACGAAAACTGGCCTGAGATCTTTGTTAAAGTAAGGGTATATTTAGAATATAATGATTAGCCACTATATTTTCTACTACTGCTGTTTTGTGGTACTGTTTACTACACAGAATTTGTGGTTTATTACTAAAACCTTTTTTTTAAAGATTTTAAACAGTCTTGAAACAATTACTTGATTAAATTCATTAATCCATATGAATCTTCCACACATTCCATATATTTTGTAACTGCTGTTTATCGGCTGCTTTCTGAGCAACATGTAGACTAAATTTTGTTTATCAGTGTCTTGAAGTATGTTATTTTTATTTTATTAATTTTTCTTTGTTGTGTCTTCTGATGTTATTCAGGTGTACATCGAGGACTCTCTAGGCGAGCGGATCTGGGTGGATAGCTCCCAGTGTAAAACGTTTGTAGACAACATTCAGTCTGCTTTTAATACCAAGATGCCCCCGAAGAGCATGCTGCTTCAGACTGAAACGGTCCGCTCCGGAGGAGAGCTAAGTGCTGGTATACCTTAAGCAAGACTATTTATGTTTGTTTTGAGGGGGTTCAGGAGGAAAATTGTAGAATGTATGTTCCCAGTCAGAACGCTCTGTCAACATCTACCACAAATAGCAGGTGTGAAATGTGACACCATAAACATGTAATTTTAGAAACAAAACAGAAAAAATGATCCCATTATTGTTATGAAAAAGCAGCCACTCTTTGTTTGCACAATAAACAATGGGGCTGATTCACCATGATGATGGAAGTGTATACTTTGGATTTTCCATCTTCTAGCTCTGAGGAAAACATGCAAAGCTTAAGTAATCAACACTTGGCTGACGCCTCAAAATGACATAATAATAAAGTAAAATGTTGAAAACTAAGTCTATACGGCTGATGTAGGGTTTATATTTGCTGATCTGTTTGTGCATTTAGCCCATACTTATACAATTAAAAACAATTAACTGCCAGCATTATGTAATAACTGTACCTCTAGCTAGAAAGAAACCAGTTTACAGTTTTGAATGTATTAAGTTTTCATTTATAATTTTTAGTAACTGGTGCCCACCAACACTGAAATCTGGTTCTGTGCTGTTGGCTGGCCAGGTATACAGAGGTATTTGGATGTGTGTGTTCATTCCTTGTGCTTAATAAATAAAAAGATAGAAACAGACTCACTGTGACCCTGACCAGGAGGATATAACTGTTAATAAAAATGGAATGGAAAAAAAAGAAATGTTTATATTTCTAATTAGGGCACCTAAAACAATTTCCAGAAATACATGGTGCAAGTCACAAGGCACCCTGGACAAGCTGCCGTCTTATTGTTAAGCATCACACACCTCCACTTAATCGCACTTAATCGGCTAAATGGTTCCCTACTGTCCTGTTAGTGGGTGGTGGGAACAAAACACACAGACAAGAATGAAAGAAGCTGTTCCCAGATTGTCATGACCCTTGAGCTATGCAGTTTACACACTTGCTTTTATGCTTTGCTGGCCAGTAAATGTCCAGGTTGGAAAAATTATCAAACACATTTTTTTTTCCATCTTCATCTGAAGTTCATCATGTGTGACTAGAATGATGATGAATGTCCATTCACTTTATGCATGATATCTACATTGAGCAAAATGTGGCTTTATTAAAAATAAAACTATTGTCTTAGACATCTCTTTTCACTAATAATAACTTAAATAGCAATCTAAGACAATCTAAGCCCTCACCTCCACTGTCCATTAATAAAAAAAAGACTATAGGATCACCACGGACCAGATACTAATTATGTAGTAAAGCACAGGTAGTATAAAATGCAACCACATCACTGGTGTTTAAAGATTTTGGCCAATGTCCTCTTTTTTAGACACAAACATAGTGACTCCCTTCTGAAAGCAAAAACTTTTGTTTCCCAGGGAACAGCCCCCATCCTTCTACTCCAGATGAGGATGACAATCAAACTGAGCTTCTGATTGCAGAGGAGAAACTGAGTCCAGAGGATGAAGGTCAAGTTATGACTAGGTACTCATGGGTTACAATGGCATGAAACTGTGCACATTTTATAGAATTCCATTTGTATGTGTTAAAACATATACAGGGGTTGGACAAAATAACTGAAACACCTGGTTTTAGACCACAATAATTTATTAGTATGGTGTAGGGCCTCCTTTTGCGGCCAATACAGCGTCAATTCGTCTTGGAAATGACATATACAAGTCCTGCACAGTGGTCAGAGGGATTTTAAGCCATTCTTCTTGCAGGATAGTGGCCAGGTCACTACGTGATGCTGGTGGAGGAAAACGTTTCCTGACTCGCTTCTCCAAAACACCCCAAAGTGGCTCAATAATATTTAGATCTGGTGACTGTGCAGGCCATGGGAGATGTTCAACTTCACTTTCATGTTCATCAAACCAATCTTTCACCAGTCTTGCTGTGTGTATTGGTGCATTGTCATCCTGATACACGGCACCGCCATTGGATGCACATGGTTCGGTAGTCCTTGGCAGTGACGCGCCCATCTAGCACAAGTATTGGGCCAAGGGAATGCCATGATATGGCAGCCCAAACCATCACTGATCCACCCCCATGCTTCACTCTGGGCATGCAACAGTCTGGGTGGTACGCTTCTTTGGGGCTTCTCCACACCGTAACTCTCCCGGATGTGGGGAAAACAGTAAAGGTGGACTCATCAGAGAACAATACATGTTTCACATTGTCCACAGCCCAAGATTTGCGCTCCTTGCACCATTGAAACCGACGTTTGGCATTGGCACGAGTGACCAAAGGTTTGGCTATAGCAGCCCGGCCGTGTATATTGACCCTGTGGAGCTCCCGACGGACAGTTCTGGTGGAAACAGGAGAGTCGAGGTGCACATTTAATTCTGCCGTGATTTGGGCAGCCGTGGTTTTATGTTTTTTGGATACAATCCGGGTTAGCACCCGAACATCCCTTTCAGACAGCTTCCTCTTGCGTCCACAGTTAATCCTGTTGGATGTGGTTTGTCCTTCTTGGTGGTATGCTGACATTACCCTGGATACCGTGGCTCTTGATACATCACAAAGACTTGCTGTCTTGGTCACAGATGCGCCAGCAAGACGTGCACCAACAATTTGTCCTCTTTTGAACTCTGGTATGTCACCCATAATGTTGTGTGCATTGCAATATTTTGAGCAAAACTGTGCTCTTACCCTGCTAATTGAACCTTTACACTCTGCTCTTACTGGTGCAATGTGCAATTAATGAAGATTGGCCACCAGACTGGTCCAATTTAGCCATGAAACCTCCCACACTAAAATGACAGGTGTTTCAGTTATTTTGTCCAACCCCTGTAACTATATTGCTTTGAATATTGTAGGTGATTTTGAGCCCAGTAGCATTTAGATGTGTTTGATCTGACTCATGTACTTTTTTGAGAATAGATACGACGAGCTGGTGGAGAGCGTGGAAGACTACGTGCTGGATGTGTTGAAGGACCAGCTGAACCGCCGGCAACCAATGGACAACGTGTCCCGGAACCTGCTGCGTCTTCTTACGGCTACCTGCGGGTACAAGGAGGTTCGACTCATGGCTGTGCAAAGGCTGGAGATGTGGCTGCAGAATCCAAAGGTTAGCAAAAATTCATCATTTTTAAATCGGTTAAAAAAAATGTAAGGACACAGTGCTACTCTTTTCTTTTTTGTTGTGACATTTTTGTAGCTGACCCGACCAGCACAGGACCTTCTCATGTCTCTGTGCATGAACTGCAGAACTCATGGTGCTGATGACATGGACGTCATCTCCAACCTCATCAAGATTCGGCTCAAGCCCAAAGTCCTTCTTAATCATTACATGCTGTGTGTCAGGTTGGTCATGTAATTTTATGTTAGTTCGAGTTTTACTTACTTCAATGTTCCCTCTGTAATGCATTAAACATTACATGACACTTGATGCTTTGAATTTGTTTTGCAGGGAGCTCCTGAATGCACACAGAGACAACTTGGGCACCATGATTAAACTTGTGATCTTTAATGAGTTGTCTAATGCCAGAAATCCTAACAACATGCAAGTGCTTCATACAGTCCTGCAGCACAGCCCAGAGTCTGCCCCTAAGGTCAGCCTCCCACACTACACTTTTAGTAAAAGTTACAGGGTTTAGAAATATTCCACAATATCAGGTGAATCAGGTGAATTTTGAAATCATGATTGGGTATAAAAGAGTGATTCACCTCAGTCAAGGCTTAGTCAATGCATTTAATGATGGCTCATGACTCATTTCTTAATTCAAGATTGCAAATAAGTTAGCTCTTTCACCATCTACCGTACATAATATTGTAAATAGTTTCAGGGAATCTGGAGTATTCTCAGTCTTAATAGGATAAGGCCGGAAACCACTGTTAAATGTACATGACCCTTGAGGCCTCAGATGTCATTGCATGAGAAACTGTCATAATACTGTGATAAATAAAGCCACATGCTTTATTGTTTACACAAGTATAGAAATACGTATAGACAAACCTTTGCTTACAAACTATTCCATGAATGAAACACATTTATTATGATGTAAAACTCTTTCCTTTCCCCTTCCAGTTCCTGGCCATGGTGTTCCAGGACCTGCTTACCAACAAAGATGATTACCTGCGTGCATCACGTGCCCTGCTTAGAGAGATCATCAAGCAGACCAAGCATGAGATCAACTTCCAGTCTTTCTGCTTGGGGCTCATGCAGGAGAGGAAGGAGGCCTCCTATACTGACATGGAGTTTAAAGTGAGAATCTTGCACAATGGTTTCTATACATAATGAAGTTGTGGTCATTATTAGCTGAGAGCATTTCACAGAATTTCACTGCACTTCTTACAATAGTCTAAATAATGCTACTGAGCAACTTTGGCATATTTTGATTAGACTGTGCCTTTCATGCCTTTTCTGTACCCAGGAGCGGTTTGTCATTCAGGTGACGGATCTGCTAACAGTGTCCATGATGCTGGGCATCACAGTGCAGGTCAAAGAAGCTGGCATTGTGTGGGACAAGGGAGAAAAGAAGAGTAAGAATTTTATGTGTAATACTTTGAATTCAGTGATCGTAGTGTTGTCTTTATTTACAATGTTATCGTTTGCTTTTGGGACAGATTTGGAGGTGCTCAGATCTTTTCAGAATCAGATTGCTGCCATCCAGCGAGATGCTGTGTGGTGGCTTCACACTGTGGTTCCTTCAATAAGCAAACTTGGAGCTAAAGACTATATCCACTGGTATAAACACACACATATACACACACATTTTAATAATGACTATAGCCTAGGTCTTGTTATATTTGCATTGGAGGCAAATATAAAGAGTAGGCTTGACTACTTGGACACATTTTTTTTGCTTTCTACACCAAGTTAATAGAAATAACATAGAAACTGGCCCTTAGAAATTGGGCCTGTTTTGCTCTTGTGTGCGCCAACTCTAAATTATGTGTGGGCTTAGTTTTGCTAGATTACAGCTGTTCGTGGGGAAATATACGCAATCTAAATTAGAAGGTGCATATTGTCTGTGCTAATTTCAAACAGGTTGATTGTGCTTGGTAAAGATCTAATTCCGAAGGTGTTTAACAATGTCAGATTTAAATATTTCAATTTTATGCATGCAACACACCTATGCTACATCATCCTTCCTATTAATTCCCCTTTTACATCATTTGTGAACTGAGGATACAATTACTGCAGTTTTGCAAGTGGAATTTTTGGGCATTCTTGCTTGATAGAAGACAGTTTATGGTCGACCATGTCTGACTATCCTCTTTGTGATGTGCTGTACATCTTCAATAGGAGATAGTTCTGGACTGCATGCAGGCCAGTCAAGCACAGTCATCATGTACATGAAGCCACAGGCATTGTCTTGCTTGAATAACCATGGACATGCTAAACTAACCTGGGCGCTCTTACATTTAGAATCTTAGAATCTTACTGGGTGGGCATTTAAAAAAAAACCTCAGCAGTGTTTCTCTCACCAAACGCATCCAACCATGGTCTTTAATGACCTCGCTTTGTGCACTGAAGCAGTCATGCTTAAAAATAACAGGCCGTAATTAGCACATAATTATTTTACAAATTAGCAAATATTAGGAGAGATGTCTATGTTCATTTGGCCATACTTTGAACCATACTGTGTTCCTGACCACGTCAACAATTCTTTAGGCACAAATGAAGCCATGCCTTTATATGTTGCTGCTGTTTATTTGTTTCATTTGATTGTGTGCACCCTCTATTCTCAGCCTCCACAAAGTACTGTTCACAGAGCAGCCTGAGACATATTACAAGTGGGACAACTGGCCTCCTGAAAGTGACAGAAAGTAAGGCCTTACCTTCATCTATCTAAAATACACTGCAAAGGTATAGCCACAGCAATGCAAAGCGTTTCATCTTTTTACTTTGCTTCTCTTTGTGTTCAGTTTCTTCCTTCGGCTGTGTTCAGAGGTTCCTTTACTGGAAGACTTGTTGATGCGTATCTTGGTGATTGGCCTATCTCGCGACCTGCCCTTGGGCCCCGCCGACGCCATGGAGCTAGCTGATCACTTAGTAAAGAGAGCTGCTGGAGTGCAGTCAGACGGTAGGAATTTTAACATCATTTACTGTACACTTTTTCCTTCAGCTTGATTTGAGAAATTCTGAGGTGGCTGCGTGTGTGTTGTAGATTTGGACGTGTTGCGTGTGGAGAGGATTCAGCTCATTGATGCTGTACTAAACTTGTGTACATACCATCACCCAGAAAACATCCAACTGCCTGCTGGGTAAATTTTACTATTTATTTATTCAGGAATTAAATAATTGATTTGGTTTCTGGCTTGCTTCTTTCTTGCTCTTACAGACGTTATGTTGGCCTGGTAACCAGTGGAAAAAATATTTGTGGGTGACCATGAAGCGTAATTTAAGTAGTACACTAAACATTTTATCATGAGTGGTAAATACAACACTGTTGATTATATACTATCCATAAAAGTGAGTGTAGCTTTGTATATGTGGTGAGCGGATTGCACCTTACCTTTGAGGCGCCAGGTGCAGGCTAGCACCTGCAAGAACTGAACATGAACCCAATTTGCAGGATGTGTAACCAATGGTAGAACCTTGGCTAAAAAGTCACAAACAAAAGGGCAAAAATAAAAGCGGTGGCCAAAATAACAGAAACAAAATAACAAATGAAGACACAAAACCATGTGCAGCCCACAACAGAGAAATGAAAATTGGTTGTCACTATATGAAAAGCTGCTTGAATAGAGGAAAGAAAGAAAATTCAGAACTATTTGAACAGTATTTGGAAAGACAGCTGATCTGCATGGCCACATGTTGTTACAGTTTGATCATGGACAGTTTGGATTTTAGGATTAATGTAACCAGTGGAAGTAGAATGGTTTGTACTAAAAAGCTGGACTGAAAGTCTGATGTGTCAATTTTGTTAAAGTGGACAGCACAAGACCACACATATGTACAAAATGGGTTTTAAACCACCTCATGAAAAATGCTATACTAAGTCTTGATAGTCATTGGAATGGTTTGTGTAAGAACCATTGCATTCTAGGAATTCCTCTGTGGTCTGGTGGGATTTGTGAATCATTCTGGTTGATTACGGGTGACTGAAATGTTTCAAATTTCATCCTAGATATCAGGTTCCAAATCTGGCCATATCCACACTCTACTGGAAAGCCTGGCTCCTGTTGCTTGTGGTGGCTGCCTTTAACGCCCAGAAAATTGGTAAAGCCTTATTCACCTAACAGTTTTGGACCCCATGATGATGTTAATGCGTGGCATAATGGAGTTTACTATTTCTTTGCAGGTCTGGCAGCCTGGGATGGTTATCCCACTCTGAAAATGCTAATGGAGATGGTCATGACGAAGTAAGGAACAGAGTTTAACACAATTAACACAGTTTAAAAAAGACTATTGTAACAGTATGCCAGCATGGGCTTTAATACTAAATCATTAACGCATACCCTCCCTCTGCTCTCAGCAACTACTCCTACCCACCATGCACTGTGGCTGACGAGGAGACCAAGACAGAGATGATCAGCCGTGAGCTGCAGGTTTCACAAAAGGAGAGACAGGAAATCCTGGCCTTTGAGAGCCACCTAGCTGCTGCCTCTACCAAGCAGACCATCACAGAGAGCAACAGTCTGCTACTGTCCCAGCTCACCAGTCTGGAGCCAAAGTAGGTCTTCAGCACCCACATCACTCGAGATGTATTTATATATTTATTTATTTACACTAAGGTATGCAAAATTTGTTGCATGTGTCAATAATGGAGTTAATGCATGGGTGTGTTTGTGTGTCTCAGGGGCCCACCACGCAGACCACCACCTCACATTCAAGAGCAGCTAAAGACTCTGAACCAGTCACTGCGCCTGGGCCACCTGCTGTGCCGCAGCCGCAACCCAGACTTCCTACTCAATATTATCCAGAGACAGGTCAGAGACATGCTGTTTAAAATTGGTGACAACAGTTATTATTGGTTTAATGCATCTAACATTAAAATTCATCACTGTCTGTTCTACACAGGCAGGATTGGTTATGTCTGAAGGGGGTAATGGCTGAACAGTCTAGCCAGCAGTTTTGTACATTTTCAGCAACTGTAAAATCAATGATAAAATCATATACTGTAAATAAGACATCAGTCACTTTTGTCTTAGTGTTGGTATATTAGCTAAATAGATTTTTCTGTCTCTTCAGGCTTCCTCACAGTCCATGCCATGGCTGGCTGACCTGGTGCAGTCCAGTGAAGGGTCTTTGGATGTCCTGCCTGTTCAGTGTCTATGTGAATTCCTCCTCCACGATGCAGCTGAAGACACTGCGTCTGCCGATGATGATGAGGAAGGAGAGAGCAAAGAGCAGAGAGTAAAAAAAAGACAGGTACCATGCAATAACTTATCAGAATGCCCAACTATTACCCCAATTACCTTTCTCATCTGTCCATAGGATATTTTTCCAGAAACAATGTAGAAAACCAGGTGTTCTTTTTATAAAAACCAGTATTGTTTAGTGTTTTACAAACAGAGATTTAGAGCTTTCTCAATAAGAGCAGACGTTTACAGCGGATCATTCATCTCTAGCTTGCCCTGTCCTATATATGTCCACCCTCATCGCATCCATAAACCTCCTCTTTAGCATTCCTCTCCACCTCCTACCTGGTGGCTCCATTCTCCGCACCCTTCTCCAGATAGAACTCTCATCCCTCCTCATCCCTGCCCAAACCATCTTAATCTCTTATCCCTAACTATGTCTCCAAAACATCTTACTAGAGATGCATGAGTACCGATACTGGTATCGGGCATTTGCCTGATACCGCGCTCATTAACTTGTACTCGTACTCGCAAACGAGGCTCCGATACTAAACATCCCATACAGTGTGCCTAGTGCACATTGCTGCGTTATGCCTGGTTCACACTACACGATTTTTGCCCTGATTTTCGCTCGGTGACTGGTCGGCGCTAGATTTGCCAGCTCGGGAGATCGGCGATCAAAACTCGGCTCTCGATCGCTACGTGTGAACTATCCAACAACTCGATCCAACTGGCTCACCGAGCGCTCGGTGACCGGATCGAGTTTTCTAGCAAGTCAGATATCTGATCTCAGATGTGCGGCTGGGAATGAGTGACATGTCGAACAGCCAATGAGAACGCAGGATACGGTGTGAGGGGAAACGCAGGAGAGGAGTGTAAACAGGTGGGACAGGGGGATAATCTAGTTTATATCAGAATACATCAGCACACACGTTTTACAGTATTTCTGACCTGATCGTTCTCTACAAAACATAACATTGCAAAAATATTTATTAACCTCCAACTCATTAACTCCATCATTCTAAATAGGTATTGGTATCGGTATCGGCAAGTACAAAAATACATGTACTTGTACTTGTACTCGGTTGGGAAAAAATGGTATTGATGCATCCCTACATCTTACCTGCATTGTCCCTCTAGTAATCCTGTTTATCCTCATCACTCCAAACGAGAATCACAGCATCTGCCACTTCCAGCTCTCTCTCCTCTCTTTTTGTCAGTGCCTCCAAGCCATACAACATAGCAGGACTCACTGCTTCTAAATATATTTAGGAATCCTAAAATCCTGGCTGCACTCAGGTGGACCTGTCTCGACCCTGACCAGGATAAAGCGGCTGATGAAATAAAATAAAATCCTACGCTTTCAGTATTAACGCATTGTAATCCTACACATTCCATTTCCTTTGTTTTTACTTTAATAAAATCATACCATCTAGTCTCACTGGCATTTTGTAAGAAAGACCCAAAATGGTAACTACAGCCCTTATACTCACTTCTTTTTTTTTTGCTTTCTGCGCAGAGACAGCAGAAACAGAGGCAGCTTCTGAGTCGGCTGCAAGACTTGCTTTTGGGGCCTAAGGCAGATGAGCATACTACCTGTGAGGTGCTGGACTACTTCTTGCGGCGACTCGGTTCCTCCCAGTTGGCATCCAGGGTTCTTGCTATGAAGGTACTTTACAAAAAGACAAACATGTTTGTCTTAAATGGATGTTTTTCTTTTAAGAATAGAAACATGTTCTTAGTGGTACTCAGTCTTGTAGTCAGATCACTTAGCAGCCGCGAAGTTCAAGTACACTCACATTCAAGACAGTACAGAAAAACTTAAGTACATTCAAGTATAGAAACACTAAGCTGCTTACGTCAAGGCAGTGTGGTGACGTTGGCTCAGCACTCAAGATGCTAGAGTAGTCATCAAAAGGTTTAAAACCCACCACAGCCAGACGCTACTGTTGGGCCTTTGAGCAAGGCCCTTAACCCTCAGTTGCTTTGACTGTATCCTTTTACTATTGGAAGTTGTGTTAGCCAAAAGCTTTAAAAAATCCCAAAAAATTCAAGCCAATGACTTTATAGCTTTTGATTCATGGCCACTTCAGCCTCACTTATGCTGTGCCCCACTCTGTAGCAGTGTGGCCTACTAATCCAAACCCCATCCCATCTAATGAAGAATAAGACATCTATGCAACAGTGCAATTAAATGTGGGCAGGATGCTCAATGGTACCTGCACACCAGGCGAGGAATGATAGTGATCAGTGTGTGACTCTCTGTACACCTGGTGCAGGTGAAAAGAAGAAGTTGGCCAACCTACACATGTGGGACAACGGTTGTTAGGTACAGCCTTTCTCTATCAGGGTCCTACAGTATTAGAGGAGATACAACTTTCTAGATTGGGAGAAAAACTAATAAAAAAAAAAAGGATCTTGCACCCCCACAGTCCTTAAAAAAATGGAAAAAAGTAATGACTATAATAAGAGCACAAATAGAGCACCTATACCTATACTGATGTTAATTAAGAGGTATCAGAGTTAACATGATCATGTTGGTATTGCTTAAATGTTGCATCAGTCTCTGTTAGTGCTGATTTCTAAAAATGGGACTGTGCTGGTAGGGTCTGTCCCTGGTTCTCTCAGAGGCAGGAATAAAGGACGCTGAAGAGAGAGACCACGCAATGGAGGAGGACTCCAGGGACGCAGAGATGCTGCCAGCATACCAGTGGCTCCTACAGGATTTACCGAAACTCCCGCTGTTTGAGAGTGTGAGGTCCATGACAGCCAGCGCCCTGCAGCAGGTCAGTCTACCGTAATACCATAATTAACATCCGTGCTTACTTAAGCCTAATCTTGGGACTCTGTGGTCCAGTAAAAGTGCTTTCAATTCTAAAATATAATGCCAACTATGATGTGTCTTTTTAAAGGCAATTCACATGGAGACTGACCCACAGACCGTCAGCGCCTATCTGATCTACCTTTCTCAGCATGCACCAGTGGAGGAACAGAGCCTGCACAATGATCTGGCACTGGTGAGCATTTTATGTTGCATAGATTGTGTAGGTCACATTAAGCACAGGGCATTTTGAGTAAGTTTGACATTTGTGGAAAAACAAAGAGGCTTATGTTTTTAAGACATGCATTGAAATCTGTTTTAAGCACAACCACAGACCAGTAAATATAAACAGTAGTACTCGCTAAGCAGTGTTTGTATAGTCTGAACCATGTATTGTAAAAACAGTGCTGAGTCCTTGTAAGTACTCTCATAGTCACTTATTTCTGTTTTTGTGTGTGTGTGTCAGGACGTGGCTCGTCTGATTGTGGAGCGCTCCACCATTATGAACAGTCTTTTCTCAAAGCACGCATTCAGGCCGGAGTCAGATGCCATGCTCGTTGCCCTCATTTCCATCTTCTCCACTTACATTCGCCGCATGAGAAAGACCAAGGATGGAGAGGACCTTTACAGCTGGGTCAGTCTTCTAAGAGTCTTTATGTTTATGTAGCTGTATACTAAAAGGATGGTTCTATAAACAAGTAGCAATAGCAGAACGTGTTTTTGTGTTGTTGTTTTTTCCAAAACATTTATCAAAGAAAAATACGAGGGTGCTCAAGTGGCGCAGCAGTCTATCACGCTAACCCACCAAGGCTAAGATTCAGGTTCAAATCTCAAATTGGTAGATGCCCTGTTTAGGGTATTTCTGCCTTGCACCCAGTGTGTCCTGGGCAAACTGAAGCCGCCACCACCCTAACCAGGATAAAGCAGTTGATGAAAATGAAATTAAAGAATGATATCATACCAGGGTTAGCAGTAACAGAATCTTTGTATTTACAATATATACAAAAATGTAATATACATATATTGTATGTAAAATATTTTGAATACTATTCAGATACCTACATATTTTCAGATACTAACAAAACATTTTAAAACATTTCAAACATAATATTAAATAAGATAAAAAAAAAAAAATACAATTTAAGACTATGAACATTGAGTCCTCACAGAGCACTTATTTTCCTTACAGTGCTCCTGACATGGTGGTGGTTATAAGTCAGGCCTTTGTGTCAATAGGATGAGGACTTAAATTTGTCTCTTAAATTAGTTTAATTTTATTTTTAGATGAACATCCACATGCGTGACACATTAGCTCAAGTCCACTCAGCCAACACACACACCCCTACACACTGGTCTTGTCTTTACAATAGGTCTTAGCTTTACAAACAAATTGTTTACACAATCTACACAATCATTATTGGCTATGGCGTGAGGGGGGCCTTGTAAATAAAATAAGAAGGGGTTGCATCAGGATAGGCATCCTAAATAAAAACTGTGCCAGGTCTAGTATCATTTTGTTGACTGATGCTCTCTATTTTGTTGCCTCAAAATTTTGTTTTCAGGAGAAGATATAATAATGATTTTTGTTACCTTATCAAATATGTATACCAAATGTTTACTTTTATACTGATACAAATTTCACCCAGTCTACGAATATACTAATCTGTCTTAAGCCTATGAAACCTAAAGATGTATAATTGAGCACAAACCAGCTTTTATGAAAATTGTTCTGTTATTATTTTTAAAACATTTAAGCTAATAAATTACATTCATTTTATTTTAACAGTCAGAGTCTCAAGACCAGGTGTTTTTGCGCTGGACAACTGGAGAAACGGCTACCATGCACATTTTGGTGGTTCATGCTATGGTCATACTGCTCACGCTGGGACCACCCAAAGGTGTGCTGCTTCTCCCTACAATAAAGCTTTGCATTATTTTTATCTTCCATTTAGCTATCTGTGTCTGAAATGGTTCGTTCTTCAATTGTTTTATCTAACTATTGTGGATAATATAGCACGCAGGGCTGTTCAACTTATGGCACAGATGTACTTTGCTTATTCTCTCTTTAGGAGAAAGTGACTTCTTCTCTCTGCTTGAAATCTGGTTCCCTGATAAAAAGCCTCTCCCCACTGCTTTCCTGGTGGACACATCAGAGGAGGCTCTTCTTTTGCCTGACTGGCTAAAACTGAGGATGATCCGCTCAGAAGTCTCCCGGTTGGTTGATGCAGGTAGGTGGTTATTTCAACTCAAAGAAGATGCACCATTCAGGGTTTTAATATTTAAGATTCTTCAGTGTTGTGAACATGGAGGTTTTTTTTTATCCCTCTAGCACTGCAGGATTTGGAGCCACAGCAGCTGCTGCTCTTTGTGCAGTCCTTTGGAATTCCTGTATCCAGCATGAGCAAACTATTGCAGTACTTGGATCAGGCTGTCTCTCATGATACTCAGGCACTGGAGCAAAACATCATGGACAAGAGTAAGGAAACTTTGTGGTTCTATATTCCATTTCCTTTTGAATTCTATCTCAAAACCCCCTCCGGCACGTACAGTCAGTACAGATCGTGCATTTTTCACCTGCACGAGTCGAGTTCATACACTTGACGGGCACTGTGCATGGAGGGCCACACCCCCATCAGCATTATTCCTCAACCCTGTGCAGGCGCCATCAGTCAGCCAGCAGGGACCGCAGGGACCTATGATCCGACTTTCTTACCCTCTAACCCTGAACAGCAGCCAAATGTTGTTCATACAGCCGCCCAGTCGGAAAGGCAGAGCTGAGATTCGATATGATGTATTCGAAACCCCAACTCTGGTGAGCTAGCGTACTTTACCGCTGCGCCACCTGAGCGGCAATAAAACACTTTTTACACCAGCAATCAATAGGTATAAATGAAACTAAACAGAATTATGAATGGCAGTTCGTATTCTTTTAGCCATATCCATTTGATCAGCTTAAATGACTTCAAATGATTTGTTTTTTTGACAGACTACATGGCCCAACTGGTAGAAGTGCAGCATGAAAGAGGAGCCACTGGTGGCCACACCTTCCACAACCTGCTCAGTGCTTCACTTCCCCCGCGCCGAGGTCAGCACCCACAGTTTTGGATTCACTTCAGATTTCACTGGAAGCAATGTGTCAACCTGACTGTGTGAACAGGTCATGCATTTCCTTTTTTTCTGGGATCTTCTTTCTGCAGACAGTTCAGAAGGGAGCAGGGTGAAAATGGCAGTCGAGCCTCCGCACAGCTCTGTGAAGATGAGAGCACTGAGTCAGGTGCCGACCATCAGTGCTGAAGATGACCTCACCAGTGTCCTGCTGCAGGTGGGTATTGTCAGCTACATGCATGAGCGTGGCTCTCCATACCCAACATGGCTCTGGGTGGGAACCCAACACGAGTAGGTGATAAGAAGCAAACAATTGGAGGTTTAAGGGGGAGATTGGCGGGGGCATGTGGTGATCCAGCTCTCCTTGATCAGATCGGGGGTTGTGCAAGCAGCGGATTTACAAACGGGAATTGGAAATGACAATATTGTGAGATAAGGGAGGAAAATCACTACATCTGTAGCATTTTTAACCTGTAGCCATAGTACTGACCAGGAATTGATTAATAGATATATGCAATGTAGATGCAGTAGATTGAGATCAACATGAAACCAGTGTGAGTCCACTGTTTTTTGAGGATATGTTTTCTGAAAAAAAAAAGTCGTGTTAATATTGTTTGTTCTGTGTACAGCTGTTTCCTCTGAAAGTGGACCCCCGCCGGCCCGCACCACCGTCACGCCCTCTGTCTTTGGCCCTGCAGCAAGCTCTGGCTCAGGAAGTGCTGAAAGCACGGCAGGACAAGAGTCAGCAGGGTGGCACTGCTGCGCGTCTCCTGAAGGCACTAGCAGCCCTGCTTGGATCTAATCATTCCGGTCCTCTGGTCATGGCCATGCATCACAACCACGCCATCTCGTGCCCCCTGCTGCGCCAGCTGCACCTCTACCAGGTACAAGAGCCTTGCCTTTGGAATAGGTTTTGTTAAGGGATCTATGAACAGCAAGCTGATTTTGACTTGTCTCTCTGGGCTCGTTAGCGGCTGACACCTCAGGACGCGGCGTTCAGCTCACTTTTCTTCAAGGTGCTCATGCAGATGTTGACGTGGCTGGAGAGCTCTGCACTGGAGCCGGGCCCCATTAAGAACTTGCTGAAGTCTTTGGTCGCACAGTACTCTCACAAGCACCAGATCACTGATGGTAAGCAGCTCCTGCTAATGAGGCATTTAACTGATGAGAGTTCAGTTCGAATTCTGCTGTTTTCATATGATCATGTATTTTCTATTAGCATTAACATTTAGCTGGTAATGCTTTTTTTTCAGCAGTTAATATCCAGTCCCCTCCTTAATTACTGGCAATATAATAGATAAGCTTGACAGTTACGGTTATCCATGGAATAATGACGATTGGTTATCAGTTAAAAGAACATTAAGTAGTATATATTTACTCTTGGAAAATGTTACTGTAAGACTGACTTTCATTTAATTAGAGCTCTGTTTATTTAATTAGTAGAGTTAAATACAGTATAAATCAAATATGTAATTATTCAAACAATTCACTTTTATTTACAGGTAGACCAATATTTGTTCTTAAACGCTCTTAATTGTTGTCATTGATGTTAGTTCGTACAGGTTTCCTTCACCTGGTGGAGGCGCTTGCCTATAGACGGGACTCGGAAGTGGCCGTTAGGGGAATCATCGCTTCGCTGAAAGCTGGAGAGAAGTGCAATGCAGAGCCAGAACTCATCATGAAAGGTACCCCGCTAATGCCTACCTCATCAGATCACTCTCACAGCTGACAAAGCTGTGAGTTTTCTAACAATTGTGCCATACTGAATTAATACAAGAAAACAAGATTCATTCCAAAGCACGATCATGATATACTAAACTGGACTCAGGTCTATTAGGTTTAAGACGATTGACATTGTTAATTTAGGCATGCAGGTCTGCCATTCAGGGTGCGCTTGTATAACATTTATTTTTACTTGCACGTGTACCTTCGCTGTGCAATCAGCTTGTTTTAGGATGAGCCTGCTGTCTTCCCAGTGGGCATATGAGCTCTGTGTATTGTTGTTGGAGCAATTAGCAACATTACTCACTTTCTCCAGACTGCTGTGTTCCAAGTTGTGGCTTTGTGATTTTTTTTCTCTTTATGACTTTGGCCTGCAAACTTTTAAAACCGAACCAGCGTAGACATTAAAACAGCCACATGCAGGGGAAAAAATTCCTCTCTAGACTTGTTTACATCCAGGGAGAGCCACGTTAGCCATCAGTGTTTTTGTATGAAAGTTATAAAAGGTTTCTGGTATGGGGGGGTGCATGGGGCTTTGGGGGTTTTCTAGAGAAAGCAATAAGTGTGGAACCGGGTTTTACCATGTGGGATTGGCACTGCTTTCTGCATGATTGTTTTTCTATAGCAGTCTGGAAACATTTCTCAATAGTCACAGTAAATCTGGATTGTGTGCATGTGTGTGTGTTTGTGTGTGTGTCAGCCCTACAGGGGTTGATAGAGGTGAAATCTCCCTACCTGGAGGAGCTGCTCTCTCTACTAATGACTGTCGGCATGGAGACGGAAGCTCCCAGCAGCACAGCTGGCCCTGTTGCCATGGTGATCTCACTGTTGCTACAGGAAACTGAGGAAAGAGGGGTGAAGGTGGAGGCCGAATCAAAAATGTAAGCACTACTGAGCTGGCTTGGGACAACCTGCTGGGAATCCCAAGAAGATTTTTTTATGATTTTATGCTCTTCGGTGTGAAACTACTGGCCAGGCGTGATCCAATGATGTTGCAGGTTCTTTAATTGCAAAATGGAAATAAAGTTAAGTCAATATCGCCAATAAACCTAGACAATCAGCCTGTTAATTATCTGAAAAATACATGTACACTGTAGATGCTCTGTGGAACCTACAGAAGTTGAAATACCTGCTGGTAATGTCCTGGTACCAGATACTACAGGACTCCTTTAGTCTAAGTGAGTCAGAGCTGTTTTGACAGTGTTAGGCAGGTGGTCTTAATGTTTTGGCTCACCAGTGTATGTTTTACACTGTCTAAAGAAAAAGTGAAATATTATCTTGAGCCTAGCAAAGAAAAGCTATTACAGTTGCAAGTGTACTAGCAAGTTAAGCTAGGCTACAGTGCGGTAGTTAATGTGTTTTTAAAAATGAAATGCCCCATTCAGCTAGTAAAGACGCATCAGTCCACCAGGAGTACTTAAAGATAAGTAATAAGGACCTTGAGAAAACAAGTTAAAACAAGTCATAACTTTTGAAGCATCAACCCTACCTTATATACCAACGTGAAGGACTTGCCTGGTTCAGTTTAATTAAAAGTATATATCTGTTGTAGTTCTGAGGGAAAGAGAACCAGCCCTAGCTCAGGGCTGTTGATCGACTGGCTCGGGCTGCTCGACCCTGAAGTGATCTCCATATGCTCGGACCTTCAGCATAAACTGCTCTTCTCACTGAACAAGGTACCTTTGTCCGGATGCTTTTAGCCTGTGTAAGCATATCTGACAGCATGGAGGGATTGACCCCGTTGTGTGTGTTTTATTAGACTAAAGCGTCGGATGTGTGTGCAGCCCCTTCCTACAGGCCATACCTGCTGGCCCTGCTCACTCACCAGTCTAACTGGAGCACTTTGCACCAGTGTATCACCACACTTCTGAACAGACCCAGAGAGCACAGGTGAGCATGTACACTCTACAAGCTGTTCTTTTCACTGTGAACTGACTGTCATTGGTCTATAGTTAACCATTAACTGACAAGCTTATAGCAACTTATCAGAATATAGAGCGCAACACGAGTTTCATATCGACAAGTGTTTATGCTTGAATTTTGGAAAACATGACAGTAGTGGAGAACAGTAAGATGAACATAAATAGTGAGCAGAATCAGTCCTATATTCAGAAGAGAACACTTTATTACAAGGGCAAATCGGGTATCTTTTGGATACAGCATTAGTGTGGTAATGGGCACTTGGGTGGTACATCGGCATAGGATACTCTAAAAATAATTTGACAGTCAACATTTAAACAAATACAAATCTCAGTGGGTAGCACTGTCGCCTCACAGCAAGAAGGTCCTGGGTTCGATCCCCAGGTGGGGCGGTCCGGGTCCTTTCTGTGTGGAGTTTGCATGTTCTCCCCGTGTCTGCATGGGTTTACTCCGGGTGCTCCGGTTTCCTCCCACAGTCCAAAGACATGCAAGTGAGGTGAATTGGAGATACAAAATTGTCCATGACTGTGTTTGATATAACCTTGTGAACTGATGAACCTTGTGCAATGGGTAAACCGTTCCTGTCATGAATGTAACGTGTAAAACATGAAGTTAATATCCTAATAAACATGTATAAACCATCTTTTACCGGCTTATTTAATTTGTTCTGGAAGGTAAGGGGTTGCATTTAAGAAGCTTCTTTGTCACCCTCTGGTGTGGGTAAAAGGATCATCAGGTCAGCAATAATAAGGTGTAATAAATATATAGAATTTTTTTAGTCAAGTCATCAAAGGTTTCCCTGTTAATTATTTTACAGTATAATAGTTCCACTGTTTCCCTGCCACTACAGTGCCAACTGTAACACAATTTGCTGAGAGGGAGACATCTGTTAACAGGGAACATGATTTGATGTCACACCTGCCACATGCACACTAAAGGAAAATTAGGGTTAAATGTTCAGCACAATGGCTCGTGTCTTAAGATTCGTATTAACTGAGCACTGACTTATTTGTGGGTTATCAGGTAGCATCCCATGTAGCCATGGGTAATCTTATACATTGTTTTCCTCCAGAGTGGACCCCTCCTCAGCTTTGGATTTTCTATGGGCCTGCAGTCATATCCCTCGCATCTGGCAGGGTAGAGACCAGAAAACTCCACAGGTAAGGCCCAGTTTAGCACCTAGAGAAAGTTGGTTAATTGTAATTGAAATTATAATTGTTTTATCCAGGGATGCATCAATACCATTTTTTGTACAAGTACATGTATTTTTGTACTTGCCGATACCGATACCAATACCTATTTAGAATACCGTTTTTTTAAAAACAAAAACACACGTGAGAAGTGACGAGAAGTTTAATGATACCACGTCCAAAAATGCACGTCAACAAGTAGCGAGTGATCAAAGTGTTTGTGCGCTGATGTGATGAAATCAAGGAAGAAAAATAAATGAATCTGAGTGGATTTGGCAACACGAATAGCATGGATTGTTCTGTAGCATGATTGTCACGTGTGTGTGCCGGTGTATTCTGATATAAACTAGATTATCCCCCTGTCCCACCTGTTTACACTCCTCTCCTGCGTTTCCCCTCACACCGTATCCTGCGTTCTCATTGGCTGTTCGACATGTCACTCATTCCCAGTCGCACATCTCAGATCAGATATTTGACGTGCTAGAAAACTCGATCCGGTCACCGAGCGCCGAGCGAAAATCAGGGCAAAAATCGTGTAGTGTGAACCAGGCATAACGCAGCAACATGCACTAGGCACACGGTATCGGATGTTTAGTATCGGAGCCTCGTTTGCGAGTACGAGTACAAGTTAATGAGCGCGGTATCGGGCAAATACCCAGTATCGGTACTCATGCATCTCTAAGTTTTATCATAACTATATGTTGTCAGATAAACACAAATTTTTGACATTGCAACTTCACTGTTACAAGACAGAACATAGTGCCTGATTTCATGAGTATGCCAACCCGGTAGGCACCTTCCCCATTCATTGCTTAACAGCTGTTTCATTGTTTGAATTAGCATTTTAAAAGATGATATTTTATGTCAAGTGCTTTATACTTAACATTAAATAATGATTCAGTAACTGCTTTATCCTGAGATGGAATGCAGTGGGTCTAAATAATTTAAAAAAGATTTCAGATATGAAAGTGCTTTTTCTCTATTCTTCACTGCACACTTTTCAGCTGTAGTATTTGTATGTTTATTCTGTGTTCTGTTTCTATATTAAGGATATCTATATTTTAGTCATTATTTCATCCCCATTGATCATTACATGCCTGTCATCCCTGCAGAAGCGCACAGAGAAGTTTGTGTTGAAGCTTACCAGCGATGAGCTGATCAGTTTGGTGGAGTTGATCCTGTTGGAGTCTGAGCTAAGCTGGCGAGATACAGGCGAAGCTGATGGCACTTTGGACCAGGCATCCTGTTCTCTCATCCAGTCTCGTCTGCCCCTGCTACACAGCTGCTGCCACAGTGACCCTGCCAGTGTCCAAACTGTCTGCGAGTACCTCGTCAACTGTATTAAGAAGTGGGGGGACAGGTACGGCTTTTACATTCCTAGAGGTACAGAACTATTTTAGATAGCAGATACTCATATTAGAACTTTTTCTACTTGGATTTTTTTTTACCCTTTTATCTTGCAATCTTGTTATTTCCAATTCCCAATTTCACTTGCACAAACCCTGATCTGATCAAGGAGAGCTATCTCACCACACGTTCCTTCCAAGTTAGTTCATTCTGAGGTCGGTGGCTCTGCTGAGATCTTGGTCATGTTGCTTTTATGTCCTAGTTCACGTGTTCGTGATCAGCTTTAGCTGTGTGAGGAACAGTAATGTTTGGATTAATGCGAAGTTTGACATGTTTTTCAGTGTGATGAGCAAAAGGTGTGAGAACCTCCTGCTGCAGATATACCTCCAGTTTCCCGAAGTCATTCAGCATGTGCGTCTGCCCGGTGCTACTCTGAGTGGAGAGGCAGCTGCTGACGGGAGCACCTGCAAGGTACCAGCATACCTGTCTAGACTGGTCCAAACATTTGTTAAGCTTCAGTGTTAAATAATGTTACATCAAAAATAATGTGTTTGGTGCCTTGAGTTATTCTTAGTTTTGTAATGGAGCAACATAAGCAAGTCATGAATTAAACAAATTGGGATTGGTAGGATGAAAGTGTGGGATGATCAGGTTGTCTTTTATATCCAATGGTGATTAAAACCTGATGGTTGAGTGAAATTGAATGTGGTCTTTTGTCTTTATGTTCTTACCCAGTGGGATGTTCTGGTGCATCGTCTAATCACACTTATGGCTGACACTGGAGAGTCCAAATCTACAGAGAACCGGGTGTCAGACGCTACCCTGGCCTGCAGAAAACTGGCCGTCTCCCACCCTGTGCTCCTGCTTAGGTGTGTCATTACATTACATACACGTTGTTCCACATTCTTTAAGACTGCACATTTAAAAAACGAAGCAAAATATAAGCTAATGGAACTTGTGCTCTTGATTTAATCTGCTTTCGAACAATCACTTTGTAATCACGAGGTCTAGGATTAAGTGGATCATGGTGCGTTTTCTTTCCTCAGACACCTGGCCATGATTGCAGCTCTGATGCATGGTCGAAGTAATCTAAATTTTCAGGAATTTCGAAAGCAGCACCATCTGACTTTCTTCAGTGATGTGCTGGCCATTCTGGAGCTGCTGCAGCCACGAGTTTTTCACTCCAGCCACCAGAGGGCGCTGCAAGACTGCTTGCTTTCTTTTATTAAAGTCTTACAGGTACGTGCAGTCATAGTGTGATTGTAGTTATGTGTTTCATACCTGTCGTCTAAGCCCTGCTAAATGGAGTAAAAACTTTTGCTTTTGCACTAAAATTTAGTATCATTTATTTCTTTTATTAGCAAGCAGTAATAATTATTAGATGATATGGGCATAGGGATATGGGAATTTCAGCTGCTCTTGTATTTAGATGTTACTACTGTGGATCATTTTGGTTCACATACTTGGCACAGTTTTTATGTTTAATGCCCTTTCTGATGCAACCCTCAATATTTTATTTGTGCTCGAGACCAGCACTAAGAGCGCACCAGAAAGTGCACCACCCAATGGCTATGTCCAACAATGCCTGTGTAGACAACTGATTGGGATTAGCAGCAGTGTGCTGGCGTGTTTTACTGCTGCGGCCCTAGAAAATGTATTTTCATAAAAAGCACGGTAGCCTATCAGATCCCCAGCGGTGCTATCAGCCAGACTATATTTGGGGGGCATGGCAGAGGCTCCACAATGGATTGGTGTCCTGTCCGGGGTGTGTTACTGCATTGCATAAAGACATAAAAATAAAAAGGGGGGAAAAAATGTAGATAATGATATGTTGACATTTAAAGTTGATTTAACACTTAACAGAGGATTTGATTAATATGACTATTGATTTTATATTTGTATTCTTTGCAGAACTTCAGGCGGTTATCCCGTATGCCAATCATTAACAAATTTGTGCAGTTTATTCAGAAATACATTACCCACGATGCATCAGCTGCTGTGCCATTTCTTCAGCAGCACTCTGACATTCTGCAGTAAGATTATATTCATATATGCTTGCAATTTGAATAATTATGAGGGTTCTTTATTCTGTGCATTGTGTGTATAATTAATAATTTTCTCTTTGTGTTTGTTCCAGGGGGCTCGCCGCAGAGAACCCAGACCTGGTGCAGCTAAAGTCTCTGCTAGCTGGTCTCACTCTGCCAATGAAGACCGGCTCGTCCGAGATGGCTGCAGAGGACAAAGATGGTAACTTTTTGTCATGTGACCTCTCACTTTTAGCTTCTGTTTGAACTTTCTCACTACTCCTTTCTTCACATTCCTATTACAGGTGAAGACTCCTCATCTGGCTCTTTGCCCTTGGTCAACATTTCAGCCTCCACAGCACTCAGCTCAGCAGACATGACCAAGTACCTGAAGAAGATCTCTAAAGGGGAGGCCATTGAAGGTAAAAGCCTATTGTGCAGCAGCATTATAATAATAAGAAGAAAGAATGAGAAATTCTTTAATAAATTGAGAATTTTTGTTCCAGTAATTGCTTTAGTTCATCTCTCACTGGCCGAATACTTCAGCAGACAAATGTTGACTATGAATTCTTCTGTGCTTTTTCCAGATGTGTTGGAGGTGTTGACACAGGTGGATGAGAAGTCGAAAAGGAACCCTGAAATAATCCAGTATTTTGTTGTAAGTTTATTTGAAGTCTTTTAATGGAAGAAAATAGTTTTGTTGAATAATTTGCTAATTCATGTAGTTTTTTTTTGTTTTGCTTCTTTTTTTTTTTAGAATGATCTGCAGCGGTTGATGAGCTCACCTGAGGAGCTGTGTCGCAACATGGCCTTTAGCCTTGCACTGCGCTGCATGCAGAACACCCCCAGGTATGCCAATAATCATTCAAAACAAATTGATATGCTATTTGAAATGGTAAATAGTGTGTTATTTGATCCTGCATCTGATTTTGCACAAAGTGGAATAACATTCATAAAAATACATATAATAAACTGGAATAAGCAACGTATTTGCAAATAGACAAACTGTACAATCAATATAAAATCACGACACAGTGTGCTATAACCAGGCTGTCTCTGTGTTTCCTCTACAAACCTAAATGCATGCAAGTGGTAGATTGGCTATTCTAAATAAGCCCTAAGTGTAGGTCATTAGGTCATGTACATAGTCCATATTAAGTTTATAAGTCCATATTATGGATAAATACATTTTTTTATTTCCTGTCAGGATATGTATCTGACAGCAGAAGTACAAAATTCTTCATGACTTTTGTTTTGGCATATGTGTGTTGGACTACTTGTAGACAAATGCATTCAAAATTTCCAGCTTCTCTGGCTCCTGTTTTGTCTTTGCTCTTTATTTAAATGTTATCCATTAACTGTTCGGTCTTGGCTCAAAATAGGGTGAAAACTAAATGTTATGAGGGTAAAACCCAAACATTTAACCAAATTTCATAAGCCAAGCTCTGCCTCTTAAAGGTAGAGCCTACAAAAACTAAACTGATTAAAATGACCTGAAAACGAACTGCATCTCAGCATACTGAATATAAATGATTTCTTTCAGCTGCTTCTGTTAGGGGTTGCCACAAATTCAGCTGCATATTTGATTCGGCACAGTTTTTATGCCAGATGCCTTTAATGACACAACTCTCCTATTTATTCTGGGCTTGGGACCAGTACTAAGGGTGCACTGATATGGACCCCTCCCAATATCTAGGTTTACCTTATGCTGTCTGCCTACTGCATTTGTGAGTCACTAAATATATGTGTGATTAGTTTACTACCAATACTTTTGTTACATATTAGCACATAGGATGCAGTTCGGGAAGCAGCCATGAAATAACTTGAGTGCCTCGTAAAGTGATGTGGGCATTTCATAACCCTGGATGTAATATTTTATGGCTGCAAAATACTGGATAATGTGTTTTAGTGGGAATACTTCTCTTGTAAGTGTAAAAAACTGCTCTTTACTGAGACCATGCAATTGGTGTAAATATATGCTAATAAATTGGTGGCTGCCAATTAAAATTAGAATTTGATTTAAGCACACCAGTACACCAAAGTACACCAGTGCCTCAAAATAATTTTGTATAGAACTAAATCAAACGGTTGTTTACTGAAGTTGGTGTCACTGTGATGCTCTCAGTGGAATGTTTTCTTGTTAGTTCCCCAGAGATTAGGCCTGGACCCTAGCTAGCTGCTTAAAATTGAAAGAACTTTTTACCCAACAGATCAGGCAATGACTTGTATGTTAGTTATTGTTTAATCAAGACCAGTTGCTTCTAGAACAGAAAAAGTGTTGACCAGTGTCTTCTGCCAGTGTTCCACCATTATCTCATTTATACCAGCATGTTGCCCACTGAAATTCTCAGCTTTACAGTAAATGAATGTATTTTATCATTTTGTTTTATGTAGCCTGGCATCAGACTTCCTTCCCACCTTCATGTACTGCATGGGCAGTGGGAACTTTGACGTCATCCAAACAGCCCTGAGGAATCTTCCAGAATATGTGCTTCTTTGTCAAGGTATGCCCAGCAAATTTGTGACAAATAAGTAGCTTCAGTGTGAAAGATTAATTTGTTAAGTTGTTTTAGTCGCAGCTGTCTTATAAATGCTTATTATTATTATTCATCTGTCTACAATGACATGTTTACCTATCTGCCATTCTGTGCTTTCTCTAGAACACGCAGGCATCCTGCTCCATAAGGCTTTCCTAGTGGGCATCTACGGTCAGATTGACACTAGCTCAACGATTTCAGAGTCTCTAAAGGTCCTGCACATGGAGGTTACAACATAGACCTTCAAAAAGCAATTTAGACCAAAAGTCATAGAATATTAGGTCCTAGCTGCTTCAAATGCAAATCTTCAACATCAAGGTCATGTGCGCTATTGATTTCTTTGTCATTCATGACTTCAGTCAAAAGTAGAATGCATTGAGGTATTCATACAGAAAAGAAAGCTAGAAGCTAAAGTAATATGAATTGTTGAACAATATAGGGCTTTTTGTGTTACTGGAAGTAAACATTTATGTGGAATACATTGCATAATAAATACAAAAAAAAAAGGTTTTTAAAGTTTTGAATGAAATTGTGATGCTTGTTTGAAGATTTGGCAACTTTGTCAGCATTTTAAATGTTATTACAGTTTGTTAGTAACATTAAAATTGCATCTTGTATGAATTCTTCTCATGCAATAATTTATTTTAAGCAACAATCCATAATCAGCAACTTAATTTGGACTTTCAAAAAAATGACATTACAAAATACCACAACTACAAAATGTTTGGACTGGCTGCTCAGGTAGCACAGCGGTAAAACACGCTAGCACACCAGAGCTGGCATTTCAAACTCGTCGGTTCGAAACTAGGCTCTGCCATCCGGCTCGGCTAGATAACCAGAATATATAAAGTCTTTAATCATACACATAGGAGAAAATCTCACCGTTTAAATCTTGTAAAGAGGTCCTAAAAACTGTATTGTTTTGCCCTGAGACACTGATTTGGAATTTTTGTTGATGTGATGTAGTACAAGTGAAGTTAAATGTGAATTGTTACAAGTTATGGCTTGGCGGCTACATGAACAACGATTGACTTGTTGTTCATACAGGGTGGGAGCCGGACAGGGACCTCATAACTGATGCAATGACGGCCTCTGCTGGCTGATTGATGGCACTGACACAGAGTAGAGGAATAATGTGATCAGGGTGTGACTCTTCGTACACAAAGCTGATTCACATATGAACTCGCCTCGTGCAGGTGAAAAGATGCAGTCGGCTACTGCACACATGTCGGAGGGGGCATGTGACAGCTTTCATCAATCAGCATTGTGGATCAGCATCAGTAGAGAGGAAGCGTAATGCAGTTGGGTAATTGGATAGTAGTATCATTTTTGACCTGTATTTATTTGAAAACAGTAAAAAAAGTTAACATTTGATCATTCTACCTTTAATAGCTGCAATGTGTTCCCAAAAAATTTGGAAGCATGGAGCTTAGTGTGGTTCTTCATATCCTATACGGCTCTGGGTGGGAGGCCAACACTGGCAAGTGAAGATTAGCGGCCGCAGACCGCTTGGACACTTGTTAGATGGGGTGTGTGATGATCCGGCTCTCATTGATCAGATCGAGGGTTGTGCAGGCGGCACCGGGTTCAGTCTGGAACTGGACATGACCAGATTTGGGGATAAAGGTGAAAAAAATCCAGAAAAAATGTAGCAGTTCTAGATAATACACTGTGTTATTACAGATGCTGCAGTGCTGTACAAACTCCCTTGTGCTGCTGTTAATCTTTCACCAGATTATATGAAGTCTTTAATCATACACATTGGAGAAAATCTCAGTTTAAAAGAGGTTTTAAAAATTGTGTTCTTTTGCTCTCAGGCACTGATCTGGAAGTTTTGTTGATGTGATGTAATACAAGTGAACTTAAATGCGTGCTTCAAATCTTAGTAATAGTTTAAGATTCGTTCCACAGTGGGGAAATTCAGTGTTGTAGCAGCGAAGGGATCGCAAGGCACTCAGTACTATATTTGTGAATTGTTACAAGTTGTCCTCTAGAGTCGTAACCGACGACAAGATGCAGTACACTCCATTGTAAGGTTTTAAAAGCCTCAGTTCTCCTTTTAGCCATGATAGTCTGCTCTAATGAAAGCCAATTTGCCGTGAAAGTGTGAGTTGTTTTCGGTGATGTCACTGACTTCATTTGAAAACCCTGTGTGTACTCAGAGGAAATAGGAGAAACATCATGCTGGTGCGCTCAGGTCCTCGTTAATGAACCGTGTCTGTAATTGTTTATTCAATCTGTATATATTCTTCCTTTGGCAAGGTGCCCGCATGTGAAGGGAACATATAGGGGCTGTTTTTTGGGGAAATTGAGTGGCTGAATAGGTGTTCTGTTACAATAGGGTACTCTAAATACTTCACAAGAATGGAATGGAAGGGTAAGAAATGCCTGTAACTGGGCCATGTTTCGTGACTAATGACAGGTGAGTCAACTCTCTCTCACCGAACTTATTGCACGTCCACTTTTAGTGGTGGGATAATTGATCAGTATCCAGGGCGAATTTTGGAAATCGTCTTTTGATTTTTTACAGATCAACCTCTGCTTAATACACACATTCAGCTTGTTGCCCCATATCAATAAAAATAATGATGATGATAAACTTGGTAGCTATACACCGATCAGGCATTCTACACTCACTAGAATTTTATCCATTTTATCAGCTCCCCTTACCATATAGAAGCACTTTGTAGTTCTACAATTACTGACTGTAGTCCATCTGTTTCTCTGCATGCTTTGTTAGCCCCGGTTCATGCTGTTCTTCAATGCTCAGGACTACAGAATACCACCACAGAGCAGGTATTATTTGGGTGGTGGGTCATTCTCAGCACTGCAGTGACACTGACATGGTGGTGGTGTGTTAGTGTGTGTTGTGCTGGTATGAGTGGATAAGACACAGCAATGCTGCTGGAGTTTTTAATCACCTCACTGTCACTGCTGGACAGAGAATAGTCCACCAACAAAAAAAATATCCAGCCAACAGCACCCCGTGGGCAGCGTCCTGTGACCACTGATGAAAGTCTAGAAGATGACCAACTCAAACAGCAGCAATAGATGAGCGATCGTCTCTGACTTTACATCTACAAGGTGGACCAACTAGGTATGAGTGTCTAATAGTGTCAGTGTCACTGCAGTGCTGAGAATGATCTACCACCTAAATAATACCTGCTCTGTAGTGGTCCTGTGGGGGTCCTGACCATTAAAGAACAGGTTGAAAGCAGGTTAAAAAAGTATGTAGAGAAACAGATGGACTACAGTCAGTAATTGTAGAACTACAAAGTGCTCCTATATGGTAAGTGGAGCTGATAAAATGGACAGTGAGTGTAGAAACAAGGAGGGAGCTTTAATGTTATGGCTGATAGGTGTAAATATTCATTATAGCACAACAATTTTCTGTTTACATCCTACCACACCAAACACCCACCAACGTTTTTACCAGTGGTGTATAAAGTACCGGAGGGCCATACTTGAGTAAAAGTACAAGTATCTTACCAGAAATTTACTTTGATAGAAGTAAAAGTCACCTTTTAGAATATTACTTGAGTAAAAGTCTAAAAGTATCTAATGTTTAATGTACTTAAGTATTAAAAGTAATTTGATATTAAATGTACTTAAGTATTAAAAGTAGAAGTAAAAGTAAATGTTGTTAGTGTAAATGGAAGCGATCATTTTAAATATAAAGATTGTTCTTTTAAGCCTGTAAACCCCCTTAACAATTAACCTGTTTTCTTCCTTTCATCTGAACATGATTTGTGCCAATTCATGATCATAATCAACTGTTGACATCACCTGTTTGAAATCATGACATTATTTAGTTGTTTTTTTAACTCATTACTAGCCCTAAATGTTCCTGCTCCAACGTTTTTAGAATGTGAGTCGATGTAAATGTAAGAAACACTGCATCTATTTTATTTGCATTTTCTATACTGTCCCATTTTTTTAATTTGGGTAGTATATTTCAATAACAGAAAAATAATTTTGGCATAATTAATTTAAAGCAAAACTCAGGAGAGTTTAACAAAACGTGTGGCATTTTTATCCCTTTAATGATCTGTTCAACCATTAATTTAAATCAAAATATTTGAGTAAAATAAGCTGTATTTAAATTATATTCTTTGGGGCCGTATCTACTCACTGAATGGCATGTGTTAAACAAAAAAAACATTGGTATTCTTACTTTAAGAAAACACCATTTCTAACTTAAAGCCAACAGCTGAAAAATCATGAATAATAAGTTGGATAAGTTGAGTTCTTGTTGAGATCATTAAAGGGTTAAAAACGTGCTGCATGTTCCTCAGCACCATGAATCTCTCCTCTGCCGGTCTAATACAGAAGTTATCTGAGGAAATATTTGTCCGCAGGTGAGTTTTTAAAAATAATGGACGTGTCTTCATGAGTTTTGCAGTCAATGAATTCCAAACAAATGTAATGATTTATGAAACGTTTTATTTGTGGTTCGAATGTAATCGGTAAAAATGGTAGGTATCTGAACAAAGTTAATGCTAATAATATTTAAAAACCGCTGATGCTGCAGCTTTACTTTGTTAATCATTGTTAACTTACATCAGTGTGTTGGACAGGAAGCTTCTGAAATGTCCATATTTGCGTGTCTTGGGTGAACGACGCACTTTTAGAAAACTCCGATAGCTTTTAGAGAACGTTTGCACATGCGCATTAATGTGTTTAACTCACAAGCGCAGATTCACCAAACCAGCGTGCGGTCCGTCACACATCTCACATCATTTAACTTTCATTCTGTAGTAACGAGTAACGAATTTACATACAGCGAATGTAACGGAGTAAAAGTACACAATTTCTTTAGAAAATGTAGTGGAGTAAAAGTGAAAGTTGCCGAAAATTTTTATACTCCAGTAAAGTACAAGTACTTCAAAAAACTACTTAAGTACTGTAACGAAGTATTATTACTTCGTTACTATACACCACTGGTTTTTACAGTGCTTATAAAAAAGGTGGGACCGCTAAGGTTAAGAAAACAGCACATGTTTGTTTAGTTGGCCACCTTTCCAGATTGATTAAAAAAATAAAAAGTTGGTAATCATGACCATTCAGGGTTGATTGTCCCAATTCTAAGAAACCTGATGAACACACCCATGAGCAGTGAATGCTGTGCGGATAGGAGAAATGCAATTGGACAAGTAGCTCTCTCATTTATCTTAAATTGAATTGTAAAATAGAGATTTCTTTTATTTGCTTTATTTATCTCCCAGTGAAACAGAACCTGAGATACTAAAATCTAAATAGACAGGGGAACCGCTGGTTCATTTCTTTCATACAGATTTACAGGGAAGCAAAGAAAGTATTCAACCAGTTTACCATTACTCTGCCTGATATTGTGTAGGCCCCCTCATGCTGCCAAAACATCTCCGACCTGTTGAAACATGGACTCAATGAGACCTCTGAAGGTGTCCTGTTGATGATGGCACCCTGACATTAGCAGCAGATCATTTAAGTGCTGGAAGTTTTGAGATGGGGCCTCCATGAATTGAGCAGGTTGAGATCTGGGGAATTTGGAGGCCAAGTCAACACCTTGAACTCTTTGGCACGGTCCTCAAACTATTCTCGACATGCAGGGTTGCAGGACACAATATATTGCTGAAAGAGGCTGTTGCCTTTAGGGAATACCATTGCCATGAGGGGGGTTATATTTGGTTTAAAACAATGTTTAGGTAAGTGGTACATGGCAAACATTAATTTTCCCTGCTGAACATTACCCAGAGCATCACAGCCTTTCTTCCTCCTATAGTGCATTTGGGGCCAAGGTAAGATGCACACACAACTCTTCTGTATGATCGGCCTTATTAATGTCTGCCTCCTCATATATATTAATAATCTCCGGGCGCCCATGACCCTCTTGCAACCCCCTTAATGATTAATAACTCTTTAAATGTTTTATTAATTAAATTTAATTTATTAATTAAAAAATACATCAAATATATATAGTTGTACTGGTTGTATTTTAGAGTAACAAAATATTTTTTAATACTGCCATGTCACAATTTTTCAACCCAAACATAATGTTGATCCTAAAACCTGCTAGTCTGTATGACCTAAATTTGGGTTACAGCATGATTAAACCATTGGGAATCAATAACCACTTTTAACTTGCTTCAGCTGTGATGTGTTATTTCTCAATCATACGATCACTTAACAACCATGGAAATTAATGGCCGACTCTGTGACTACTCTTTAACAAGAAGCACAGGAATGCTAATAAATACATACACTCATTTTTCAATTTACAATATTAGAAAACTTTGTGTAAAATTCAAACTCGTCATTTCGAATCTCATCTCTGCTATCCGGCAGATTGGCTGTTGTTCATACAGTGTGGGAGCTGAACGGGGATTCCTCATAAATGATGCAATTACGACCTCTGCTGTCTGATTGATGGCGCCTGCACAGAGTCGAGGGATAATGTGTTGATCAGGGTGTGGCTCTCCGTACACAAAGCTGATCTGCATATGAATTCGCCTCGTGCAGGTGAAAAGATGCAGTCGGCTACTGCACACTTGTCGGAGGGGGGGCGTGTGTCTTGGCTCTTCTCAACCAGGGTGGAGATCAACATCAGTCGAGAGGAAGCATAATGCAGTAGGGTTATTGGAAAAAATTGGGTAAAAGTCGGGAAAAAAAGGGGAGAAAATGCAAAAAGAAAACTTGTAACGTGTAAATGGATATGTCTTAAAGTATTTGCACTCTCCTGATTAAAATGTTTTAATTCCTTGAGCATGAGCTTCAGTATCTAAGTGGGATTCTGAAATAGACTTTGACTAAGCTTCTCCAAAACACATTTGTTTTTATTTATAAAATCATTTATGCTTCTGTATTTTGGATATTTCTTCTATCACACAACCCAACTTCCCTTGAGCTTCAGATTACTGACTGAACTATTATTGTCCTTCAGTATTTTCTGATAGAGAGCAAAATTTATGGTTTTGTGAATTATGGCTTTAAAGCAACAAAGTGTCCTCATAACATCACACTACTATGCTTGTAGATATGATGTAGTATTCTCTATCTGAAGTCCCAGAGCTTTAAAAATGACTTTCTAGGCCATCTATCTGTTTGTTTATTAGGATTTTAACATCATGTTCCACACTTTGGTTACATTCATGACAGGAACGGTAGTTACTCATTACACAAGGTTCATCAGTTCACAAGGTTATATCAAACACAGTCTTGGACAATCTGGTGTCTCCAGTTCACCTCACTTGCATGTCTTTGGACTGTGGGAGGAAACCCATGTGGACACAGGGATAGCATGCAAACTCCACACAGGAAGGACCCGGACCGCCCTACCTGGGGATCGAACCCAGGACCTTCTTGCTGTGAGGTGATAGTGCTACCCACTTAGCCACCGTGCTGCCCTGTAGTATCTATTTGAATGATGTCTAGATTTAACAGTGCTGGCGATCAAGCCTTTCTAGTCTAATTGAACCTAATGATCATTTGAGTATGGTTAATTGATTGATTAAATATCAAAGGAGGGTATTATTATATACACAGGTCCATTTAAAAAATGAAATATTCATGTATTAAAGTATGATTCATTGTGTTTTTTGTCACATATGGGTCTGGACAAGATTCACTTTCCCGGTGGCTAGCAAATAATTTTAAAAATGTTACCGCATTGCAGTAATAAGCATAATGTTGAGCTAAATATTCATTCTGCTAATCATCATCAGTTTATTTCATTTCATTTTATTAGAAGAGTCAGAAACATTTGTCTCTTAGGTGTTTATTAGCCATTAAGAGAAAACTGTGTGTTAATGTAGACTATAATGTTTATTGTCCTAGATTGTAAATCTAAGTGTGGTACAAATATGCTTTTACTGACATGAAGTTGGTGAAATTGGTAGCATTCTTTTGGCCTGTGCTTATTATAATTCCTTGCTTTGGTAGCTTATTTTGCACAATTTTTGCTTACATAACTAGATAATTGCATATTTATCACCCCAGCCATTTACACTGATGCTAAACTAATACCAATTATTTATTACTGTGTTGATCTTGAGACCACTCATTAGATCCCATGCATCTGAAAGCAATCATTGTAACTTCAGCATTCAATATCAATTTACCGAGCCATTATATTTTATTATTCTTAAAAAGAAGTCATAATTATGGTTGGCTGCACCTTCGAGCTGGGGTGCTCTCAAGGCACATTCGGACTAGGGTGCTCCCAGGGCACATTCGGACTAGGGTGCTCTCAGGGCAAATTCGGACTAGGGTGCTCCCAGGGAACATTCGGACTAGGGTGCTCTCAGGGCACATTCGGACTAGGGTGCTCTCAGGGCACATTCGGACTAGGGTGCTCTCAGGGCACATTCGGACTAGGGTGCTCCCAGGGCACATTTGGGAAGGGGTGCTCCCAGGGCACATTCGGACTAGGGTGCTCCCAGGGCACATTCGGACTAGGGTGCTCTCAGGGCACATTCGGACTAGGGTGCTCTCAGGGCACATTCGGACTAGGGTGCTCTCAGGGCACATTCGGACTAGGGTGCTCCCAGGGAACATTCAGTCTAGGGTGCTCTCAGGACACATTCGGACTAGGGTGCTCTCAGGGAACATTCTGGCATTTGTCCTATGTACTCAGTCGATATCAACGTTTGTAATCACTTTGCATTTGTGTATTTCAGGTACCCTGTTGATGAAGTATATATATATATATATATACACTGATCAGCCATAACATTAAAACCACCTCCTTGTTTCTACACTCACTGTCCATTTTATCAGCTCCACTTACCATATAGAAGCACTTTGTAGTTCTACAATTACTGACTGTAGTCCATCTGTTTCCCTGCATACTTTGTTACCCCCCTGTCATGCTTTTCTTCAATGGTCAGGACCCCCACAGGACCACCACAGAGCAAATATTATTTAGGTGGTGGCTCATTCTCAGCACTGCAGTGACACTGACATGGTGGTGGTGTGTTAGTGTGTGTTGTGCTGGTATGACTGGATCAGACACAGCAGCGCTGCTGGAGTTTTTAAACAACTCACTGTCACTGCTGGACTGAGAATAGTCCACCAACCAAAAATATCCAGCCAGCAGCATCCCATGGGCAGCGTCCTGTGACCACTGATGAGGGTCTAGAAGATGACCGACTCAAACAGCAGCAATAGATGATCGATCGTCTCTGACTTTACATCGACAAGGTGGACCAACTAGGTAGGAGTGTGTAATAGAGTGGACACTGAGTGGACACGGTATTTAAAAACTCCAGCAGCGCTGCTGTGTCTGATCCACTCATACCAGCACAACACACACTAACTACAGTGCTGAGATTGATCCACCACCTAAATAATACCTACTCTGTGGTGGTCTTGTGGTGGTCCTGACCATTGAAGAACAGCATGAAAGGGGCTAACAAAGCATGCAGAGAAACAGATGGACTACAGTCAGTAATTGTAAAACTACAAAGTGCTTCTATATGGTAGGTAAAGCTGATAAAATGGACAGTGTGTGTAGAAACCAGGAGGTGGTTTTAATGTTATGGCTGATCAGTATATATTTAAGCAATAGAACACGAGAGGGAGTGTGTTATCGCGACGGTGAGTGCCGTAGATCATCACAGCCGTGATGTTATTCGCGATAACACACGACCTCAAGTGTTCTATTGCTTTTATACAACAGTTTTTTCAAAATAAAGAAAGAAAATAAATGAAAGAAAATAAATCAAAGAAGCCCTGAATTTCATATTAAATATGCTTTAATATTGACAATACCTTCCGCCAAAAAGTAGTTCCACAACGAATATAAAGTTTAACACTACAAAGCAGACATCCCAAGTTGCAAAAACTCATTTCAGGGAGGTAAGAACAAGAAGAAGAAGAAAGCAAGAACCTCCGAAAGGAAAAAAATAAATAAAAAAACCTCTCGCACACACCAAAGGCTATGGATGAAAACAGAACTACTAGGAGCTGCTTACTGGCTTAACTAACTGTTCGCGTTACAAACACATTAATGTTCCCTAAATAGTGCACTAGATTGTGTATCAGATCATGGATATCTGTTCCCTACATAGTGCACTAGATAGTGAATTAGACAATTGGTTATGTTCCCTACACAGTGCGCTAGATTGTATATCAGATAACGGATTTAAAACGCGACCGGGAAAAAAAGGCTGTGTTGCCTGCGTGCGCGTTTGTGTGCATGAAGCTTGTCGTTAATGGCAACGCATCAGCGGAGTAATACCATTGTGGTGTGAAAAGACCGTGCTGTTATCACGAATATCAGCATGTTTAGAACGCTTCTCAACCAATCAGATTGTAAGGTCAGAACTACCTGTTGTATATATACTGTATATATATATATAATTTAATGATAATGAATGGCTACATAAACTACATGCTTTGCTTCATTGCTGTAAGGTTGCTTTATAACAGCACCTTAAAAACAATCATACTGTACACCCTGTTAATCTGCACAATTACTCATCTACTAAAATGTCATAATCATGACAGGCCAATTTCACATGGCACATTAAAACAATTAGCTCTTGGACTAATTGCAGAGATGATAGACTGGGCACTCCTCTGTTATTTCTCCAGCAGATGAAAGGCTTGATCAGTACTAATTGCACCTGTAAGGTGTCATGTAACAAGTCTGTTTTTTCAGCAGCTTTTAGTCGGCATGCTCCGGATGACTTTACTTGCCCGGGCTCTTGCCGAGACAACATTTTCCACACTGACTGGCTGGCAGTGGGGTGGAACGGAGCTGAGTGACAGTTCTGCTGGGGTGGGGAGGTGTTACTGAGGACTGCATGATCGTCCACTGACACACTGCTTTTTATCTGACAGACCTTAAGCCAGGACTAATACGTTATCATTTACCATTAATTATTTTAAGTTTATTTGAAAATATTTTGTGGTACTTTTAGCCTTTGTTAGCTAATTCCAGACACTGTTTTAGCTTGCTGCTTGGCCCTGTGTCAGCATTCCAAAACTGGCGAAGCAAACTAGACACCAGACATATTGTGGCCAATCACTCACATTTGATGTAAGTGGAAAATATGTGTAAATTAGCTTTTTCCTTGAACCTTTCTCTTAATGGGTCATTTAAAGGCATGGACTGTGGAGTAGATGTTGCTTGTGTATTCCTCACTTTTAGGATAGCTGGGTATGTGCTGTTACCTGCCCATTGCACACCTGCCTGCTCAGTCTTCTCCTCAACAGCACCTTCGCCTTAGATCATCCCCACTTCCTCCATGCATGAGTGGTACCTGGCTGTAGCGTGGAAAAGAGAATGCCGACTACCTCGCCCCTTTCCCCCTGGTGCTTTGAAGTGTGAAGTGTGAATGCTGTTGCATTGTGAAGGCTTTCCTTGAAGGTTTTGACATGAAAAAGCAGCGGTGTAGCCCAGTGCCAATGATCCAGGACTAAAACCATCGACCCTGCTGACTATCGGAAGATACAATTACCAGAGAGAGAGAGAGAAGCCATGAGGAATCCACTTAGCACAATCACAATACCAACATTGTTTTCCAGCTCAGTTTTTATGCAAGTAGTAATTGACAAAACCAATTTGGCAATAGTGGGTGATGTGTTAAACAGCCTGCATGGTGTACCATGTATCATAGTGCTTTTGCACTAACCTGGAGATTAATATCAACAATCACATCAGATAAAGCAATATTTCTAGTGTATAATAAAGATTGAGCTGATTTACGTTGATTCTTAATAACTTTTAACAAGTAAATGCAGATGCAGTCTTCAGTAAATAGTCATGTAATTGTGTTATGATGTAATATAACAGTAATAACAGTTATGGTTAGAATACATACATTAAAATACAATTTAATTTAAAAAATAATAATTTAAATGAGTAAGTCAACGAGTGTAGATGCTTCTAACAGGTGTACTGCGTGGTGGGAGGAATTACCTCTACAGTATTATGTGACAAGTTATCCAATACCAGATTCTCAACCTGAACTTTAATACATTTTTATAGTGTACACCAAGAGAGTGGCATTAGCCTAAATAATTGACCCTTACAGTAATGGGGCCTGATATTGTTTTGTACTTTTTTGCTATTTTCTTTTTTGAGGGCATGGTTTAAGTTCAGTTGTTTCATAGTGAAAGCAGTCACGGCAAAAAAAAAAAAAAAAAAAGGCCATACTTTTGATTCCTACTCCGACACATTTGCAGTTGCCAACAGCTTCTTTTAAACTTGCCACAGACGTGTTCACACAGAGAGCAGTATCTGGTATGGAGAGTCACCATCACCATTACTCAAAATGCGAAAGATGCCACAATTTTAGCAGTAATAAAAAATCCCTTATTACTTATTATGACCACCATCCCGACAGACACAGCCACTCATGCCTGTATAGGCATCTGGACGTCCAAATGCACAGCTAAACTAAGATCTCAGGGCAGTTGTAGCCTAGTGGTTAAGCTGGACTAGTAATCAGAAGGCTGCCGGTTCAAGCCTCACCACTGCCAGGTTGCAGCTGTTGGGGCCTTGAGCAATGCCCTTAACCCTCAATTGCTTAGATTGTATACTGTCACAACTGTAGTCGCTTTGGATGAAAGTGTCCGCTAAATGCCGAAAATGTAAATGTAAATGTAAGATCTCAGCAGTGGTGGGCTAGCACATTAGAACGCTGAGCTACATGAGCAACACACTTAAAAAAAGTTTTAATTTAATTTAATTTAATTTAATTTGATTAAACACCTAATCGGTATGTTAAAAAAATTCTTCTTGTGGTAGTGTGGCACTTCCAAAACGACAATGCCCGCATCTGCCTGACTGATTAGGCACATGATTAGGAAATGATGTAGATCAAATGCCATGGTCTTTGCAGTCACCAACATTTTTGGAGATTTTGGTCAGATCATTAATATACCAATTAACTGAATATTCTCTGGAAGGGAAATGTTCTATTCTTTCAGTACTGTTACAGAGACTTAAGACTTCAATTATTAAATTTTGTGTTGTTGCAGCTTGTGGTGGCCCAGACACTTTTTATTGAAGTTATTTTATTTTCTTTGTCACCCATCTGCATATAAATATTATTATTTTAGGCGCTGGTAAGGGTGTGGTTAAGACTAGACTATAATGCACTCTGTGCTTGTGATATGTATTCATTCATTACTGTAATGTAAATACATGAGGTAGCTCATACATGTAGCTGTGCAAGTGAAAAAAAAATATTGTTACACTAGACTTATGTATTTGCTGTTACAGTGGAATTTGGAGTCAGTGAGGCATGCTATACCCCATGTAAATCCCCCATCACTCATGCAGGCACCTGGAACAGACAGGAGAGGTCACATTTCTACAGTGGCAAGAGGAAACGTATCTGTTCTTTCCCAGAATCACATCCAGGTTGATGAGGTCATGTTTTGTACATTTTGTATGCTACGCATGCACCATAAAGAGTGTTTACATGTATATAGAATTATACTGTAAATTTTTATTCGTATTGCTTGTTTTTATACTGTTAGTGAATGTTGTATGGTGTATGTATGTATGCAAGAAGTTGTTGTCTGATGTGAGCTGCTGTAACAAATAAATTTCCTGCAAAGGATCAATAATCCATCCATCCATCCATCCATCCATCCATCCATCCATAGCACTGCTGAGATTTGAACTGGAGAGCTCTAACTTTTTTGAGTCCCAACTTTTGTTAGTGTGTTGCAGGCATCAGATTCTAAATGTGCTTACATTTACAAAATACAATGAAGTTGTACATTTCTGTCTACTTTTGTCCAATAAATAAAGATAAAACAGAAGTTTTTCCAAAACTTTTCTTAAATGCCTTTTTGGTGTTGTTGCACCCTGTGGTGACCCAGTGCATAATTATTAGTACAGTAATTTTGGCATGACATGGTAGTCTACTTTATTGTAATCTTTTAATATCCCAATTACTGAAACTATTGTGCTACATGGCTCCTGGTCTCAATATGCAATAACACTGACATGCATTCAGTACTCGATTACAATTTTACTTTTTTTGCATTATATTGTACTGTATATCTGTTCGAAAATCAGCTTGATGCCGCTCAGGTGGCGCAGCGGTAAAAACACACGCTGCAACCAGAGCTGGGATCTCAAATACATTGCCGGCTTAGGCTGATTGGCCACATGAACAACGATTGGCCTGTTGTTCAGATGGGCGGGACTAAGCCAGATAAGGGGTCTCTCTCTGTCAGACTGGTGCAATTACGACCTCTGCTGGCTGATTAGAGGCGCCTACACAGCGATGAGGAAAGAGTGCTCTTAGGGTGTGTCTCTCTGTACACAACGCTAGGTGGCACAACACCCGTCAATGTGTGGGTGATAAGATGCATACGGCTTGCCGCCCACGTGTCAGAGGGGGCGTGGGTTAGCTCCGATCTCCTCAGTCAGAGCAGGGATCGGCATTGGCGGAGAGGAAGCATGATGCAATTGGGTAATTGGACGTGCTAAAGGGGGAGAAAAAGGGGAGAAAATGCATTAAAAAAGAAAAAAAAAGAAAATCAGCTTGTATTTTAAACCAGTACATAATTAGTACTGATTTGTTTTATTGCTTATAATTTTATCAGAGCATCAAATAACAATAACAAATCATTGCTTGTATTCATACTTTCACCTGAACTTTGGCTGTTTATAAGCTATCAGTTTTGCCTTCACAATTTAGACATTTTCCCATGACTTAAATTCCAGCTTACATTGTTTTCCCTGTAAAAGTGTTTACTCATACTGTCATCTCTGTCCTGTCCAGGCACATTTAGCCTGAAATCTGATAGCTCCCCGGCAAAACTGGAAAACAATCATAATGAGGCTTATCATATCTAATACAGTAGATAAAAAAAAAAATATTTAATATTAAAAGCACCAGTGTTTGTTTTACAATTGGAAATAGGGATCTGTTTTTTTCTGAGCTATTGTCTTTTTTATAGAGGATTGGTTTTTCTGCTCCTGTGTTAGCCCTGCTATTTAAACCTGCATGAAGCAGTCAGCCAATAATGCATGAATCATTTCCTTGCGCAGCAGAAAGCAATTAGCCCTTCTAAATTACGATCCGGCTTCACAAATAGATCAATCAAGAGAATCCGTGCCACACTAAGATGCAGCCGTGAGCTCATTTGAGTTTGGTTAGTGGTGCTATGAATGGAAGAGCATAACAAATAGCGCGGCGCATTCCTTTGCTGCCGCCGGCATATTTGGTTGGTATATTTACCGTTTTATATTGTAATGATTTGCTTTAATTGTAATTTTGTATTAAACATTTGAGATTAGTCTGAGAGTGTGAGTGGAATTTTTAAAGGTCTTAGCAAGTCTTATTTTTTCTTCTGTTAAAACCCATCTTGAGCATGAGCTTTGTAGCTCCTGGTATAGGGGATGAGACTTTTCAAATACCAGCTAGGGCTGGTTTTTAAAGGATTTATGGTAAACATGCCTCTGTCCCAACTGTTTGCAGGTGCTGCAAGCATCAATTTCTAAACACATTGCTTAAAAAAATAAGGAAACACAATAAATCTCCATAAATTAAAGGTTCAAGTTGAAATTCTTTACTGATGGAAATTCATTGGGAACAAAAATGCATAACAACTGTCAATGGAAACTAAAATCCCCAACCCATTGAAGCCTGGATTCAAAATCACACTGTCTATTGGTCATTCTGAGATGAGCCTGTTTCAGGTTGCATTTCTTGAGAAGGACTGGACTTTGTTAAGTAACAAAGGTTTTCTGAAGTACTCACAATGCCATGTAGTAGTTTCTCATGCTATGCTGTCGGTGGGCTCAAAGGTCACGCTCATTCAACACTCGTTTCTGACCCTTGCCTACATGGACTACTTGGATTTCCTGAATCTTTTCACAAAACTATGTGCAGGTGATGGTAAAGGCCCATCATAATGTGACTCAGTAGTGTTTATGGCCCCAATGTGCCTATATGCACTCCCAACAACATCTGGCATGCTTCTGATGTGACTGCAAATGGTGTCTTGGGGGATCACCTCTCAGACCTGGATCAGGGCATCAGTGAGCTCCTGGACAGTCTGTAGCATTACATGGTGTATTCAGATGCCCTGATACATAACGTCCCAGAGGTTCTCAATTGGATTCAGGGCTGGGAAACTTGAGGGACAGTCAATGACATCAATGCCTTTATTATCCAGGAACTGCCTACACACTCTGGTCACATGAGGCCGGGCACTGTCCTGCACCAGGAGGAAACCAGGGCCTACTGTACCAGCAACATTCTGACAATGGCTCTGAGGATTTCAACCAGCAGTCAAGGTGCCATTGGCTATCACGTGGAGGTTTAAGTGATCTGCCTCCCCAGACCATCACTGACTTATCATCAAACTGCTCATGCTGGATGATGTTTCAGGCAGTATAACATTCACCACTGTGTCTCCAGACTCTTTCACATCTTTCGACATGTGCTCATCTGTGAAGAGAACACAACACCAATCAATGGGGACCTGCCAATTCTGGTGCTCTGACGAATTCCAATCAAGCTGCACAGTCCTGGGCTGTGAGCACACGTCCCACTAGTGGACACTGGACCCTCACACCACCCTTATGGGATCTTTTTCTGACACTGTGGTCAGAAACATGCACACCAGTGTCCCAGTGGGGGTCATTTTGGAGGGCTCAGGCAGTGCTCCTTCTGTTCCTCCTCACACAGAGGAGCAGATACCAATCCTTCTGTCAGGTAGTAATTTGTAGTGATGTAATTTCACTTTAAACTGTCTCATCAAAGAATTCTTATGGCAAAATTGTTTCTGTAATTCATCAGCACCAGATTCTGCGGTGCTGACAGTTTAATTACAACACTGTTATTAAAGTCCAGCTGCTAGAGCCGGTGTGGAAAGTGTGCTAAGGATGTTTTGTATTTGGGCAGGTGTTAATAGATCACTGGTCCTCCTTGCTTTTTTTGTGACCCAGTGTATTCCAGTGACTCAGTCCGCTTGAATCTGGCCAGCTGTGCTCAGTGCGGTTCATGGCCTGATCAAAGCCTATAGCGGCTAGCACTGGCACTGTTGACAGCTCGGCATGCTCTCTGAGCTCTGATCTGATCAGCCGGCAGGGTGTGCAGAGGTGACTGTGAGGTAAATACATTTTCAGTGGATTATTTGGCACACCTGTGTTTGGTTCCCTGACAAGCAATCACAGTGCCATCATCACCTGTCTGTCAACATTTGCCATGTAGCTGCGTCTAATGGATTGTTGTTCTCTTTATCTGGCATCCAGATGTACATGGATTTGTGCAAAGCTACAAAGTTACTCAATTATTATTATTATTTTTTACATATTTTTGACAAGTGCTGGAGCATACCTAGTATAGGACAGGTTGATCTTCATAACGTGGGACAAAAAGGAAAATAAACATGTGTTTTAGTCTGTCATGGTATGTGTAACTTTAATGCTGATGGGAAATATGAATACACATACAACATATGCTGACATCTAATCAATTAATTTTTTTTAAAGAAGGCAACCATTATGGTGCAGATTGCAAATGAGTTGTGACTTAGCATAGTATCTGTAGCAAGTGTGTTAAGTATAAGAATTAATTCATTGTCTGTTTTACCACATGTCTTTGGACTGTGGGAGGTAACTGGAGCACTTGGAGGAAACCCATGCAGACACTGGGAGAACATCCACACTCCACACAGAAAAGACCTGGGAATTGAACACAGGTCCGTCTTGCTGTGAGACGACAGTGCTACCCACTCAGCCACCGTGCATTTCTGTTTTTCCAACTTTGTGAATCCAGTTAAATTATCTAAAGATGGTGGGTTTAGTTTATGTCATGAAGGGCCCCCACTCGCCATGGGCCCCAGTGCACCTGCCCCCCCTCCCCAGTAGATACGCCCCTGCTTCTCCCGCCCTCACCATTTTCAATGAAAATATAAAAGTGCAGAAACGTTTTGAAGATCCCTCATATTATTATGTTATGTTATTAATATACGTTAATGTAACTACTCAGCAAATGTTACAGTTAAATTATCTAAAACTTCTAAAAGTACATGTACTAATTCATTTGTATCATCTCAAAATGATGCTAATAAACTGACCATTTCACATCATTTAAAAGCATAAGGGGAAAAAAAAAGACAGGATGTTCTGGTAACACTGGTAACACTGTCCATATGGTAGCCATGACTTGGAATTGACAATGTCACCCTGGCTGTAGCAGAAAAAAGTGTTGGCAGGATTTTTACTAATTTATACCAATCCTCCAATGCTACGTGCACCATTTTTAAATGTTAATTTTAAAACCAACCTAAAATATGTGTATATACAAAATGTACTATAAACCTTTATCATAACATATTTAAGTACACTTTTAAATTGTAATTCATTTAATATGTAGCAAAAATTTTTACAATTAAGTGAGCAGTTTGAAATTCCTTTCTTCTGCACTTCCAGCCTCTGCTGTGAAGTTGATCATCTTTCAAAGGACATGGATCAGCGACCCACATACATTGTAAGTGAACTCTATCCTCAGCCCAGTCCTTAACAATTCCTCTTGTTTGGACAGGTGAGCTTTGATTGAGATAACCCACTTAGACAGTTCCTGGATCAAAGCAGTCAGTTTCAATCATTTGAAGTCATCAACAGCATTTCCAGCCACTGTGAAAAAAATCAGCATTTTAGACGCAACCAGCTTTGCACATTTTATTTTTAAGTCATGTTAGATTATGGAAACTCATCAGCACCTTCCCCGAGGGCTGTCTCTCTTTTTCCAGTCATGTAGAGGAGCAAATGAGTGTGATGCAAAAAGCCATATGCCACAAATGGGCTAGTAAATGAATGTCAATTATGTGGGCCAATTAGTGTGATGTGTTTACTGTGTAAACAGAGGCTGTTTGTTTGTGCTCTCAGAGAAGATTTTATCTAAAGCTCTGGTGGGGAGTCCTTTGTTAAAGCTGCTCAGCTGTAAACCCTTGGTCCTTCATTTCAGATTTAACCCTCCAAATCTCCCCACATAATTTTAATATTTCTGATTGAAAATAAGACAATTTCATTTTACAATTTGGACATACACTGATCAGCTATAACATTAAAACCACCTCCTGGTTTCTACACACATTGTCCATTCTATCAGCTCCACTTACCATATAGAAGCACTTTGTAGTTCTACAATTACTGACTGTAGTCCATCTGTTTCTCCTTTCACCCTGTTCTTCAATGGTCAGGACCCCCACAAACCACCACAGAGCAGGTATTATTTAGGTGGTGGATCATTCATGCACTGCAGTGACAATGACATGGTGGTGGTGTGTTAGTGTGTGTTGTGCTGGTATGAGTGGATCAGACACAGCAGCGCTGCTGGAGTTTTTAAATACCGTGTCCACTCACTGTCCACTTTATTAGACACTCCTACAGTTGGTCCACCTTGTAGATGTAAAGTCTGAGACGATCGCTCATTTATTGCTGCTGTTTGAGTCGGTCATCTTCTAGACCTTCATTCTCAGTCCAGCAGTGACAGTGAGGTGTTTAAAAACTCCGGCAGCGCTGCTGTGTCTTATTCACTTATACCAGCACAACACACACTAACACACCACCACCATGTCAGTGTCACTGCAGTGCTAAGAATGATCCATCACCCAAATAATACCTACTCTGTAGTGGTCCTGGGAGACTCCTGACCACTGAAGAACAAAAGCAGGCTAAAAGGGAAATAGATGGACTACAGTTAGTAATTGTAGAACTACAAAGTGCTTCTATATGGTAAGTGGAGCTGATAAAATGGACAGTGAGTGTAGAAACAAGGAGGTGGTCATAATGTTATGCCTAATTGGTGTATATTGGTAGCTGGGTGCACATGCTCTATACGTATGTCACTTTAAAGGTGTAGGTAAGTTAATGTGTTATAATGCATTGGTGAAACAAGGTGGGTGGCATTAACATGCACAGCGAGGGGGTCATCATGCCATCTTCCCCACAGCAATTTGCTTATTAAGGGTGGTTCACTCATTAAGGCCAAAAAGTTCTGCACCAGTTACAAGTCCCTAGAAAAAGATTAAAAAAACATCGGATCGAACCCAGGATCACATTTTCTGATCAATCTGTGATAAAGAAACTGTGATAAATAGAAACACTTCCACCTGGAGCGAATTATTTGTTAACATGAATTGACAAATCAATCATTTGTGCATCAGTTTCATCTCTGCCGGTCATATTTTGGCAAGGCAGAGGTACATGATTCTGTTATCGCCCCCAAGTTGATCTCTGAGGCATATGGACCTGTTACAGTTGCCATGTCTTTTGATGGGTGCCCTGATGACGGTGCAGGTTCTTGGGGTTATGCCCCAGATTGGTATGGGAGGTGCCAGACCCATCGTAATTTCGACAGGATAAGACAATTGCTGGGGTAGGACGAATTAGCTATTTGGGACCCATAATTCTCTGGATATGTTGTCATATAAAATACATATATTGTTTTGTGTTTAAGAGGTTAATGTCTATGTTTTATTAGTAGGCTTTTAAGACACAAACCTCTAGTAATTAATAATGTAGATATGACAAGTATTCTGAGAAAAGCACAGTTTATTTACTGGCTGTATCAATGTTTGAAAGTTCATAAATCAAGACCTGTCCTATTTTACATTTTCTCGTTACACTCCAGTGCTTGTGTCTGGTTCGTCACGTTAATAGATAATACAAGAGCAGACTAGTGCCTGAACTTGTCTGGAGAGGACTGTCTCTACAAATGAAGTTAAGGATTGTATTTGATGCTTTCTATTCCACAGAGGTTGGGGCATGAAGGAACTGTGTCATGAACTGTTGATGAAGAGTGATGTTCCAAGTGTCTGCTCTTAAATGAGGCATCGGGGTGAATTCCCATACCCATCAGTGGATTTTTTTTCTGCCCTGTGCAAAGAGGATCATTGGTCACAGGTCTGTCATGTGATAGGGCGAGAAGGTGGGGCACCTATGAAAGTCATTCACACCTGATGCAGGTGCTTTTTCTTTAGAAGAACAGCACAAATCTTTACTTCTAAATGTATCACACCAGGTGATGCCTGTGTATGAAGAATTGTTTATGAAACACATCAGATATGTACTTTTTAGCTTGATCTTTAACTGAACTTGTACCTCTCTGGACTTCAAGCAATCAAGCTTTCTTGCCTGTTCTGGACGCACAAAGGTGATGGCCATGTTTAGTTCTGGACAGCTCCTGTCTTCACTAAGCCCTGGAATCTTGCACTCCCCAGCGGCCCACTTCTTCCCTGCGTTTTCAAACAGACTTGGTCCTCCTCAGCTCCTGATTCCAGCTCCGTTGTTCAGTTATGAGCTGCTGCGCACCTACCTGCAGCCTGAACCCTGTAAACAAGCTCTGCTGCTGGCCTCGCAGACGTCTGCTATGGTTCAGTTTTCCAATGACATGGGTAAGTTTTATTAATATTGCTGAGTTGCAGTGAAATAACATATATTGATAAGTTTTATTAATATATTGTGTACAGATATTTATGATTGGCCCAAATAATTGTGATATTTATGATTGGTCTAATTGTTCATTTACATGACATGCTTTGCATTACTATGTGTATGTTATTTTTTTAAGTAATAGATACCCATTATATTTTCCTGTGGATACCTCAATTTACATCTATACTTTTATTTTTTAATGTATTAAAATTTAAATGAATTGTATTTCCAATTTCCAAGCACTTCAGGTGTGGTCATAGAAGAAGCTAAAGAAACACTCTTACTGATAAGCATGCAACAACGCAAAACATGATTGTAGGTTAATTTACCCTTAATTGACCCTAAGTGTGAATGTTCTGAGTTCTTAGACCACTGTGACCTTGACCAGGACTAAAGAATGAATCAATTTATATATTATTTATTTATTTATTTTTAAGCAAGATTTTAATATGGTTTTGCACCACTTGAGAGTTTCTTGGAGGCTGATAATTGACTTATAATTAAACAATTTAGGCAATTTAGGCAATCAGGCATAACATTATGACCACCTTCCTAATATTGTGTGCTGCCAAAACAGCCCTGCAACTGCAATGCACTGTGTATTCTGACACCTTTCTATCAGAACCAGCATTAACTTCTTCAGCAATTTGAGCTACAGTAGCTCGTCTGTTGGATCGGACCACACGGGCCAGCCTTCGCTCCCCACGTGCATCAATGAGCCTTGTCCATGACCCTGTCGCTGGTTTACCACTGTTCCTTCCTTGAACCACTTTTGATAGATACTGACCACTGCAGACCAGGAACACCCCACAGAAGCTGCAGTTTCGGAGATGGTCTGACCCAGTTGTCTAGCCAGCACAATTTGGCCCTTGTCAAACACGCTCAAATCCTTACGCTTACCCATTTTTCCTGCTTCTAACACATCAACTTCAAGCATAAAATGCCTAATATGTCCCACCCACTAACAGGTGCCTTGATGAAGAGATAATCAGTGTTATTCACTTCACCTGTCAGTGGTCATTAATGTTATGCCTGGTCGGTGTATATATAAATTGGAACAACTGTCAATACAATAAAAAAATTAAGGCAAAAAAGTCATCTTTTTATATAAAAGTGCTCTTTAAATAAAAAAAAACATTTAAAACTCTTATAATACTGAATTATTAAATAACCAATTATTAAAAATTTTTAAATAAGTGTGAGTAAAATCTGACTGCCTTTTAATTAAAAACTGCTAATCACAGCAACTCAGAGCGGCCAATAAGAAAACGCCTGGCAAATGACTGTGTGTTTTGGCTGGTGAAGCTGCAAAATCAAATGTCTTGCATTGTTTATTTAGGTAATATATTTTTAATAATGTACGTGTAATTTCTAGTGTGAGAGGTAATTCAAGGATGATGGCCTATTCTCTGATAACAGCCATCCTTGGCATTTAATGGGACCCTGAATGTTTACAAAGGATCAGCTAACAGCTTGTAACTAACAATCAATTACACAGCTCCGCCAGAGAGGCCTTAATGAATGCAGCGCTAATTAGCCAATCCAGAACTGTTAGTTCCCCCCTTCAGCCACTGGCATCCAGCTAATTGGCCACATGCTTCCAGATGAGCCACGGCCCGCCAAGCAGCGGCGCGCTCGCGCCAACTACAGCAGCTGGCAGCTGGAGGAGCTGGAGAAGGCCTTTGAGAGCACGCACTACCCTGATGTGTTCATGAGAGAGGCCCTGGCACTTCGACTGGACTTGATCGAGGCCAGAGTGCAGGTACAGTGTGAGACTAGATTGTTGTTATTGATAGTTTATTGAAATAGAGTAATTTAAGACCATTTGTACTGCATGATCTGTGCTGGCTGTTCTCCACTTCAGTAGGACACCTACTGCTCTACAAGCTTTCATATTTTTTTAGTTTCTGACATGCCTGAAGAAATAACCAGTATAAGGGGCTTGGTAATTAGCTGATGAGCTGGATGAGATGTAGGGAAAACTATGTAGGGCAGTGAGCATTCTAGACTGGAGCTGAGAATTACTGCTTAAGGGCAAGATGGGAAACTGCATGTAAAAGTTATCATTACCAGTTACAAATGTAGTTGTACACACAGGGGAAAAAACATTACTGTTCATTAATAATGTAGAATTTTAAATAATTATATATAGTTATTTATAGCAGATATTTATGTAGCCATAAAATGTACCATTTGTAAAAAAAATAATAAGGAATAAATAAAGAAATATAAAATAAAGAAATAAAGAAATAATAAAGAAATTTGTAAGAAATATACAACTCTCTGGGTGCTCAGGTGACGCAGTAATAAATTACACTAGCCCACTTCCTCTGGGATCAATCCCCAGCAGTGTTATCAGCCAGTCAGATATCTACATACAGACATGATAGGCTATGTCTGGGGAGGTGACTAAGTCTGCACAATGGATTGGAATCTCTCCTGGGTGAGAAACTACAATGCGCCACTTGATTCCAGGGATGGTCAGGACCCTGACAAATAAAGCTATGGTAAAACTGGTGAAAGAAATGAACCTCCCTACTAGAGTTTGGTTCCTTGTAATGTACATTGCCGGATTTAATTGTTTTAGGTGCCAATAGAGTACTGAAGTACTGTACATTGAGTACATTATATTTACATTTACAGCATTCAGCTAACACTTTTGTGTAGAGCAACTTATAGCCTAGCGGTTAAGGTACTGGACTAGTAAGCAGAAGGTTGCTGGTTCAAACCCCACCATTGCTAGGTTGCCAATGTTGGGCCCTTAAGCAAGGCCCTTAACCCTCAATTGCTTAGACTGTATAATGTAAGTTGCTTTGAATAAAGGCATCTGCTAAATGATGAAAATGTAATTTATGGTTGTGGCTGAAAACAATACAAGAAATTGAGGTTTAGGGGCCTTGTTCAGGGGCCAGTATCTCTAGTATCTAGTCCACTGTACTGTGCTGGAGAATCAAACATATTTTTTTTTCCCAAAATAGTGTCCCTTAAATCTGGTTATCTGTCAGAATAACTTTATATTGATTTGAAGTGACACTTCCATTTATTTAGATATTTAAACCCAATTGATGCAGTAAATTGCCCCAAAGCATCTGCATTTATGTTTTCTTACCTTTAACTTGTTACCTACCTAAGTTAACACATAAATAAATACTGTATGTTAGTGGTGTGCGATACTCCAAAATTTGGTATCGATCCGATACCAAGTAAATACAGGACCGGTATCGCCGATATTGATACCAATACCGATACCGATACTTTTTAATAATTAAGGTAGATGCATCTTCAAATTGCTAAATCTGAATGAATTTTCATGACATTTAAGTGTATTATTGTAATACATACATTGTTAGTAAGTAGCTGCTCTCAGTAGGGTTATAAATAAATTCAGTCCGATTTCTTGTTTCTGGTGCTTTACTTTCTCACAATGTTACCATCATGACATATCACCACCAAGCGGCTAACGCATAGTTGTGTTTGCTGGGTGAATACATTTGTAAATTTTTAATAGTGACCGAATATATGTGTCCTTGTTCATTTAAAATAAAAATCGATGCTATTCTGTTTACATTTATAAGCACAAAGTCAAAAGAAAAGAGCTCTCATTCACCAAAACACGGAATAAGATGGTCCGATTCATGTGCATAAGGTGTGTCTGTACTTTACGTACGTATAGTTTACACTATTATTTCCATAAAATCGCCCCTATTAAACGGGACAAACGTGCTGAATGTAGCGGAGAAAAAGTAAAACTAAAGTATCGATCCCATCACACTAGTATCGATCCGATACCAATTGGCGTTGGTATCGATAATATTGATATTTGGATCGATCCGCCCACCACTACTGTATGTTGACTTACCACTGTATTAAGATTATTGTTGGTGCTAACCAACCATGGCATAATTACTAGCAGGTCCATAAAGCTAGCTAACTATTGCACACTTAATGGTCATGTCTACACTTTCACTTTGGGATGTAAAACACACAAGCTATGTTTTTGCATTTGCAGCATTAAGCAGATGCTTTTATCCAAAACAACTTACTATCATGACTAAATACAGTTCAAGCAACTGAGGTCTAACTCTAATAATACTAAATTATGAAATAACCAATTAATACAAAGTAATTAATTAAAAATTAGTGTGACTGAAAACTGACTGCCGTGTCATTAAAAACTGCTAATCACAACAACATAGAGCAGCCCATAAGAAAATGCCTGGCAAATGGCTGTTTGTTTTGGCTGATGAAGCAGCAAAGGACTTGCATAGGGGCCCAGCAGTGGCAACTTGGCAGTTCTGATCATTAGTTCATTGCCTTAACAGCTGAGCTGAGCTACTGTTCTTATATTTTTATGGCTCCCAACACTTTAGAAGAAAGGATTTCAGTGACTGTCTGCTGTTGCAATTCAAATTAAAGGACTGAAAACTGGTCTTATAAATATCACAATATCAATATCTAATACTATATATTTATAGAATGTAGTATTTAGAGTGTTTTCCCTGAGATTTTAATTGTATAAACCAATACTGTCTTACTGGTATTGAACAGTGAGACACATTTCTAGTAAATTAAAGCCAAAAAGTCAAATGTGACACTAGACACACTTATGAGGCATAACATTATGACCACCTCCTTGTTTCTACACTCATTGTCCATTTTATCAGCTCCACTTACCATATAGAAGCACTTTGTAGTTCTACAATTACTGACTGTAGTCCATCTGTTTCTCCGCATGCTTTGTTAGCCCTCTTTTATGTTGTTCTTCAATTGTCAGGACAGAGTAGGTATTATTTGGGTGGTGGATCATTCTCAGCACTGCAGTGACGCTGACATGGTGGTGGTGTGTTAGTGTGTGTTGTGCTGGTATGAGTGGATAAGACACAGCAGCGCTGCTGGAGTTTTCACACACCTCATTGTCACTGCTGGACTTAGAATAGTCCACCAACCAAAAACATCCAGCGAACAGCGCCCCGTGGGCAGCATCCTGTGACCACTGATGAAGGTGTAGAAGATGACCAACTCAAACAGCAGCAATAGATGAGCGATCGTCTCAGACTTTACATCTACAAGGTGGACCAACTAGGTAGGAGTGTCTAATAGAGTGGACAGTGAGTGGACACTATTTAAAAACTCCAGCAGCGCTGCTGTGTCTGATCCACTCATCACACACAGCACAACACACACTAACACACCACCATCATGTCAGTGTCACTGCAGTGCTAAGAATCATCCACCACCTAAATAATACCTGTTCTGTGGTGGTCCTGACCATTGAAGAACAAGGTGAAAGCAGACTAAAAAGGTATGTAGAGAAATAGATGGACTACAGTCAGTAATTGTAGAACTACGAAGTGCTTCTATATGGTAAGTGGAGCTGATAAAATGGACAGTGAGTGTAGAAACAAGGAGGTGGTTTTAATGTTATGGCTGATCGGTGTATGATTTACTTGTCAGGAATATTATCCACTATTATTAATGGTATTTTGTATGGTGCAGGTGTGGTTCCAGAACCGCAGGGCCAAGATGCGCAGACAGATGAAGCTTCAGGGCCAGAGTGGGGACCAGTCAGTGCCATCCAAAAAGACCACAGAGCCAGAGAGTGGCAAGATGCCATTCTGGGACAGAAAGCAGGAGAAAAGCCCTGGCCACAGTCCACACCAGGAGGACAGAGAGCGAGCAGGGTCAGGAGAGGCCAGCCCAGAGGAGTTCCGTTACTGCAGCATTGCCAAACTGAGGGCCAAGGCCAGGGATTACGAGGCTGAAATCCACAGCTCAGTGGCCAAAAGCAGCAGGGAGTGGCTTAACCTACACATTTATGAAAGTGACTGATGAAGGTCTAAAGTGGAAAAGGATGATTTTTCTGAATTCTTACGATGCCCAGTTTATTTATTTCCTCCTACTGAGTATCATTACAACAACGCACAGTAGTACACAAAAAATATCAGTGCATATCATATATGCAAAACAAAAATCCTGACGTCAAATTGCAATGATGAATCTGAATAAAGATGCTAATACATTATAAATGAAATATTAGTTTTGCTTGGTGATTCGTTGATTTGTTATTAAACTTTAGACATCTACTATAGCACTTGTCCATCTATTGAGAGGGTACTGGAAACACACTGATACCCTGATTTACTAAAGGCATCTGTGTAATAAACATATACACTTAATAAAACCACCACAAATATGCAAGATAAATTACCTAAATGTCCTACAGAGAAAAAGGACCATATATGCCACAGCCGTTTTGAAATGTTAATAATTTCTAAGTTGTTCTTTGTTTTTTTTTATTCAGGTTTTTATATGTTTATTACTGTTTTTTTAATTAGATGGGTTAAAAATACACACAGTGTCTTTGATTTATTTGGTGGTGTAAAATGATATACGATGTCATTTTTCTTTTAGGCATGGCCTTCTGATTTTAAATAAGTGGTAATAGCCGCTCAGGTGGCGCAGCGGTAAAGTACGCTAGTTCACCAGAGTTGGGGTTTCGAATACATCGTATCGAATCTCAGCTCTGCCTTTCCGGACTGGGCTGGGCGGCTGCATGAACAATGATTGGCTGTGTTTCAGGGTTAGAGGGTAAGAAAGTCGGATCATAGGTCCTCATAACTGGTGCGACGGCGGCCCCTGCTGGCTGACTGATGGCGCCTGCACTGGGCTGAGGAATAATGCTGATGGGGGTGTGGCCCTCCGTACACAGTGCCCGTCAAGTGTATGAACTCAACTCGTGCAGGTGAAAAATGCATTATCTGTACTGACTGTACATGCTGGAGGGGGCGTATGTTAGTTAAGAGGCGTCATCAGTCAGCGGTGAAGGGTCGAATCAGTATAGAGGACGCAATCAGGGTAATTGGACACGACTAGACTGGGGGACAAAAATTGAGGGAAAAAAGAGGGGGAAAAATGGTAATAATTGACTGTAGCTGTTGACTTCTCTGTGCTCTTACAAATAGGGCTAGTTTGACTGTACTAGTTAAAAAAAACGTGGCAGTGGTCTTTTGCCTAGGTCAGGGGGAAAAGAAACCTAGTCATTGTATTCTGAGAGTACAATTGTCTGGTATGTAACAGTGAACATCAAACAAATGGCAACACATGTAAATTACATTACAGAACTTCAAATTCATAAGTTGGTGTATGCATATTTTTGACCGGGAGTATCTCAATAAACCCCCCATAAAATGTACATTAAATAGAAAAAGAAAAGTTTTAAGCATTCACAAAAATAATGTCTTGCAAAAATCATTGAACTTCTAAGACTGTATTGACATATGTATTTTATAAGTGTATGTAAACTTGCTGTCTGTTTTGTGGGTTTGCCTTCATTAATATGTTGGCATTTCTACCTAAGAATGCAAGGATTTAGGTGGTGTCAATGTGATCTTTCAAACGCAAAATTTATAAATGATAATATGAAGAATGACAGATACTAATCTGATGCATGCTTCACACAGTGCCTTCAGATACTGTAACAAGTAGGAAAGTAATAGAATATTTAGACATTAAAAATGAACTTTTTTATTTTTATTTGTGTTTTTATACAATGGTGACGTAATGTACATAGCTACATGGTAATGTATGTTAAGCATTAAAATAATGTAAAAATTGTGTAAATTACACTTGTTTGCGTTGTTGCTACCACAGGACAACGATCAAAACAATGACTGCATTTAGTTAGTTTTGTTGTTTTCCTTTGGATGTGGATGTATCTCTGACTTTATATTTTACTGTAAATAAACCTATACATAATTTTTGCATAAATATTCAAGTAATCCTCATTTCCTTTTGAACATAAACAGTTAAACAATAAACATGAAAATAAACATAAGCTTATCGCTAGCTTATTATCGTTCGCTGTTTTGAGAAATTCGTCACTGATATTGTCAGTCCACTTAATCCCTCATTTGGCTTTGTGTCAACTTTTTTAATTGAACTTGCCAGGTTTATTTTTAAAATTAGTGCCCCAAACATCTAATTTAAGATTCACAACATACCCAGTACCTAAAAATGTACAGTAGTTTAATAGAAGTGATTAGCACATACAAATAGGCATGCTAAATTAGGGCCTAAGAACCAATAAATTGTTTTGTTTTTTTCTAATCTGCTCTTCTGCACATAATAATTCATATACAATTGTTTTTCTCAATGTCTGTGTAGTGGAACTTTTCGGTCAGAAAGCAAGCTCAGACACAAGAGATTCTTTTTAGCTGGATTGAAGTTTAATGAAAGCACAATTGTGGATTCTTACATACAGCATAGAAGCATACCGTAGTAAGAACAACCTAAGTAATTTTACATAGGTCTTATATACCTCATCGCCAACCCCTCCTCCTCGGAGTCGGACACAAGAGAATAATCAGGAGGATGTCATGCAACCTACATATGGGTTATTCAAAAATAAGAAAATACATCTTGGCGCCATTATTTTTTAGGTGTCTATTTGGATAACAATTTAATGTCTTCCAAAAATAATTACAAGGCTTTTGTTTAGTTTACCCTGGCTTGTGCACAAGACTTTGTTCATGAATTAAGAAAAGCCTTTCCTGAGGAAAACTCTGTTTAAATACTCTATAAATACCATGTTTGTTCTCGTGTGCAATTGTTATGAACATGGGAGGCTTCAGAGATAAATTTGATATGCTAACAGCAGCTGTTCCATGTCAAATGTTTAGTGGGATCAGCAGTGTCTTAATAGAATTTCAGCTTTATTTAGGTCAAGAAATCTAAATCCCACAAAACAAAACAGACTTGTGAAAATTTAAGGAAACTTAAGTTACACTTAAGAAATGCTCTGGTGATGTGATGTGACCCCCTCTACTGGTGTTTAATGCATCTGCAAAGGCATGTTTGTAAAGGTTTTCATTCATTCATTCATTCATTCATTCATTCATTCATTCATTCATTCATTCATGTGGGTCTAAATTACTGGGCGAAAGATAGGTAACACTGAACACGTCGCCAGTCCATCACACTACACATAGGGCAATTTAGTCTCTAGTTAACATGACTGCATGTCTTTTGTATGTGGGAGGAAACCCGGAACACCCGTAGAAAACCCACGCAGATATATGGCAAACTCCACACAGAATGGACCTTATTGTTGTGAAGCGACAATGCTCCCCATCGAGCCACCACACTGCTTATAAAGGTTTTAAGTTAATCTAATTTTAATCAAAAGCTTAATACTAGTCAGGTTTGCAGCAGGTTAGTTTCCATTGGAAAACACTGGGTGAAAAGCAGGAAAAAAAGGAGCACCAATTCATCACAGGGCCTTGGCCACCCCTCTCAGATAAAGCCAATTCCCAGCCAACAACAGTGTTTCAAGGACACTGTTACTTTAAGTCCAAGTATTGAGATTTGAGAATAAAGTCATAATATTCTTAAAAATAAAGTCATACTACTTCATAAATGCCTTGCAAAGACATTTCAGCGTTCTTATACTAGCAAACTGTCAGGAGATTAAGTGTTTCTTTAATTGTGCAACCAATATAAAATATAACTTTATCCTCAACTACCCTTACTTTAACACAAGGACCTACCTGTTGCACACCCTATGGCTATTATAATATTTCAGCTTCATTCTCTAAGTATTTGAACTTTATTCTCAAAATATTACCACTTTATTCCTGTCAAATATAATTTTTTAACAGCACACTACTTCATCGTAGTGTTCTCTCCTGAAGTACTGCAGAAGTTAAGAAACAAAAAATAAGATGATAGTTAGGCCTTGGAAATGCACCCAGCAAACAGCACAGTCACCTAAACATGACAGCTCGTTTCCTAAGCAAAATGTAAATCCTCCTTATTGATAATTGCTTTATCACTCAAGTACCTTGTACAATACACTCTGCCAGTTGTTTAATTTTGCTCTCTTATACACACAAGTATTTTGTTCTGTTATACTCTTAAATAAACAGAATGGATGGTTAAAGCAATTGCCTTTGTTTAGCTTTTATTTATTTACAGAACAAAAGAACAGCCATAACTACCAGCCCATATGTGACTTTACTATACTCCACTGTGGCTAAGTGGGGTAGCACTGTCGCCTCACAGTAAGAAGGTCCTGGGTTCGATCCCCAGGTGGGGCGGTCCGGTTCCTTTCTGTGTGGAGTTTGCATGTTCTCCCCATGTCCGCGTGGGTTTCCTCCGGTTTCCTCCCACAGTCCAAAGACATGCAAGTGAGGTGAATTGGAGTCACTAAATTGTCCATGACTGTGTTCGATATAACCTTGTGAACTGATAAACCTTGTGTAACGAGTAACTACTGTTCCTGTCATGAATGTAACCAAAGTGTAAAAGATGACATTAAAATCCTAATAAACAAACAAACAAACACAGCTGTGTTACATCTAAACATGTCCTTGTAAAACCATCACTAATAATAATTTTGTATTTTTTACAATTTTACTGTCATTTGAAATTGGTCTCAAACTGTAGAAATATAGACCGACATTCTTTCTACCGACAGCAGAGGGAGACAAAGGGGCTTCTTTAATCTAACCCTTCACATTCCAACACAAACTGAATAGGCACGTATGAAGGATTTGTTTGCTTAAATCTGTATTTGCTTAAATATTGATTGTCAAATTATTTGAAGATGAAATTAAAACTGATTACTATTAGATTATGTTATTTTACAATATTTTACATTTAGAATATCGTAGGCACTCTCTGAGGCCTAGAGGTCCGTGATGGTTCCCCTCTGCTGGAAAGATGACCTGTCGGTCGGTAACACCGCTTTGATTCAAACCCAGTTATCAGAAGTGGTGGGCTAACGTGATAGATTAAGCGCCACTCAAGTTCCCACTTACAAAAGTATTTTAGAGAAATAATAACATTTTAATGTTTATTGTTTCAGTTTATATACTGTATCTACTTCAAATATACACATACATTGTAATTTGACCATGCTCATAGACAAGAATATGCTTAACATTTGAAGCAAAATGTATCAAGACATACAGTATGTATATGTACTGTATATATACATTTAAATGAGCATTTTACAAGTTATCCAAAGTGCATTACAATTGTGACCAAACACAATTTGAGCAATTGTAGGTTAAAGGCCTTGATCAGGGACCAAATGGTGGCTTTTCTATCTATCTATCTATCTATCTATCTATCTATCTATCTATCTATCTATCTATCTATCTATCTATCCATCTATCCATCTATCCATCTATCCATCCATCCATCCATCCATCCATCCATCCATCCATCCATCCATCCATCCTGTCTGTCTATCTATCTAATCCATCCATCCATCCATCCATCCATCCATCCTGTCTGTCTGTCTGTCTGTCTGTCTGTCTGTCTGTCTGTCTGTCTGTCTGTCTGTCTGTCTGTCCGTCCGTCCGTCCGTCCATCCATCCATCCATCCATCTAATCCATCCATCTAATCCATCCATCCTGTCCGTCCGTCCGTCCATCCATCCATCCATCCATCCATCCATCCATCCATCCATCCATCCATCTATCTATGGTATCTGTGTGTATGTAGGCTATTTGATAGAGACTTACACATGGTCTCCACATATTTTAAAAACATTTATGTCTCTTGCCCTGGCTTTGGTTGTTGTGGTATGATCTAAAATAAGCAGTTTTTGTCTATAAACCTAGCAGTGGTTATAATTATTTTAGAGCATACAAATCTTTGTAATTATTCTATTTGCAATAAAAATATAATAAACACGCACTAAAATAAATTAAGAACATTAACATTTTTTTTAGACTTTTACTAAATAATTAGGTGGTGGAAAATTCAGGAGCATTTGAAAGTAGCATATAAACATCATTCTATAATTTGGGGTACATTTCACATCTCCAAAAAAGTACAAAAAAATTGTTCTCTCTCAATAGAACAATCAGTGGTTCAAATTAATATATTCCTTTAGTGTAACATATCCACTAGTTGCAAAGCTTAAACATAGTTATTTTTTATTTTATTTAAAAGGGCAAGTAGATGTAGACTACTTAGTAACTTAGTTGACAGGTAACATAGTTGACAATTTCCCTATTTTGACCCATAACTTCAGTGGTAGACCTTGCCTGGCTGACCACATGTCATTTCTTGAACAGAGTAATGTCTAATTTGAACATACATTTGAATTAAAATTATTTAAAAAATTGTAACCATAACAATGTATGTAACATAGTTGACGGTCAATTAATATACTCATTGACAATGTTCTATTATAGATAAAATATTTAAAAAAATAAGAGAACATTCACCACAGTTTGTTCAATATGCCCTCTACAGAGAAAAATGATATCATGTAATGCTGGTCACATAGTTTTAGAACAAACCATTTTTGAGTTGCTGAGTGGAGTTCTGTTAGTAAAATAGTTGACAGAACTTTTGCGGACAATAATAAATAAATATATTTAAATTATTTAAAAGAGATATTTAAAATATAAAATATTATTTTTCTTTAGTATTTAAACTATTCAAAAAAAAAAAAAAATAGATGTTGTTGCCCTTAATAATTTTATTCATTATTTTGAAACCAAGGCACCCTCAACTTAAAAAACAGACACAGCAAAAACTGTTCATTTAGGAACATCATGACAAATTTCAAGCTAAATGAAGCATAGGATGCACATAATGTTTTTGTGATATTACAACATGTTTTCCATTAATAGGTAAAATATGACATTTTTAAAGAAAATTGTTAGAATAAATATAATTATTATCACTGGACATGGAATGTACCCCAAATTATGTATGCAACTTGCTTATTTTAAACAAATTAAAACGGTCAAAATATTTTTTTTTCAATAGCAAAGTACGAAACGTATAGTTAACTGAGAAACATGAGTATTTTACTTTAATAATGACATTTACAGTTAAGATAAAAGAGAGTTTATTGAACCGCTATTAAAAACACCGCCTCCCCGTCAGCTCTTATTAAGGCGTCTCTGTAGCTGGTAGTTTGTAACAGTGTTCTGCCTGTGTTCCCTGTATAGAGAGCAAGTGACCCCAAGAGGGGGCAGTTTTTAGTGTATCATCAGTCCTGGGTCTTATTCGCAGAGGTTTTATCCATACTCAGCAGAGAGCACCGCTTTAGTTTCGAGAGGAGTGATCCAGACCGGACAATAAAGCGAAGCGAGTGTGTGTGAGAAGGGATGGCGGCCATCAAAGCTCTCCAGCAGTGGTGCAAACTCCAGTGCAGCGGTTACAGAGACGTGGAGATAATCAACATGACCAGCTCGTTTAGAGATGGACTGGCCTTCTGTGCTCTTATCCACAAATTCCGACCCGACCTCATGTAAGAAGAATTTAAAACACTGTTTGCTGTTTCATTCTCATTCTGTTTCCCACTCGTTAGTTTATGCTATAGTAAACTAACCACGTGTGATTAAACTGATGTAGTAAACTTGTTAATGTAGTAAATGTACTGTGATGGGCAATGCTATAACCTTGACTTTAAATAAAAGTTATAATTAGTCCCAATGACATGTTCATTAGCAGTATTTAGGCTGACTAAACACCTGCCTGTCTCCTAAACTGTGGCACTGTTTGGTTACCTTTTGCAAAGTCTCAAACACCTACATTCTTTTGGCTGGTTTGTTTGTTTGTTTGTTTATTAGCATTTTAACATCATGTTTTACACTTTGGTTACATTCATGATAGTTATTCGTTACACAAGATTCATCAGTTCACAAGTTTACAGTCAAACACAGTCATGGACTATTTAGTGTCTCCAATTCACCTCACTTGCACATCTTTGGACTGTGGGAGGAAACCGGAGCTCCCGGAGGAAACCCACACAGACACGGGGAGAACATGCAAACCCCACACAGAAAGGACCCGGACCGCCCCACCTCGGGATCGAACCCAGGACCTTCTTGCTGTGAGGCGACAGTGCTACCCACCGAGCCACCGAGCCACCGTGCCGCCCCTTTTGGCAGGTACACTTTGGTACATTTTCATAGAAACTAATATGAATAATACCATCTTAGTCATTTTTACCAGTGTCCCAATGTTCTATAGTTAAACAAGGTACTTTTATAAAAAGTTTGGGACCGTATCTATTCAAAAATAAAGTAACATCGTTCACAAAAAGCAGAGGTGTAGGAACACCACAGTATTTGAATAGCATTATGTGTTCCCCAGTAAAACAATAGATATATAAATAAATATTTACATGCATGTTAAGACTGAAGTTTTTATGCAATGCATTGACTATTGAGGCATTACTTACAGCTAAATACATGTATTTTTAAAAAGTATGATGATGAAATTACAGGCCAGTGAATTACAGGCCAGAAATGACCAGTGACCCCATTTTAAGGATCCAGAATTTTTGCAACACTATCACAACCCCTTTCCCTTTTACTTTTAGTGCATTTCACTACAAGATCCTCCTGTTCCTTTTCACAATCTGGTCAACTTTGCAGTGGATCTGGCACCAACATGCAATTACCTGATATACAAGCTTAGAACAGAGAAAGGAACATACTAGGGATGTAACGATGCACCACAAAACAGTTAAAAATCGATTCACATGTATAATGAATCGATATTCACTTTAAACAGCAGAGGACACTGTCACTATTCACCTCGCCTGGTTGTCTACAGGGTTGCCAGGTTCGGAATTTTCCAGCCAAATTTATTTATGTGAGGATACTTTCCTTATTTGTATTATTCATTTATTTATTTAATGTGGGATTTATTTCATTTCATTTTTTTAAACACAAAAAGGGAAATGTGAAGCATTGTTTTGCATAGTTTGTACCTACCTCAAAAATAAAAGGGCATTCATTATTTAGATAAATAAAAGATAAGCACAAATACAGTACAGTAAATACAGTACAGGAAACTTTGTCATAGTTTGTCTTCAATTTAATTTTGTTAAAAAAATTGGGAAAAATTGTATCGTGAACCCAGTATTGTGAATCGCATCGCATCATGGGTAGAGTGTATCGTTACATCCCTAGAACATACTAAACAGTTTTCTTTCTTGAAAATGTAAACTTTCTTTTTTGCCTTAAATGTTAATTAAATACAATTACATAGAAATAATTAAAAAGCTATGCATGTTTCTAATTATACAAATAGCATAGTTTTGGCCGAGTGTACTGTGGTATAAACTCTTTCATGAGTAAAAGTTTGTGTTTTTATTTTCAATATGTCGACTGTTATTAAATGAAACAACATAAATTTGACTCATGTCTTTTTCTTCTTTCAGAAACTTTGAGTCGCTCAGTAAAGACAATGTGTATGACAACAACCACTTGGTAAGATTTATTCCTCCTTGATTGAAGGAAATGACTATCTGGCAGTGACTTACATTTTGTACGACATTACATTTCCTCTGGCAGTGAAAAACATTTCCTTTGAGTTAAATTGGGACTGGTTTGTCCTTTAGAAATCCTTTGTTTAATTTTTGCCTTTTGGACTCAGATTCTATGTGATTTGGTACTGGATTGGATTGGACTCTAATATGCATGGCTGAATCAGTGTGTTATTAAAGTCTCTTGCTGCTTGCTCTCTTGACCACATCTTTGTTTAAGGTACTTCCATGGTCTTTTTGACATTACACAACTATACCAATCCCCAGGTGGGGCGGTCCGGGTCCTTTCTGTGTGGAGTTTGCATGTTCTCCCCGTGTCCGCGTGGGTTTACTCCGGGTGCTCCGGTTTCCTCCCACAGCCCAAAGACGTGCAAGTGAGGTGAATTGGAGATACAAAATTGTCCATGACTGTGTTCGACATAACCTTGTGAACTGATGAACCTTGTGTAATGAGTAACTACTGTTTCTGTCATGAATGTAACCAAAAGTGTGAAACATGACGTTAAAATCCTAATAAACAAACAAACAAAAACACCACCATACCACATTCTGCATGTGTTACGACTACGACTGGCTGCGTAATCAGAGACTAAAATGGTGTGCTAGACCAGCTTGCCAGCAGTCCAGATTGTCTTCTGTTCACATTCTTTTGGCTATTAGGAGGTGATAAATACAAAAGTCAGGCTCTGTACTGTAGTGCAGCTAAAAACCTAAATACAGTAGCAAAAATTAATCACCTGGATTTATCTTTATCAGTTCTGTGTTCTGCTTCCTTTACATAGTTTACTGCAGCATGTTTTACTTAAGAGTACTTACCATTGAACCTACAAAATATTTCCAAAAGTATGCAGACAAATAACCATAAGCTTGCTATGCATCCCTTCCCCAACATCATGTGTATTAATATAGCAGCCCTCCACTCTTCGGGGTTTTACAATGTGTTGGACTGTGTCTGTAGGACCTTTTGCTAGTTTAGTCGAAAATGTTTTCATAAGGTTTTGTTGATGTTTGATGAGCATGTCTGGCTCCTAACTGATGTTCTAGTTTCAAAAGATGTTCTTTGGATTAAGGTCAGAATTCTGTGCTGGCCTCTGAACACTTGTTTTTTGTCAGATGTCTTTATTCTTGTTTCTTAATCAGATGAGATATATGGCTAATTAAAATACATATTCATTTATTTCAGTGTTATGTGCTAAATATCACTAAAGATCAATAACATTAAATCCAAATACAATTGTTGGCTCCATGATGACTAATTAAAACATCTGTTAATTTATGTTTTCTGTTCAAAATATCTTATCTGTTGATTATTCATCCCCTTTCCTCATTACCCACTAAACAAACCAGCCAGCTGAACATCCTGGTTCCCTTGTAGGGAGTTTCCAAAGCAATACACCAAAGGACCACTTTGACCAAATGATCTCATTTTTTTCCATCACTTCCTCTCGAGAAAGTGCATAATGATTGTTTTAGACCTAGGGAGTCAAATGTATGCATCACAGCTGGGACATGACCATTACGAGAAGCTTTATTTCCTTCCTGCTTCCTCGGAGAGCCCAGATTACAAGCACCTGCAGTGAGACAGGTACTTACTGATCTGCTCTGAAACAACAGTTGCTCTACTCTGCTGCTGGTAGGAACCTGAGCTGTGAGAAATGATTCCAGCTCATTCATTATAAAGCAGGGTGGCTATCACATGCCTGATACTTATCAGGATGAGTTTACCTCGGTTCTACTACTGTTATTACGAATGTTATTCCCTTTGTACATCCCTGTATTGTGTTGGGGCTTAAGTGATGGGTGCTTGGAGAAAAAGATGGAAGGGAAATAGTAATAGTATTAAATGTTTTAAGGGAAGTAATAAATGGAGATAGTTAGCTTAGTAATAATTATAAAAATAACTGTGTGGTAAATAATGGTACAGTTTGCCACAACTATTGTAAAATATTCCAAACTATTTATCACATTTTGCATAAAAAAAAAAAAACAGTTTGGTTAATAATGGTGCTGTTTGCCAAAGCTATTGGGGAGTATTCTGAAATATTTGGCTACTTTTAAATCAAACAACTTGAGACTTTGCAGAAATTGTATCTACATTTTGCATTTGATTGTCAGAATGTACTGTACACTAGGTATAGGTCCATTATGAACGTCATAATAATGACACCATGTGTAGTGCATGTATTTGACCCTCTATTAAGTACAGTTGTATGTGGATTAGAACACAACCATGCTGGATGGTGCTATTTCTGGCTGCCTGCTGTTATTGGTTGCCAGTGCTTTTATGTAGACCAATTATAGACGGTCATTAGTCAAAGGTTAATCGCTAAATGAGAAGCTTATATTGACTCATACTATTACAATAAATATCATGTTCATGTCAGCAAGGCTTTAGGCGTTAATAAATAAATATAAATAATGTAGCAAATAGGGCAGTTACATAGAACAATAAACAACAACCCTGACCAGAGCTAGTTGGGTATTTTAAATGCACCCATCAGACCTTGTAATGATGGTACTTATTGCATAGGTTAATCAAACAGTAGCCATTCAACTGTTATCTTATTGGTATTCTGAACAAGATAAGTTAGCAGACGTTTAAATTTTCATCAGGGCAGGAGGCTAAATATCTATTTAGAGTTTTGTTGAGAAATACCACACACATGCAGGGATTCATGTAATTACTACATCTTTTTCGTTTTCTGTCAGACCAGAATAAATAAATGAAGTAATTAAAAGATCATAAATCTATAATTTAAATATTTAATAGTGCTTGTTTAAGAGTTACTTGTTTTATATACATAGTAGTGTTCATGTTTACCTCAGAATTAAGGGGCGGCACGGTGGCTAAGTGGGTAGCAGTGTTGCTTCACAGCAAGAAGGTCCTGGGTTTGATCCCCAGGTGGGGCGGTCCGGGTCCTTTCTGTGTGGAGTTTGCATGTTCTCCCCGTGTCTGCGTGGGTTTACTCCGGGTGCTCCGGTTTCCTCCCACAGTCCAAAGACATGCAAGTGAGGTGAATTGTTTGATATAACTTTGAGAAGTGATGAACCCTGTGTAACGAGTAACTACCGTTCCTGTCATGACTGTAACCAAAGTGTAAAACATGACGTTAAAATCCTAATGAACAAACAAACCTCAGAATTAAGCATGGGGGAATTTATCTAATGGCAGGGGTGCAGAATTCTGCATAACACTGATATTAATTCATTCATAAGTATTCATAAGTCTAATTCAGCATAAGATTTCAGATAAGATTTCCAGCCTTCCCTGCATGATTCTGATGTGTGTAATCTTGACAGCTTCACTCTTAAGAACATGACTTTTTTTTTTTAACTGACCGCAATAATTAAGTTACTTATTACTTGGTTAGAAATTAATTGCTTAATATTAACAAGTCATAATTGTGATTATACAAACGGTGGCTTAGATATATTGGTTCTGACTAGATGACTAGGTTCTAATAGATGTTTAATCTTGTTTAACACAAAGCTCTGTGTGAGGAAAAACAGGAAAACCTTATTGTCCTCTTGCTGCAGTTGCTGTCTGAACGGATGTGAAAATGTAATGAGCATGTCCAGGTCAATCCTGAACAAAGCTCTTCCTTACTACTTTTTTTCCCATGTCCTGTAGTGTGCACAGGAAATGTGCTTTTCAACTTTGGTCAGAGACCACGCAGTGTGGGAGGGGGCAAAATTTGAGGGTTTTTTTCTTGTTCTTTTTGGAAGACCTGGCCATTGCCAAGACACTCAGCTGCTGGTATGAACCAGCCAAAGAGACTGTGGGGAGTGAACATTTTAAGATTTATCTATATATTAACATCTAACTTCGACATATAGATAGTGCAATTATTTTTGTATTTAGTAATTGCAATGGCTTGGATAAAGGCCGGACCACATTCTATGAGGTATCATTGAAGAAATTAAAAGTAATTCCTATAATGGGACAGTTTGTGCCTCGCCACTGAGGTGCTTGGTGTAGTCCCACACTCGCACGAATTAGAAATGAATCCAATATGCAGGATGCTTAACTAAAGTAAAACAATACTGTGGGCTAAAAATCTACAGGCCAGAAGAACTAAAGGAAAAAAGGAGGTAAGCAAAAATCAGAAACAAAGTAATAATTTAAAAGCATTGAAAGGCCTGGCCCACAGTGGAGAAAGGGGATAGAAAAGGGATAGAGCAGAAATTAAAACTGGTTCTCACTGTATGGCAAGCTACTCAAACCGTCTATGCCAACCAAGTTCACAGAAAAAAAAAGAGTAAAAAGAGCAAACCCAGAACAAACCAAGGCTGGCAAAAAAACTGACCGATCTGCCATTCCACCAAAAGCCCTTGCACAGTATGGATAAAACTATCAGAAAGGTCCATCACGTCACTTCCCAAGGCAACAACCTCATCCAGTGTGGTTCTGTTGTGATAGCCGAAAGGTGCAGTGATGCCGTCTGCGTGTCTAAAAAAAAGATAAAGAATGCTGGCACCTGTGCCTGGCATCATGGTTTCAGAGAAGAAGAACAGGTGCCAACAGAGGAACGATCAACACTGTGAGGGGGGGGGAAATCAGTTAAATTTACATTCCTTTACCTGGAGTGAAATACTGCTTAATGAGCCGACTGTACATTCTTCTCTTCCAGCCATAAATGGCATGGCATGGTAGATGGGTATTAGTCTGTAGCTTCTGCCCCCTGCCGTGGTCACAGAGGTCACAGGTTTCTTTTGTCATTGAAATTATACGTTGCTACAACTGTTGAAGGTGCATAATGGTGCAATCCTCAGTTTTGTTGATGCATTTTTATTAATTTTTAACAATCTGTGTGCTCAGTTAAACTGTTACAATCATCATTGCTGAATGTGACTTTGCTAAATCCAGCTGTTTATGTTTCTGTGTTTCAGGCATTCTGTGTGGCTGAGGATCATTTAGGGATTCCTGCACTTCTGGATGCAGAGGATATGCTGGCTCTGCCTGTCCCAGACCGGCTTAGCATCCTTACTTATGTCTCGCAGTACTACAACTACTTTAATGGACGCACACCCAGTAAGACAATACAGTCACTTTGATGTGTAACAATATACAACACATACTTGTAAGGTTTTAGGGTCATTGCAGTCTCAAAGCCATCGAGGTGGATGTCATTGTTTTCAAAATTTATATTATATTATCAGGACTGACTTTGTAAAGATTAAAACATTTTAAACTTTTCACTTACAGTGGGAGGAGTTGGAGGAGTCAAACGGCCAGCAGAGGGTTCAAAGGAAGCACCATCGGAGAAGAAGAATCTCCCTGTCGTCAAAACCTACAGCCCAAAACCTGTTCCAGAAAACTATCCACGGTCTACCTCCTCTGCCTTAAAGTCTTCAGAAAACCATCCACCATCACTTCTCATTCAGAACAGCAGGTCAGACAGATGTGTATCACCCTCTCTAAAACAGCAGTCTGCTATGGATAAACACACTGCATCTAAAATCATCCAAAAACACCTTTCAAGCAATGTTTCACCCATCAGTCTGAAAACTTCAGACCGGGATGTTGAGAAGGTATGAGTGCCCGATTTTTTTTTACTTTTACTTTGTTTAAAAGTCCACCCTTTTTTCATTAAAATGTGTTGATATTTGTTAAAAGATTAAGCTGGTGACTGTTTCCCCCCATGTAAACAGTATTTATCTGATGGATCAGATTGAAATTTGCCTTAAATTGTCCTAATATATTACAGATTACAGCTGTAAATATGATATGAATTGTAAAATGCGATTCATTTGTTATTTACCTTACTTGGTATCGATGGTAATATCTATAACCCAGCTTAGACCATCTGTGACTGGTTGATACATGGTCGTGTCTAGGTACGTTCCAACAAAAAATGAACTTTATGCATTTCCCTCCATATTTTCCTCCTTATCTAGTGATATCCAATTACAGTTTTGTATTTTTGCCTCTTCTGCTGCATACCTTAACTCCTGATCTAAGAGAGCTGCAGTCACCTGTTCTAATTTTGACTGATTTTACATAGTTTGGAAAGGCATGAACCCGGGTCTGAACTCCATCAAACATCTGTTCAGAGACCCAAAAATAAGTGTATGAAGTGTATCATTTTCCTACTTTTGGTCACTGAAGACAATCTTTCTGTTACATGATAAGAACACTACACGGTGTAGTATTCCTATTTTATACTGTCTGTTATTCACTTTTGTAGAGTGACATGTAGAATTTATTAAGAACCTTGCCTGTGTGCACATACAGAGTATGAGTCACAGTGATTGCAACTTCTAGTGATCCTTCAGTACAACAGTTTATCCTAGTCTCAAGGGCTCAAGGCAGGAACATCATGGATATGGTGGCAGTAGATTGCAGGACTTGTCCAATCATGTCTGTGAAGACGTCTGGCCGGCTGATAGCACTGCTGAGATTTAAACTCCGATCTCAGCTAATGTTTTTAAAGCACACACTCGGGGAATGTTAATCTTATCCCTTTCTAATATTTTACTGTAGTAGTATCATGTGGTTGTAACTTTATTTGTAATCTTTCTCTATTCAAAACTCATTTTTGCAGAAGTCTGTGTCGAACGAGAACTCCAATAAAACTGGCACACTGAACAGTAAGTGTGCGGTGTGCAGGAATCATGTTCACTTGGTCCAGAGACACCTAGTGGATGGGAAATTGTACCATCGCAGCTGCTTTAAGTAAGACCTACCTTCAGTTTTTAACCTGTGTATGTCCTTGAATACATTTAGCACCATGTTCCATGATCTCTGTAAGCACTGCATGACATTTAGTTTAAATTCTGTCCTCTAGATGCTGTGAGTGTTCAGCTGCTCTACACTCTGGGGCGTATAAGGCAGGCCAGCAGCCTGGCACACTGCTCTGTACTTCAAAGCACTGTACTCCAAATGCACATAAGTCTTTAGCTAAGCCTAATGGCTCGGATATTGTTAAGAGGGAACCCAAACCTTCTCCTACCCTACATGCGTCTGTGTTGTCCAGTCCCATTCAAGTTCCTCCCAGATCAGTCCAGCCCAGTCCAGCTCTACAGCCATGGACAGCCTCGGCATTAAGGACCCAGAGTGCCAGGCAGAGATTTTTCCTTTCTGTCTGTGTAGTCCCTAGTACCCAGAACAGCACTGTAACAAAATCAGAAGAGGAGAAAGATCAGGCACCGCCACAGGCACTGATTTCTAAGAAGCTGGCAGAGGAAAACTGCAACAATAACAACAAGGCTTACAACTGTGGGCTCAGTGCAGACAACAAGTGAGTATAAGTAAATGCTTAACAACTGTTGAGCATACTTGGGTTGCATGCAAGTAACTATTTTGACAAAAAGTATGTGGACCCCTTTCTTAATTATTTTGTCCATGTGTTTAGCAACCCCATTTGTGCACAGATGCACTCTACAGATACATGCTTTTTAAAGAAGTGATGAATGTTTCAGTTATAAAAGTGAAGGGACGGGAGATTCCAAAATAAGGACATGATTTTGGTATGGATGCACTCTACCCAGATGTAACTAGCTGAAAAAAATGTAAAGTAAGCTTGACTGTTGTCAAAGTTTACTGAATAACACAATAATTTTACCATAAGTATACCATAAAAAGGTTACAGTTACACTACATAAGAGCCAATGTACCTGACCACGCAGGTGCAGCTTGCCATTGGAATACCATTATTCTGTTTTCCAGGTTATAGTTTTATTTTGACAACCGCTGTATCCCAATCAGGAACACGGGAGGCCCGGTTCCACCAGAGAACACTGGGGTGGAGGGGACTACTGTCTCCCTGTGGAAGTGGACCTGCCCCGACCCTGATCTTGAAAATTAAATAACAATAATAATACATTATGGAAATTTTGTCTGCTAGATGTAATAAAGTCTCAGTCGTGAATTGTTAGCAAGGTTCACTGCTGCAAAGATGCTTAAAACCTCTAGGTTTTATTACCTCTCTTTTGTGTCTTTTTTGAATGCAAAGCTTAATACTCCTAACAGCATCAAAAACTACTCACCCAACAAAGAGTGTGATACAAGACATTGATCCAAAAATACACAAAAAATGAGAACAATGGTTAAAATGACCCATATCCCACAAGGATATGCACATACTTTTTGGCCATAAAGCAATTAGAGCCCTATGAAATTTACCCTATGAAATTTTTCTACTAGTTTTATCTGTGTTTTTAGCTCGGTGTCTTGTATCACACTCTTTTGCTGCTGTTAGTAGCATTAAGCTTTGCATTTTAAAAAAAATGCATGAAAAAGAGGTAATTTTGCAAAACCTAGAGGTTTTAAGCATCTTTGCAGCAGTGAACCCTGCTAACAATGAACAACTAAGACTCTATTACATCTAGCAGACAAAATTTCCACAATGTGTTATTATTTTTATTTAATTTTCAAGATCAGGGTCGGGGCTGGTCTGCTTCCACAGGGAGACAGTAGTCCCTCCATCCCACTGTAATGGCTTGATGCCCTGTACAAAGTTCCCTGGTGGAATTAGGCCTCCCGTGTTCCTCAGTGGGATATAGCGGTTGTTAAAAATAGAATTATAAAATGCGGGTTAGGTACATACGCTCTTATGTAGTGTAAATTTAGCTTTTAATATTATGGTATTAGGGAATTTTTCCATACATTTTTTTGAACACTTCTGTAGTCAACCTAATATGCCTTTATAGCATGAAGACGTTACTTTAAAGGTGCATTAATCAATTGCTAAATAGTAGCATGTTATGATACTATTTTAGTGGAGGAAATATGATATGCTGTTGTTTATTATGTAAACGTGAGCCAAAATTTCAACTTATGTACCTTTTAAAAACTTAACATTATTATTATTCCCCCCCCACACACTTTCCCCCCCAATTTTTCTCCCCTAATCTAGTCGTGTCCAATTACCCTGATTACGTCCTCTATACTGATTCGACCCTTCACCGCTGACTGAGGATGCCTCTCAACTGACATACGCCCCCTTCGGCATGTACAGTCAGTACAGACTGCATTTTTCACCTGCACGTGTCGAGTTCATACACAGACGTGCACTCTGTATGGAGGGCCACCCCCCCCATCAGCATTATTTCTCAGCTCTGTGCAGCGCCATCAGTCAGCCAGCAGGGGCCGCAGTTGCACCAGTTATGAGGACCTATGATCCGACTTTTTTACCCTCTAACCCTGAACATCAGCCAATCAGCCCAGTCGGAAAGGCAGAGCTGAGATTCGATACGATGTATTCGAAACCCCAACTCTTCCATCCTACAGCACATAAATGCAATCAAATATTTATTAAATTGCGATGTGCTATAGACTTCCTTTCTTTAATCTTAACATAAGTGAAAATAACTGGTCTAAAGTGGTGATAATTCATTTTCTGACCATTCGGTCAGTGGGTCTCACAGGCTTTTAATGTAGAGTGATAACAAACAGATGTTTTAAATAATAGGCCATGTCAGGGGCTCTCAACCTGTGCCCATGTGTTTCTGCAGCTTACTGGGCCAACTGTTGACAATTGTTGGCCCCATCATGGTCTAGCTGATTAAAAAGGGTCTTTTTGATCAGTTTATATAGGATTAAGAATGATGCCATACAGGACTGTGTTTGGTTTTTCTATCTGATGAGAGTAAAACCAAAGGCAGACAGCACAATGCAGTGTGAAACAAGCATAAATTGTAAATAATGCAGAAGACATGTGTTTTTTTATAGACCGGGGCTTGGCCGCCTCTCTGCTGAAGTCTCCTGTTGGAAGCAAGAGAAACGGGGCTCAGCTGTAGCAGATCAGAAACCGGGCCTTGTCTTTCCCTCCCCTACCGGCACAAGTATCAGTACCTGCAGCGCGAAGTCCGCCTGGCTGAGTGCCAGCAACAGAGCGCACACCAGACACCCCTCCTCTTCCCTCGTCATCAACAGAGGTGCTGTTTGCTTGCCTGTGACCTTTGCTTATATAAAGTGTTGTCTGATTTAAAATGCTTTCTAAAGGTCACTTGGAAAATTTTATCATAAACATTGGCTATAACCAGAGAGGACGAATGCAGCGGCATACAGCCAGTAATATAAAAAGCATGTCTTTCATTTAGCCTGTTACAATAACTCTGAGAATCTTGTGATGCTGTTTTTATGCCAGGGCGACCTGTAAGGTTTGGTGATTTCATTCCTTCTCCCTTTGGCATTGCTTTACAAAGTCTTATTTAATCATCCACCGACCAGCCATAACATTAAAACCACCTCCTTGTTTCTACACTCACTGTCCATTTTATCAGCTCCACTTACCATATAGAAGCACTTTGTAGTTCTACAATTACTGACTGTAGTCCATCTGTTTCTCTGCATGCTTTGTTAGCCCCCTTTCATGCTGTTCTTCAATGGTCAGGACCACTACAGAGTAGGTATTATTTGGGTGGTGGATCATTCTCAGCACTGCAGTGACACTGACATGGTGGTGGTGTGTTAGTGTGTTGTGCTGGTATGAGTGGATAAGACACAGCAGTGCTGCTGGAGGTTTTAAACACCTCACTGTCACTGCTGGACTGAGAATAGTCCACCAACCAAAAATATATTCAGCCAACAGCTCCCCGTGGGCAGCGTCCTGTGACCACTGATGAAGATCTCAAAGATGATCAGCTCGAACAGCAGCAATAGATTAGCTGTCATCTCTGACTTTACATCTACAAGGTGGACCAACTAGGTAGGAGTGTCTTACAGAGTGGACAGTGAGTGGACACAGTATTTAAAAACTCCAGCAGCACTTCTGTGACTGATCCACTCATACCAGAACAACACACACTTACACACCACCACCATGTCAGTGTCACTGCAGTGCTGTAAATGATCCAACAGCCAAATAATACCTGCTCTGTGGGGGTCCTGACCATTGAAGAACAGGGTGAAAGCAGGCTAAAATAGTAAGTACAGTAGAAAAACGGATGGACAGTCAGTAATTGTAGAACTTCAAAGTGCTTCTGTATGGTAAGTGGAGCTGATAAAATGGACAGTGAGTGTAGAAACAACCTTGTAATTGTGATTAATTAGAAATTACTCTGTCCCCACCATGTCAGTGCTCACATGACTTTAATTTGCCTATGAATGGTGGCTGTAATGCTTAAAAATGCTTTTGTGAAAGAATGGGTCACTCTCAGGAGCTCAGTGAATTCCAGCATGGTACCGTGATAGGATGCCACCTGTGCAACAAGTCCAGTTGTGAAATTTCTTCACTAATAAATATTCCACAGTCGACTGTCAGTGGTATTATAACAAAGTGGAAGCGATTGGGAACGACAGCAACTCGGCCACCAAGTGGTAGGCCACGTAAAATGACAGAGCAGGGTCAGCAGATGCTGAGGCGCAGAGGTCGCCAACTTTCTGCAGAGTCAGAAACTTAATGTGACCTTCAGATTAGCTCAAGAACAGTGTGTAGAGAGCTTCATGGAATGGGTTTTCATGGCCGAGCAGCTGCATACAAGCCTTACATCACCAAGCGCAATGCAAAGCGTTAGATGCAGTGGTGTAAAGCACATCGCCACTGGACTCTAGAGCAGTGGAGGCGTGTTCTCTGGAGTGACGAATCACGCTTTTCCGTCTGGCAATCCGATGGACGAGTCTGGGTTTGGCGGTTGCCAGGAGAACGGTACTTGTCTGATTACATTGTGCCAAGTGTAAAGTTTGGTGGAGGGGGGATTATGGTGTGGGGTTGTTTTTCAGGAGTTGGGCTCGGCCCCTTAGTTTCAGTGAAAGGAACTCTTAATGCTTCAGCATACCAAGAGATTTTGGACAATTTCATGCTCCCAACTTTGTGGGAACAGTTTGGGGATGGCCCCTTCCTGTTCCAACATGACTGCACCAGTGCACAAAGCAAGGAAAAACTCGACTGGCCTGCACAGAGTCCTGACCTCAACCCGATAGAACACCTTTGGGATGAATTAGAGCGGAGACTGCGAGCCAGGCCTTCTCGTCCAACATCAGTGCCTGACCTCACAAATGCGCTTCTGGAAGAATGGTAAAAAATTCCCATAAACACACTCTTAAACATTGTGGAAAACTATCCCAGAAGAGTTATGGCTGCAAAAGGTGGGCCGACATCATATTACCCTATGGATTTAGAATGGGATGTCACTCAAGTTCATATGTGTGTGAAGGCAGACGAGCGAATACTTTTGGCAATATAGTGTATTACAGGAAAATGAAATCGGAGGGTTATTAGAGCATTTTTGAGCTAAATGTGGTCCCAGATGTTAGAAAAGTAGGTTTTAGTCAAACAAAATATGTCCTGTAGCAGGATCATGACCCAGAGCACACATTTAATTCTAATAAAATGAAAAATAGATGCATGCAAGTTGACAAGTCAACTTTTTTGTTTAGTTTCTTTGGACATGTAATTAAAATATTCTGATGATACAAAGTGGATACATATGTTTCTGAAGATATTGGCTTTTATACTACATATACACACAATGTATTTGTTTATTTATTTATTTACATTTTTTTCCACTCCACTCTACAGCCAAAGATGTGGGGAGCTGTGAAACCCCGGCTGATTGTCAATCAAATGCCCGAAATGGACCAGCACTAAAGTAAGTAGATCTCTGTCCATCCCCAATATTTTCTAACTCACACAAAGGGAAAAAATGAGCATGGGTTCCACAGGGTGCTGCGATTACAGTAAAAGCCGGACTTCTGATAGCAAAGCCTTTTCATTTATTTCTAGCCTGCTGCTCTCTCCAGCCTCAAGTCCCAAGGTATGCTGTGCCTGAACAGGTTCCTTGTGCAGCGCTATGCTTTTACTATAAGTCCCCCTTCTAGAGTCCACCCTGTTTTATTCACCTTTCTTTTTTGTATAGGATAAAAAGGTGAGATGCTCAGTTTTCACAATAATACAATAGAGGGATTGCTCAATGAGAAATGTTTTATAGTTATTGTTCTTCTTTTTGTTGAACTTTTATTGAAAACAGTGCTCTGACTCCTGAAAAAAACAACAGTGATAACCAACTAATCTGGCAAAACACACACTTTACACCAGGCTTCAAGTCTACTTCTTCTGCTGAGCATTTACCTCAAAAGTCTTCAGTCACAGATGAACCACATCATGGATCTGATTCCCTAGGTATGTCCTGTGCTTCACACTTTCCTGATTTATAGCAGTCATACATGTCTATAACAGCATTTTAATTAGCTTACTTTAATAAGCTTTTACCGCTGTGCCACCTGAGCGCCGAGTGTCGAATTTCTATTCACTTTACACTTACTCTATCGCTGGTGTATATGCGAGATCTGCAGCTCTGCTTACAATTGAAATCAATCATCAGCTGTTAAACATCTTTATTTTACTGACCACACTATTCTCTCTCTGTATTCCTCCACTGATTTCCCATATGGCCTTTCTTCATGACCAATTGTGTCTTGGACCCTGAGACCTTAATCTTGGCAGTAGTGCGCTCCCCTAAATGACCTATTAACCATACAGCTTTAATTGAATAATGACACATTATCAAAAAAAAAAAACAGAAAAAAATAACAGAAGTTTGTTGTTGGATATATAAAAATAAACATTTGTGGCATGGCCACAATCCTTTCATTAGTAATTATGATTGACAACAGTTGATGACCTTGACACATGACATGTCAAGCAAGCTTCACACTGACATGGCGCAATACAGTACCGCACCATGGAAAGGACGCTAGTCCACTGTGGGGCCTCAGACAACCCAACCCTCCCCCCCAAACCATGTCTGTATGTAGGCGGCTGATTGGCCGATAGCACAGCTTTGGATTCAAAACTTAGATCCCAGCAGTAGTCGGATAGCATAATTTACCACTGTGCCACCCAAACACCAGAATGAATTGTACAATTAAAAAAAAATCACATAAAATTATAATGATAAGTTAAGCTTGTGTAGGTGCAACAGACACCTTGACTAGTTTAAAAATGTTTATGAATGAATTCATTCATGGTCTTTTTTTTGTACCACTATTTTATCCTGTTCAGGGTGACACGGTGGCTCAGTGGGTAGCACTGTTGCCTCACAGCAAGAAGGTTCTGGGTTTGATCCCTAGGTGGAGCGGTCTGAGTTGTTTCTGTGTGGAGTTTGCATGTTCTCCCCATGTCTGCGTGGGTTTTCTCTGGGAGCTCCGGTTTCCTTCCACAGTACAAAGACGTGCTAGTCAGGTGAATTGGAGATACTAAATTGTCCATTACTGTGTTTGACATTAAACTTGTGAACTGATGAATCTTGTGTAACCAGTAATTAACTGTCCTGTCATGAATGTAACCAACGTGTGTAAAACATGACGTTAAAATGCTAATAAATAAATATAATTATCCTGGTCAGGCTTGTGGTGGGTCTGAATAATTGCACTAAAGCCAGGAAACACCATGGGCAGCATGTTAAAAAAGTGGATTTACCATGGTATTTTTATACATATTTTGCTATTTACTTAACTGCCTATTTTCAAAACCGAGGATTTCATTCCCTCATCATTCAGCTGTAAATCGGCATCTCCAGATTAACCCCAACAAGGTCTGACCGAGTCCAATAAAGCAGAAGTCAGTAAGTGCCCAGGTGTCAAATCTAATCTGTGCTCTGGTATTTCAGGTGGTATATCTGGCAATCCATCTGACCAGAATGGCAGTCTGGATGGCAGTCTCTCTACAAAAGTATCATGGGAACCTGACACACCATCTCAACAACCAATAAGACCATATGTTGCCACAGTGTATGGTAAGACTTCTTACAGATAAGAAAATAAAAATAGCTAGTTCACCCCAAAATTGTAACTTGACAAACAATGTGTGTTTTTCATGTTACTATTTTTCTGTTATGACAGTCATAAGTAATGCTACTTTATAGACCTTCAGTGTCATTTTTGCACTTCATTATCTTGACTGCTGGCAGGCCTGTCTAGCACCTGATGTTACTCTCAGTTATGCAGTCATGTTGTTTTACCACATGTAGCATATGCTTTTTTTTTTTCTAGAAGATTCATATAAAGCTGTGTGGCTCCATGACGTAGGATATCTAATGTGTGTTCTTTTTATTTTTGGCCCTGGAAAACACAATGTATATTTATTATTAGAAATCAGTGGTTGTGTATGATCCTTTATTTTTCTTTTTTGTTTCATCTCTTATTTTTAGGTGAAAATGAAATGGTGTCGTTGGAAAACAGTTCAGCACCTGAAACTGTGTCACCTACAGTAAGTTTACACAAGTTTTCCCCTAAAGCCGTTTTATTCACCTTCACCACACACACCTTATCTTTTCCTGTTCAGATCTGGCCTCGGCACATCCCGATGGAACAGATCACTACCGAGCTGCAGGAAATTGAGAACAGTCTGAGTGATTTGGAGAAAGAGGGAATTGAATTGGAAAGGAGACTCCGTCGCTGTGAGGAAGGTAGGTGAAGAACATGAGTTGCTTCTGCTGCTGATATTAACTCTTTGATTTGTCAGAATTTAGGAATGATCGAGCCATATTATAGGGTTTTTTAGCAGAGCATAAAGAGCTGTTGGTAATAAAAGTAATAAAAATAAAAATACAGTGGTACCTTGTAACTCGACGTCCCTCAAGCTCAAATGCATAAAATGGAATTTTCTCTCTTTTCATCCTGATTTTTAGTGCAATTTTTTTACCCAGTTGCGTTATGCTTCCTGTCTACTAGTGCTGACCTCTGCCTCGATTGAGAAGTGCGACACAAAACGTGAGCAGTAGCCGACTGCATCTTTTCACCTGCACGAGGCGAGTTCATATGCAATCAGCCTTGTGCATGGAGATCAGCATTATTCCTCCACTCTGTGCAGACGCCATCAACCAGCCCGCAGAGGTCGTAATTGCATCAGTTATGAGGTCCCTATCTGGCTCCCTCATTGGATGAACAACAGCCAAACCAAACATTGCTCATGTAGCCACCCAGCCCAGCCAGAAGGCAGAGCTGAGATTCGATACGATGTATTAGAAATCCCAGCTGTGGTGTGCAAGCATATTTTACCGCTGTGCCACCTGAGCGGCCTTGAAATCCCCCTTTGACAAAATTTTTTACCTTTAAACATGACGTGTATGTGACTGTGCAGTTAAACGTCATTAAAGTGCGAATATGAGACGAATTTGCATTTGTGTGGAATAACCATGGAATTACTTTTAAACTTGTGTTATAGCTCGGGGGGCTGAAATTGTAAGAATCAGATTTTCAAGTCTAAAAGCTTTAAAAAAGGTATTAAAAGAATGACGAAAAGAAAAACTAAACCTCTCCTAATTAGTACTGCTCACAAGTTCTCTCCACTAATGAAATTCTTCACTTGTTGTTTTAGTACAATAAGTCACGTTAAGCTTTGTGCACCGCCACAGTCCATAGGAAACGGCACTGCCAACGCAAAAGCGATTTTGCAGCTTCTCATGTGAATGCGCCTTTACTGAATGGAATACGGTATTCCAAGACCAAGCATCTCCATGTTTAAGAAGCATAAGGAAACAATAAAGAAGTAAAGATAAAGATCAGGTTCATTGTATTGTTTTTTGTATTTTTTGTTAGTTTATATTTATGTTTCAGTGTATAAGTATGAAAAACAACCCCATTACTTTGCATTAGCCTAAAATATATGCAGTTCCACGGGACATATTAAGTGGTTTCCCCATACATCCTTATAGGAAACAAAACCTTGAAACTCAAAGGCTTTTAAACTTGACGTCACTCCCAGAATCAACTGACGTTGAGTTTCAAGGTACCACTGTATAATCTTTCAAGGAGAATTAGTGGGCGCTTCATGCTTGTAGTTATGGTAGCTTTGGGCTAAAGTCAAGACCGCAAATTAAATTTAAGATGAGTCCAGGACCTTAGATCAGGCCTACCAGTCTTGATTGAATAAATTCCAAATAAGAAAAGGGTTAAGACCAAGAATTAGCTAGAGTGTAATTTCTTCCTGTCAGAATGTTTGACATGCATAAGGTTTTATGCATAAGTATTATTATTTTCCTTGGCTGATGTATTTAGTTAAAGCAGTGTGATTCATTTGTTTCAATTAACCACCGCTTTATCCTGGTCAGGGTCATGGTGGGTCTGATTATTCATTGAGCATAAGGTAGGAAACACCCTGGACAGGTCACCAGTCTATCACAGGGCACACACAAACACTTAGACACACATTTACACACACACACACACATGCACACTCATACTTGAGGCAATTTTTCGTAGCTCCAGTTGTTCTGACTGCAGGTCTTTGGTCATGGAAACTAAAACCCTGTTCCCCCAATAGGAAAAAGTGTGTGTGTGTGTATAAATCGTAAGGATGAATGGTTGATGATCGGATGGACACACACACACATACACACACACACATATATCAAATCATGAGCTGTCAAAAAATTCTCCCTCTAAAATAATTTGACACCAACTTGACATAAACGAGATCAGTGTGACTATAAAGTAACCATGTTCACTCGAGTCTTATTCCAAACCCTTTCGCCGAGCCGGTCCACCTGGGAGGTTGATTTTTTTCTCTGCCCCAAGCAGTGGGCGTTGACCAATAAAGTGGCACAGACATTCAGCAGCCAGAGCCAAATGAGGTGAGGCATGAGGGAAGCTTCCTCTCCTCCTGTGGGATTCTGGAAAGGAAATGGAAAGAGGCAGCATTTTGTAGGCAAAGTAATGACTACGAGGGGACAGGGACACCTGATTGGCTGATTTCAAGGTCACCACAGCCTGAGCCTGAGTGATATCATCTCAGTGCTGCCGCACTCACCTGTATCATACCAAATGGAGCCTGGCGCTCGATGGAATTACACCAAGGCGTGTATGTGTGTGAGCTGTGTAACACCTCAAGGCAGTGTCGATTGCTCAACTGATATTTTGGATTGCATTACAGGACTATATTACTTGTGGCACAAAGCCTGACTTGTATTTTGAACAGATATACACCAAGCATTTCATAGAAAAGTGGTTGTTTCCTCCTGAGCATAAGTAATCACGTTCATTGCTTGAGGTGGCATGTGTCTTCTATCTTCAGCTATCACAGACTTTTAACATCTTATCTGCGTATCGTCGGCTTGTTTTCCAGAGGGCAGCGGGGACATTCTGGCAGATCCGTTGATGGTGGAATGGTTCAACCTGATTCGAAAAAAGCAGAGCTACATACGGAGGGAGTCTGAACTAATGTACATGTAGGTGATTCTTTGCCTGGATTAAAGTGTATAGGTTAAAGAAGAGTCGATTTATCATAAACAGCACTTAAACATTCCTGTTGTTATGAATGTGTTTTGTTTTCTTTTTATACAAGGGATCTTCAAAAAGTTTCCACACTCTTATAATTTGGTTGGAAACGGTGAGGGTGGGAGAAGTAGTAATTGGTCGTGTCCGAGATATTGAGAGAGAGCTTATAGTCCGGATTTGGTGCCATCTGATTTCCATCTTTTTGTATGCTTAATGAAGCTTTAAGGGGAAGAAGATTTTTATGTGATAATAATGTGAAGGCAGTGGTGCATCAGTGGCTATGTGCTCCACCAAAAACATTTTTTGTTGATGGCATTAAGAAGTTGGTACGACACTGGGAAAAATGCATCAGAAGGCGATTATGTAGAAAAGTGATGTAACTTGTTTTAATAAATAGAGTTTTAAAAAGTGCGGAAACTTTTTGAAGATCGTATTTACTGTATATAATTTAATATGTAACTTTTCCTTTTAAGTTTAAAATTGTCATCCAGAACATTGCACTTTGTCTTTTTCCTCAAAAATCCTAAAAATCACAATCTCTGCAAATGGCCTAACGTTAAACATACCATTAGATTTACATTTGCATTTACTTTTTCGGCATTTAGCAGACGCCTGTATCCAAAGCGAATTACAGTACTGTGATTGTATACAGTCTGAGCAATTAAGGGTTAAGGGTCTTGCTCAAGGGCTCAACAGCAGCAACCTGGCAGTGGTGGGGCTTGATCCAGTGACCTTTTGATCACTATTCCAGTACCTACAACTGCCCACAATGTTAAGAACAGTTAGAACAGTTGAGGGTTCTATAGCATTATATGTAATGGCTTGAATGTGTTGAGTTTTAAGTGTAAATGAAATGTTACACCTTCCCTCATTTTGATCTGACATTAAACATACAAGTTTAGCATCAATTCCTGTGCTTTCCCTCTTTTTAATTATTAATCAGGGTCAGTATGGTCTGAAGCCTACCATGAAGCACTGGTCACAATTATATCTGTTGAGGGCCTGCTAAAATTTAAACCTTGAAAATGAACCTTGTGGTGGACAGCTAGCGTATTAGACAGCTGCTTGTGTGTTGTTTAATTTGACAGTATTTAAAGTTCTTATAAAACTGCTATGTAAACAATGTATTTATGCAAATTTCATTTTTCTTTCCTCTCTTCAACAGAACTAAAACTCAAGACTTAGAGGAGCAGCAGCCTGGAGTGGAAGGAGAACTCAGGAGACTTCTTAACAAACCAGGCAAGACTCTTAAACTCTTATCTCTATAAGTGTGCTAACCTTTAACTAATATTTATATCAAGCTCAGTATTTATACAATGAAGCACAACTCATGGTCTCTGTACATTCTTTTCAATCTCAGAGCATGTAAAAAGCAGCTCTGAACGAGAGCGTGAGGCTGATCTGATGAAGCAGCTGGTGGAGATTGTGAATCAAAGAAACGCCATTGTGGAGGGACTGGAGGAAGACAGATTGAGGTATGCAGCAAAGTTGAGACAATATGAAAAATGCTTTTAAAACTACCCAGTGCAGTGAAATTACTGGTCAACTTAATTTCATTTGTTAATATACCTCCATTTCTGCATTTCAGGCCTGCAACACATTTAAAAAATAGGGACCGGAGCAATGTAGGGCTAGTAATGAGAAAAAAAACTAAATAATGTGATTTGAAACAGTTTGATTGTAATCATGGTTTGTACAAAAGCAGTATCTACAAAAAGCTATGTCTGAGGTGCAAAGACATGTTGTGGTGTTCAGTTGGCAAAGCAGTCTGTTATGCTAAACCAACACTATGTGCTCTCTAGCCACGGCCTTGACCAGGAGAAAGCAGTTGATTAAAATGAAACTGAAATGAAGGAGCAGAGCCTTTCCCAATGTGTTGGAAGCATCTAATTTCGTTGATATTATTAATTTTATACATGTTAGCAATGAGCTTGGCTAAAATGCCTGAACTGTATATAAATAGTTTGAAGAAGGAAAATATACATCATCTAGTTAAAATTAAAAAACTTTTACAGAAAAAGATAGATTCTTAAAGTAAGTTATGCAACCATGTTTTCTGTGTTTGCTTTTAAGGGAGGAAGTAGAGGATCAGCAGCTAAATGAAATGATGCAAAGGCTCGGTAAGTGTCAGCATCTGCATAGTTGTGATCCAAAGCAAAAGGACAAGAATGTGAATTGAAAACATTGTTTCCATCGTTTTTGTGTTGTGCTAGGTCTGCGAAAAGTAAAAAAGAGGAGAAAATCATCTTTTTCAAAATTGTTAAGCCGCAGAAGTAAAAAAGGCCAGGTAGAAGCATAAATGACCACCAGAGAAGAAGGATTTTTGGTGAATTCTGCTCTAAGCTTCAAGTACACAGCAGCACACGTGCCGGCACATCGCAGTACAAGGTGTAGTGTGGTACAATGAGGTAGGCCCGAGTCATTTCTCTGAAGCTTGATAGGTCAGCGTTCACGGTTAAGTGCCTGAGAAACACAACACACAAGTAATTTTTTTTCCCCACAGAAAGTGTTTAGTGTGCATGTACACAAATTCGGTGAGAGGTTTCATTAGGATCTGTTGTCACTCCTACACAAACTTACTTGTAATGTTTTTATTTATTTCTTCACTGGCTTTTCCTGCTTTGTTTAGTGTTTCTAGCATCGTTTTGTTTGATTTAGAAAGTAATCTTCAAGTGTTTCTACTTTCACACTTCTACACTTTCCAAACTAAGACTTTACAAAAATCACCGTCAGTTGTACACAAACGATTCACCAATTTATTTTTTGTCAGACTAGTACGTTACTGCACTTCTCCTGCTGGCCTGGAGGTGGCACTATAGGCTTACATGCGCCACCGCGACTGTTAAAGCCCACACACTCGCCCTTGCTTAGACTTCAGACTCCAGCTTTATAGGAATTCCTAAATAGAGCTGAAGATTTAGCATCACTAATCACTTGTATTCTGGAAAGACGGATCATTAGATCATATCAAATAATAAAAAAAATAATACATTAAACAAGTGTAATTATGAGTGGGGTTGTGGTAATGTGTTCAGAAAGAGTTTTCATTGTTCCAGAAAAACCATACCGGGAATATTAGAAGAAACTGTTTAAAGATTTAATCCACTGTTTTTACTGTTTTTAAATTTTGTGTTATTATGTATACAATATGTACGTGTTTGTTTTTAACTAATTATAATATATTTGACCTTTTAAATTTTGTTATACAATAAATCAAGGAAATATTTTAGAGCTTGTTTCTCTTCAGGATGGTTGTTATCATTAACACAGTCAGCCTTTGCAATCGTGGTATTATGGAATAACATTGAGTGCACTAAACATAATTATTTGTGTCCCCATACCTCAGAAAAAACTGCAGATTCCAGAAATTTATGTAATAAAAATAAATAATAATATATAAATAACTATATAATTCATATAATAATAAAATACTGTTTTTAAAAGAGTTTTTTTTTTTCATTAATTTGCGTTAATGAGTTCATGGTATTAAATACATTACTTAAAGGAAATTACACAGTATAATCACTATGTTATATGATCATTTCTTTGTGTAAACTTATTTTTCATTAAGCACATAAAATAATAAATACTATACTCTAAAAATCTAAATGTATTCCAGGCCAAAAAAATTGGAATAAGAATTGGAATGTTATGTTTTTTTAAATATTTTATATAGTAAGTATATTATTTATATAGTTTATTTAAGTACTATTAAAAAACTAAAACTGGCTTCCAATTATTGATTTTATATTTTGATATATTTAATATATTCAATTATTAATATATTTATTGAAAATCCTTTCTCTATAGGTTGGGATTCTCTTAAATCTTATGCTAAACAATCAATAAACAATCATTTTTATATGTTACAAAATAGTGGGCCATGTAATACATTAGAGATACATTTCTGGCACAGTGACAATGCAAAAAGCTTTTCCCTAAGTATTACAAAATGTCATTTTTTGACTTATTGGTAGGTTTAATAAGCATACTATGTCAGGTTGGAAAATATTAATGCTTAATTTAAAAAAAACTTGGCACTGGACATTTTCTTGGTGTCACAATTAATTATCCTGTTTAAGAATTAATAGCAATTAACACACATTAACTAGATTGAAGATCCCAAATGTCATATATTACAAAAAAGCATAGACATTTGATAAACATAAAAAAAACTATTCAAAGCATATAGTAAGTACACTGTGTAACTATATCATTACAATAAACCTTTTTCCTCAGTCCTGTGCACCACTATATAAACTGTAAGCAAATGTACATTCATGTAATGTGGCAACAGTCTTTTGGATAATGATAATACATGTAAACACCTTCAGTACAATAAAATTATTGTTCTGCATGTCCCAGCTTTTTTGGAAGCTGAGGTCTAGAGCCGAGAGTGTTAAGAGTCTTGCTAAAAGGCCCAACAGTGGCTGCATGGCACAGCCAGGATTCAACCTAACCTTCCAGTTTGTAACCCACAGCTGTACCCACTAGGCTAGCACTGTCCTTTTGGTCCTGAGGTTTGACTTTTTAGTTTTTAGTCAGTAGACATAAAGATGTAGTCTCTGCAGTGTGTATTAATCCCAGTATATTCTAATGATTTTGTCAACAATCTGGGTTAAGATTAGGGCCAGGTGTAAAATAACTTTACTAATTTATCAACTAAATATTGACATCCCTCTGAAACATCAATACAAGTTTGTGTGTGTGTGTACCTACACAGACATGGTTCCAGTATTAAATTCTGTATTCCCATAGAGTCTCATTGGCAGTTATGTGGTAGAACTGGCAGTGTTCTGTATCCCATCGAAAATATTTAACAGTTTTGAACAACTAGTATGTGTTAAAGTTGTTTTAATCTAATCCAAAATATTTCTAGATATAAAAAAAAATCTCTGGATGTCGAACTTTGCATCAGCCATAGAAAATTGATTGGTGGTAATTTGCAGTAATAGTAATAACATACCTGTCTGAATATTCCCTATTAAATACCTGATAATTACCCCACCCTTTCCCCCTTATTTCAAATTCATCATTTTTAGGCCTGGCTGCTGTTCCATCCCTTAAGTTTAAAATCCACCATTCGAACATTCTATCTGCAGTTTAATTTGGGTTTTAGTGAAAAGTGTTAGGATAATTTACTTCCATTTAATATTGCTCCTACTTCCTGCCAGCCTCCCATCCCCAATTTTTAAGACGCATGAAATTGTGTTCATGAACTCGGAACACCATGTTTCTAGTTCAGAGAAGCCGGGATATGATGTTGGGCTGCAGAACACCAGGCACTGATGCAGGTGACAGTCGAGACTGAATACGTGCGATATTAGAGTTAATTAAAGCTTTGCGCCCCATCTCCTGCAAATGCTCATGCTTCTGCAATTAAGAATCAAAGTCGGGGGCTTAGTGTCAGAGGGTGTCTAATACATGGCTTTAACAGGAAGGGGACCTGATTTGCCCGGCTCCAAGCGACAAGCATTAACAACAGGCTCAAATTAGAGGGGTATTAATATTCATAAGTAAAACAATTCAAATGTCGAATGGCTGGGGAAATGAAAATCCTCTGAGGTGAGCGCTCTTAGCGCGCTTCATCCATGCCCATCAAATGATGCCATTAGGAATGGAGTGCTTAATGTATATGGGGCAACTGATAACTGGGATGACCGATAATAAAGGAATTAAGCATGACTCCTGTTTAAGTCACTTGGACAGAATCGGTTGGAAATCTGTCCGCCTGCTGAAATGTAACTGCTGCACTAAATATAAACCTGCACCTGACAAAAAACACCATTTGACCCTTATAACATGTTATGTCTTATATACATATATTTGATATTTTTATTTTTCATTTCATCAACTGCTTTATCCTTGTCAGGGTCGGGTGGGTAAGTTTCTACCCTGGAGGAAGCGTCATTCTATCTCAGGGGTTCGGCCATCTCTCCCCCCTTAGACATGGCTGATCGTGTCTGTGTAGACACCCAGCCAGCCAATAGCACCTATGAGATTTAAACATGAATGTCATCAGTGGTGGGCTAGTGTAACCACCTAGTGCTGCACCACCCGAACACCCTACACAGAATGTTATATTACTATTTGGGTGGCATGGTGATTCAGTGGGTAGCACTGTCACCTTACAGCAAGAAGGTCCTGGGTTCAATTCCCAGGTGGAGCGCTCCAGGTAATTTCTGTGTGGAGTTTGCATGTTCTCCCCGTGTCTGCGTGGGTTCCTTCCGGGAGCTCCGGTTTCCTCCCACAGTCCAAAGACATGCAAGTGAGGTCTTTTCTGTTGGTCAGGCCAGGTTTATTTATGTACAATATTGTAAAAATATTATTTAATAACACATAGTACATAAGGAATAACCATTAAATAGCATATATGTAAAATCATTACTGAAATACACTTTTAAAATTGTCTAGAAACAACACAGTAAATCTACATTTGGTGAGCACTGATACATACATGTATTATAAGATACACCTACCATACACCTGCCACTGCTGGGTCCTTGAGCAAGGCCCTTAACCCTCTCTGCTCCAGGGGCGCCGTACGATGGCTGACCCTGCGCTCTGACCCCAGCTTCCAAACAAGCTGGGATATGCGAAGAAAGAATTTCATTGTACTGTAAATCTGTATATCTATATGTGACAAATAAAGTATCTTATCTTATACAGAGCAACTTTGTGGGTATACATTTACTGACTGTAGTCCAGACAGCATCAGTATTTTTCAGTATTCTTTTGTCAGCAACAAATCATTTAGAAATAATTGTAGAAAAGGGTTTTACAGTTAAGTAATTTACGGAATTATTTCCAGTTATTTGTAACCAGTGTGGATAATAAATTGCTCTTTATTAAAATTATGAGTGGCATAAAATGACTCTGTGGCATAAAATGAGATCTAGCAGACTTTTAGCAGACTTTTATTCAAAGCAACTTACAAATATGTGACTGAAAACAATTGTCAGGTGCCTAACAGTGGCAACTTGGAGGTGATCAGGCTTGAACTGGCAAATCTTTGATTACTAGTCCAGTGCCTTAACCACTTAGTTACCACTGCTTATAGCATAGTACTTTATTTAATAAAGAAACTACAATTGTATTCTTAATAACTGCAACTTTTCCTCATACTTTGGACTTCATGTACATAGACTTAAGAGAAAAAAAATTACAAGGAAACCAGTGTGAGTTCTTTAGTCCTTTAATTTTGTTTAGTTAAACTAAAAAATGAAGCCTGGCTATGTTTAGTGGTTTACTATTTTAATTAAACTGATTAAGTAATCAAAAGGTCAGTTACTTTTTCACAATATTGATATGTATTGGATACCATTTGTTCCTTAATAAATGAAATAATACAGTGGAACCTTGAAACTCAACATCAGTTGGTTCTGGGACTGGCGTTGAGGTTACTAGACATTGAGTTTCAAGGTATATTTACCCATAGGGATGGATGGGAAACCTGTTAATGCGTTCCATGGTCCCGTGGAACTGCAGATATTCTAGGCTAATGTAAATAATGGGGTTGTTTTTGACACTTATACACTAAAAATAACACAAATATAAAATACAATTCTCACAATTTCTCAGAACCCCGAGCTGTAACACAAGTTTAAAAGTGAAACAGGAGTAAAATCCAGCTAAACACAGATACATGAGGATGCTTTCAGAGTGAATCTGATGGTTATTCCACACAAATGCAGATTCGTCTCATATGCACACTTTGATGATGTATTAGTGCACCGCTCAAGCCGAGCGCTGAACAAAGCGAGTGTTCATTGTTGATTTGTAATTAAATAAATATTTTTAAAAATCCAAACTGAACATGTTGAGTTTAAGGAAAACGTTGAGTTTAAGGGTACAAATTTCTCGATGAAGGGCGTTGAGTTTCAAAGATTATGAGTTTAGAGGACGTTGAGTTACAAGGTACCACTGTAACTCACAAAATATGCTTTTACTCATGTTCACTTTTGTGTAGCATTTTGTGTAGTTTTGTATCATTCAGTGACATCTGCAATAGCAGCTGCAATTGGAAAGATGGCAATTACACATTCACTTCACTGAAGTGGTTTTAGAATTCCAATGGATTATTCCATGTTATAACCTGTATCCATTTCTCTGTGTAAAGTTTTATTATGCTAGTTATGATGAGACTTTTTGTAACTGCCACTTTGCTTTTAATTGCTTTACTGATGCTGATTCGTGACAGTAGACATCTGAAATGCACTGGGATGGCCTAATCCTTCCTACTCAGTTTAAAACAGGCCCACGTGCCATGTGGCGTTCTGTTTAGTGTGTGTGTGTGTGGCGCACAGAGAGTGCCAGTGTCTCTGCCACTAGCCTGTAATTATGATCCTCGAGGTAATTTTATCAGGCTCATTAGCTCTGATGAGTAAACGAGAAGCGTGCCTGTAATTTATCGGCCATCCAGACTGGAGACTGGGCCCTCATCAGGCTGATCATAATATTTGTACAGAGAGTCTGACATATTCTCTGCATCGTAAGCGTCTCGGAGCCAGCGCGGGCAGAAGGGAAGACTTTGTTGCTTTAATCATTAATTGCATTCCAAACGTTCAACTGGCAGAAGGCTGGTTCTGATAATTAAGCATGACTACAGTTACTATACATGCTGTCTGATCTGCTGCTGAATGCCGGATGGCGGCTCGTCACTCGTCTTACATTTGAGCTCTCTGAAATCACATTTACAGATAGTTCAGATAGTTGAATGCCTGTGATTAGAATGATGTAGAACATTTTATTCCAGTAACGTCAAATAAAAGAATAAATACTTTTTATATATATATATACACTGATCAGCCATAACATTAAAACCACCTTCTTGTTTCTACACTCACTGTCCATTTTATCAGCTTTACTTACCATATAGAAGCACTTTGTAGTTCTACAATTACTGAATATAGTCCATCTGTTTCTTTACATTCTTTTTTAGCCTGCTTTCACCCTGTTCTTAAATGGTCAGGACCCCCACAGGACCACTACAGAGCAGGTATTATTTAGGTGGTGGATCATTCTCAGCACTGCAGTGACGATGACATGGTGGTGGTGTGTTGGTGTGTGTTGTGCTGGTATGAGTGAATCAGACACAGCAGCACTGCTGGAGTTTTTAAATACCTTGTCCACTCACTGTCCACTCTATTAGACACTCCTACCTAGTTGGTTCACCTTGTAGATGTAAAGTCAGAGACGATCGCTCATCTATTGCTGCTGTTTGAGTTGGTCATCTTCTAGACCTTCATCAGTGGTCACAGGACGCTGCCCATGGGGTGCTGTTGGCTGGATATTTTTGGTTGGTGGACTATTCTCAGTCCAGCAGGGACAGTGAGGTGTTTTAAAACTCTATCAGCGTTGCTGTTTCTGATCCACTCATACCAGCACAACACACACTAACACACCACCACCATGGCAGTGTCACTGCAGTGCTGAGAATGATTCACACATTTTCAACAGGAGACATGTTGACTGCAGGCAGGCTGTTCAAGCACACGCTATGTAACTTGTGAGACATGGAGTTCTTGGGAAAATATGTTGTCTAGAATTTACATGAATGGTACCTTCATGTATGTGAAGCTAAAAGCTAAAATATTATCTATTATCTATCTAAAAAAACACAAAAAACAATAATTTCCCTCTGGATAAATAATCCATCCATCCAAATGGACTTGTTGTTCTGACTGCTGAGTGGAGTGGTCTAAGAACTCACTGGCATTTCTGCACATAATCAATGTATCGCTTCCTTTTTGTGTAAAACAGTTTCCGGTTGCATTTCTTGATGCAGCGGTGGACAGTGTTAAGTAACAATGATATTCCAAAGTACACTTGAGCCCATGTGGCTATATCATGATAGCATGGCGGTTTCTCAAACAATACTGCCTGAGGACTTGATAGTCACGTACATTTAGCAGCAGTTTCCACCCTTGGCCTTTATGCACAGAGATTTGCCTGACTTCCTGAAACTTTTCATGATGTTATGAACTGTAGATGGTAAAAAACCTACATTATTTGTACTGAGGAACATTGTCTTCGTGCAAAACTTTATAAAAGAATTGTTAGTCAGTTTAAAGTAGTTAAGCATGAACCATCCGTACTTGCAAAGACTGCACCTTATTGTTACCAGTTGTACTGCTAATTGTGGAACCGTTCAGAACAGTGTTACGTGTATAACCTTAATCTTATTTTACCACTTTGCAAAATACGATTAGGTTTGTCACTGAAAATATATTTTCTTGTACTTTTAACAGTTAAAAGTTTAAGTGTTTAACAAATTACAGTTTTATCTTTAGTTTTTACTATGTTTTTAGAAAGTGGAAAAGGAATTTGTGTATGTGTGTGTATACACTCTAGGAACTCCATGTAAAGAAGTGACAGTAAAAACATGACCATGGCTAGTGGGAATAAAATAGTGAAATGGATAAAGTGCAAGACTTGGGCAACTAAATAAATCATTTCTCCTTCTTTTAAACATTTACAATCCAGCTATTTTGTCAGTGCCAGGCCTGAAATCGGCACCACTCCACTTAGCAGCAACTTTTTCTCTCCATATACTAGTGTGCCAGAGTGGGTAGCTCCCCTCCCTGGTATGCCAGAGATTGCTTTAATTTGGCCCTCTGGTTTTCATGGATCTGTGCAATGGACCCACAACAGCAGCGATACAGGAGGACGGGTGTTTTTTGAATGCCAGCGTGTCTTTTTCACCAACCGTCTGGGGCGACGTAGATTCACACTGGCACCAACCTCACTCTGGAGACGATATTATCTCTCCAGTGATTAGAAGTGTAATTTTATCTTCCTCATACTTCTAGGTGTTTAACAAATGGAGTCTTTTCTTTCCAATTTTTGGAAATATGGCTCATTTGAAGTACCATACTGTACTGAGAAATGTAAGAGAAGAACTGTTTATGGATGAAAAGTTCTTTACAGTATTAACTTTTTGTGTCTGTTACTAAAGAATTATGATCTTCAGTTTGGTAGAAGGTTTGAATCATAATCACAATTTTATTTGATTTGGAAGCAGTTTTAGGATTTGAAAGGTTAACATTACAGCTAAAACATTACATTTAAAAAATGCAAGGTTATGTCATTTACATTTACAACAAGATCAAGACCTGCATTTTTATATTAAAACTTTACAAAAAATAAACATTTCATTGTCATTTTAAAATACAATTTTGTGCCACAAACTTTCAAAAAGTTTAAAGCATATTCTCCACCAAAATATTTAACCTACATAAAATGTTAATCATCTTAAGCTTCTTCTTTTTCAAAATAAAAACATTTGCATACATTTCTCACAAGGTGTTTAATTCTAGTGGTTTGCAAACTTTTCTTCTTGCAGTGTTTGCTTTGAGTCTCCTTTCCTTTGTTATTGCTTACATACAACATCAGTATTGATTGACAATTGCTTTTTTTGTTCTTCATTAGCATAGTGTGGGTTCCAAACAACTCTAGTCATAAGTATCTCGGTTCAAACTTTACTTCTGGTTACTGTAAATGGTTGAGCATGTTTTTCCTGTGTACATATGAATTCAGATTTTTTTTGTTGCACCCCAACATCTCTATAGGTATATAGGTTACTCTAAAGTGCCACTAAGTAACTAAATGAACAGGTAAGTGTTTGGTGGCTTGTGCAGGGTGTATTCTTATTGTGTATCCAGTGTTCTGGGTGGCATTCGACCCACTGTAAAACCTTGTAATACCGACTTCAATTGTAGGATTGTAGATTAGACCTTTTTAATATTGGAGTGAAGTTACCTCACGCTATAAAATGAACATGGTTTATGGTACTGAAGTCATCACTGATCAAGTATGTCAATCATATGTTTGGTCTTAACATTATAACAGAATTTTAAATCTAATGTCTTTATAATGTTATTTGAATTTCCCTCGATTGTCCACCCTTCAAGCTGCTACTTTAGCTTGTCCACATTAACCAATCAGAACTAGAGAAAGCTTTATGCTTTATGAAGCATTTCATAGAGAAGAATCAAACAATAGCAACCACAGAAGGTTGAGTGGCTGAATTCTTGAATCAAGCAAATATGGGTGTAAATTCCACAACTGTCATTCTCAGTTCCTAAAAGATCAAAAAGTGGAGTTAGGAGGACAGGTGATGTAACAGAGTGGTAAACATGTCTCTGTCCTGACTTTTTTCTAATGTGTTGCAGGGATTGAATTTGAAATTTGGGGGGGTTGGGGGTGGCCAGGACCCCATGATGGATTAGCGTTCTGTCTGGGATGTGTTACTGCATTGTGCCCATTAATTCTTGATCAAACAGGCCCACCTTGACTCTGACCAGGATAAAGTGGTTTTAACATAAAAATGAAATGTAAAAGTGGCAACCTGCCACTGTTGGGGCTTGAACCAGCAACTTTCTGATTACTAGTCCAGTACCTTAATTGCTAGGCTACGACTTGGCTGTTTTATGTACTTACTTGTTGGTGTATAGGTAGGGTTATGTTTTGAGGTTTTGTTTGCTGGCACAGCTTAGTACCCACATATTTTGATATACATTTCTCTTATTGTAAATTGATTTAATCACATTGATGTATTAAGAATATAACTGTATGTCTTTGGGAAAATTAAGATAAATTACATAAAATGGGCAACGGAGTGGTCCAGCAGGCAGCGTGAGTGTTTTATGAAGACGATGGATTGGCTCCTGTAAATTACAAGAGTGAGTGGATTCGTTTATGTTGCCCTGCAAATGAATTGGCACCTTGTCTAGGGTGTATTCTGCCTTCCACCCAGTGCTTTAGAGTGGCTAAAGACACACTCTCCCTGCTCAGGATAAAATCGCTTTCTTGTCACTGAAGTTTAGTGCAATCTCTTTCAGGTTGAAATTCGTGTTGCAGAGTAGAAATGCTTTGATGAGAATTAATTAAAGGGGTAATTGGCGTGGCCAACTCCGCCTGAGCTCCGTGATGCTTTGTTACGTGAAGAAGCATGCTGCAGACTACATATTCAATCATCACCTTTTCCTGCACCTTGTTTTTGTGATAAGAATATTAACCTCGTCATTTACAGGTAGCTCTCAGATGTTTTATCGTCTTAGCTTAAACACCTACAAGTTGTCAAGAGTTTCTTCTTCAGCATTTAGTGACAGTTTAAGCCTTTTAGACTAAATCCACTCTGGGATTTCTTATTCCCTGTGAAGAAAATAATTTTAAATTCCTGATTGAAAGACATAGGGAGTGATTAAATGGGAGCACTTTATGGTAACTAAAACAAGCTTCAGATGAGTTTAAAGAGACGTTTTTGGATACATTTATTAGATGGTTTCAGGCAGTCTGTAAGATCTAATAATGTATTGTTCAGAAATATAGCTAAGAGTCAAGTGCAAGTCTGCATACCCTTAAACAAAATTACAAACCAATGCCATTTATAACAATAAAGCATTAGGGTTTTGATATACTCATGTTCTGTTTATATCTGTTCTGTATAAAGTACAAACCCATCAAAAACAGAGTTGGGTTGGTAGAATAAAGTACATGAAACAGACAGCAATGGTTTGTAATTCATCTTGATTTGATAAAAAAATACAAAGCTAAGATATTTAATTCTAACAAATGTACAATGAACAAAGCTCTGCTCATTTTAATGTACAAATACTCTTTATTAGCTGAATTTTAACATTTTGATAGGGAAAAAAAATCAGTAAAAAGGAAGCAAGTGCAAAGGTAGTTATTTTGTATGCTTTGGAGACACAGTTTTGATTTTGTTTCCTGTGAGGAGTGTTTAAACCTTTGCATACCTTTGCATTTGCTTTGAGCTCAAATAACGGAGGACACACAGCATTACTGTTTCTACAATACTTTAAATCTATTGTTAATATACACCAATCAAGCATAACATTATGACCACTGTCAATAACACTGATTATCTCTTCATCACGGCACCTGTTAGTAGGTGGGATATATTAGGCAGCAAGTGAACATTTTATCCTCAAAACTGATGTGTTAGGAGCAGGAAAAATGGGCAAGCGTAAGGATTTAAGCCAGTTTGACAAGGGCCAAATTGTGATGGCTAGACGACTGGGTCAGAGCATCTCCAAAACTGCAGCTCTTGTGGGGTGTTCCCGGTCTGCAGTGGTCACTATCTATCAAAAGTGGTCCAAGGAAGGAACAGTGGTAAACCGGCGACAGGGTCATGGACGGCCAAGACTTACTGATGCACGTGGAGAGAGAAGGCTGACCCGTGTCAGACGAGCTACTGTAGCTCAAATAGCTGAAGAAGTTAATGCTGGTTCTGATAGAAAGGTGTCAGAATACACAGTACATCACACTGTAGTTTGTTGCTTGTGGGGCAGCAAAAGGGGGCCCAACACAATAATAGGAAGATGGTCATAATTTTATGCCTAAGCGGTGTATTTGCAGAGCAGCATTGCGGTGCAGGAGGTAGTGTGGGAACATGCACCACAGTTTTGGTAATGAGGTTCAAATGATCTGTGTGTGTAGGATTTCTCATGCTACTCTTGTTTCCTCCCACTACACTAAATCATGCAGAAGGTTGTAAGTGTCTTCAGAAACTGAAGCAGAAAATGAAGCATTAAAATATGTATATTTTTGTTCCTGAGGATACCCTTAATGATACATTTGTAGCTTTAATATGTATGTCTTAAACATTAAATACATGTAGTATACTTAAAGCTGAAAGTTGCATACAACATAGACCTTATAGTTTGCTTTCATGTACTATTTACAGCATAAACTTAACCACTGAGCTATCATTGTACTAACCAATGTAAAATTTAATATTTTTAATAGGATAGATAAATATAATGTTAGTAAAGTAATTATTTGCAATAAATATGTTACTTTTTGTAATTTATTTGTATGAATGTCCAGGGGAACATCAAACCTTTTTTGTGCTTACTCTCTTACAATTACTCTTTTTTGGAATTAGGGTTGTACAGGTGCTTGGGTGATGCAGCAGTCTATTACAGTAGCCCACCACCGCTGAGATTCAGATTCAGATGTTAGTGTTGCTATCGCTATGCAGGGCATCTACACAGACGTAATTGGCTGTGGGGTGGGGTTGAGGTGGCTGCACTGCAATGGGTATTACTTCCTTGCGCCCAGTATTTTGTGGTGAAACTAAACCCACCACAACCATGAGCAGGACAAAATTGTTGATAAAAATTGAATTAAATGTAAAAAACTAAATACAAGTTTTATAAATAAGGGATGGGTGGCACGGTGGCTCGGGGGTAGCACTGTCGCCTCACAGCAAGAAGGTCCTGGGTTCGATCCCCAGGCGGGGCGGTCCGGGTCCTTTCTGTGTGGAATTTGCATGTTTTCTCCCCGTGTCTGCGTGGGTGTCCTCTGGGAGCTCCTGTTCCCTCCCACAGTCCAAAAACATTCAGTCAGGCTAATTGGAGACAGTGAATTGCCTTATAGGTGAATGGGTGTGGGTGTGTGTGTGTGTGTCTGCCCTGCAATGGACTGATGCCCCATCCAGGATGTTACTGTGTGCCTTGCGCCCATTGAAAAGCTAGGATAGGCTCCAGCACCCCCCGCCACCCTAACTGGATAAGCGGTTAAGACAGTGAGTGAGTGAATTGCCTTATGGGTGAATGGGTGTGTGTGTCTGCCCTGCGATGGACTGGCACCCTGTCCAGGATGTTACTGTTTGCCTTGTGCCCATTGAAAAGCTGGGATAGGCTCCAGCACCCCAACTTCCTCACCCCACGATCCTAATTGGATAAGCGGTTAAGGAAGTTATTGAGAGAGTAAGCAAATAACATAGCATTTTAGTGTAGAACAGTTGAACGTTGTCTTTTCCTTTGATCAAAATATTCTTCACTCTTTGCCCTTATATGTTTTTCTGACCTCTTTGTGTATCCTTAAAGAAGCTTTTGGATCATCCTAGTTGTAATATTTGCCCCCACTGTGTCATTCTTCTTGAAATATCTGTTTTTAACTTGCCGGGCTTGTAGCCCTTTCTTTAAAAAATATATTTAAAATGTATTTCTTTTTCTGCCATACACCCAGTGTCTCCAGGTGGTGTTGAACTCACCACGTCCAATGATAAAGCAGTTACAGGAGAAGAATGAATGAGTAATAAACATTTGTGTGTTTGGGCATGACAGTCACTGACTTCATCGGTGCACAGTTTGCTTATAGTCAGTATTCTCCACTTGACCATTCAGAGGGAAATCAGCTGGTTGGCTGATTCAGTAATAAAAGACACACAGGAGGCCTTGGCAGGTTCTTTAAGTGTGTGTGTGTGTGTGTGTGTGTTTGATGGCACAGTGAGCTCTAAGACTGTGCACTCGTTTCTCAGTAGGCTGGCTGCTTTGATACTCTACCTCTCTTATCTCAATCCTGGCAGGGTTAATGAAGTGCTAGCACTCTTGGAGAAAGTAAAAATGGGCTGACTAGCCGAGACTAGAGGAAGCTCGGAGATGAAACGCACAAATCGGAGCAGCTCTAAGTGGCAATTTTGGTGAATTACTGAGACAATGAGAGAAGGAATGGCATCCTCTTAGACACAACGGCAGTAGGTATCAGAAATGGTCGATTGGATCTCTTTTAACTCGGCTCATGTGGAATTACATTAACATTTCAGCCCTGCTTGTAATATGATCTGTCACACCTCTCCAAACCAGTCAGAGCTGCTTTACTATTGTGCTTTATTTTAAAAGCTGCAGTTTTTAACTTGTTTGTGTGAGCATTGTAGCCTTATATCCACTTTAAAATGGAACAGTCTACTCACAGTGTCTGCTTTTATCAACCATTTAAAAATAAATAACATTAATATTGAAGTGCTTTATTAATGAATGAGTGTAATAAACAAAATATGTTTTTAACTCTGTACATCAAGTTAATAAATAAGTATTTTAACGTGTTTAATTAAAAAAAATATATAAATTTGTATTTAATTTTTAAATAATGATTTTAGAATTTTATTGTGTGTGTGTCTTCCAAACTCAGTATACCTATTTGCTAAAACAGCTTTATAAAGTTATATTGTTTACAGTTTACAGTTATTTGATTGTAAAAAAAAAGTTGTATTTCCTTCAATTATAATAATAAACATTTGGTATAAATTATTGTAAAGTTAAACAAACACATTTATCTTTTTCAATTTCAGGACTATATTTTTTTTATCGTTTTTTTTTACCTTTAATAATAATCATTATAAATTGTGTTATGGTTATTATTATTATTATTATTATTATTATTATTATTGGTAATACTATTAAAATTATATTCATATGCTGCATATCTATCTGTCTATGGTATGGGTATGTGTGTGGGGTGGGGTTGAGGTGGCTGCACTGCAATGGGTATACTTACGTGCACCCAGTGTTAACACTGTTGCCTCACAGCAAGAAGGTCCTGGGTTCGATCGCCAGGACTTAAATTTAATATTTAATTTTTTTGTTAAATTTTTAAATAATGACTCATTTTAGTTTATTGTGTGTGTGTGTGTGTCTTCCAAACTCAGTATACCTATTTGCTAAAACTTGCTTTTTACAGTTATATTGTTTAAAAAGTTGTAATTCCTTAAATTATATTAATAAAACTTAGGTATATTATAAAAATTATAATAAAATTATTTTAAAGTTAAACAAACACATTTATCTTTTTTATTTTCAGGACTATATATTTTATCCTTTTTTGTTACCTTTAATAATAATAATTATAAATTTTGTTATTGTTATTATTATTATTATTAGTAGTAGTAGTATTAGTAGTAATACTATTAAAATTATATTCATATGCTGCTTATTTACAGTCATGTGAAAAAGTTAGGACACCCCATTCAAGATTCAAGATTTACTTTATTGTCATTTCACTGTATACCAAAGTGTACAGAAAAAAACGAAATTACGTGCATTGGTTCGTGCTAAAAACACTGCAGGTTTAAAATAGAAAATATATATAAAATAGTAATGAAGAAATAAAAAAATAATAATAATAAAAAATAAATAAATATATATATATATAAATATATATATATATATATATTAAAAGTATTAATATATTATTACATAATATATTATATTATATATTAAAAGATGGAGCATATATCATTAAACAAATAAAACTGAAAAAATTACTTTTTGTTCAATACATTTGACAAAAAAATAAAAATTTTTTTTAGTTACATAAGCTCCATCTCTCAGTACTGTTTAAATGAAGCTCAAATGTTCATATGTTTAAAAAATTGCACATAGTAGTTAAGTATTGCACATGCATTAGTCTTTTTGAACATATTTAAACATGAACATTTGAGCTTCATTTAAACTAAAGTACTGAGAGATGGAGCTTATATGACTAAAAAAAATTTGTAAAATGTAATGAACAAAAAGTAATTTTTTCAGTTTTATTTGTTTAATGATATATGCTCCATCTTTTAATACTGTTCAAATGAAGCTCAAATGTCCATATGTTTAAAAATGTTCAAAAAGACAAAGGTTGGGTGTCCTAACATCCTCATGGGGTGCCCTAACTTTTTCACATGACTGTATATGTAGACACACATCTGTCTTCTATCTATTGTTGTGGGAATTCAAAATAACCCTTAATAGTAGTAATAGTAAAAGCAAAAAAATCTATTTATTACTCAGCTGAAGACCGATCTCATAATGCAAATTCTCAGTCACACTATCTATCTGTCTATCTGTCTGTCTGTCTGTCTATCTATCAACGGCTTGGTTCAATGACACATTTTTGTGTAGCTCTGCCACTGATATTACACTTTCTGACACATGATTCGATTGGTTCATGTGTGTGTGTGTGTGGAGTTATAATTTTAGGGTTGTCCTAGTTCCATTTTTTGCCTCTAATTAATGTAATACTAATAAAAGTGAAAGTGATACATCCCCATAGTAACTGGGCTGATTTGCTGCAAGCAAGCCAAAAAAAAATAATATATAAAGATCACATATAAAGATTTTCTTTAGGATTCTTGTGTCCTATGTGCTGCTTATATGTCAGCCTACATTAAAATGTATTACAGTATAAAATATTTTAATAAATTAGATTTAATTAAAATCTAGCTAACAGTTTTAGACTCACACTGGTCCTGTTACACATATTCTATATTTAAGCAGTATTGAATGGAGGGGAAAGGAATGGGAAAAAGGTTTCAATACCAGTACTGGCTGGGTAAAATTAATCGTATAGCTTATTAATATTTGCTTAGAAGGATGTCTAATAATTTTAAGCAGTAGCTTTTTGGTGCTGTATATCAGCCTGTGTGACGTATCTATATTGAGAAAACTATAACACTTTTGTTTGCTTTATAGCTTTATGAATTGTGAAAATATCAATATGTGAGACTGGTAAAGTACTGTACAAATTTAAGCCCCACTCCTGACTGCTGCTTAAATAAAAAAGAAATGGCTCACAACATTAGGAGGAAATATAACCCTAATGTTTTATTGCCCTAAGCTCTGTTTTTATTCAGTTTTTTTTGTTACAATATGCTAATGCCCCTTTGCATCTGTATGTGTTAATAGGTAAACATGAGTGTGTGTAAGAAATGAATCTAGAAGGTCTAGTTCCCTATGAATTAGCATATAAATGACTTCATCTTATACAAATAGTGCCCTGCTGCCCACAACTCCCAGTGCTAAGCAAAGGATTGTGTGTGTAAAATATGTCAGGAGGAAAATGTAAATTAATCTGTCCAACTCATCGCTCAGTCTAATGAGAAAATGGTTTTACCTTTAACCCTACTTTTCTATTTCCAGCAGCTCCCTGAAATCACTTTCACAGATATGCAGCATAATTGTTTCAGCCAAGTACAGGGCACCTTTTACTAGGAGCAAAACCATTTGGAGTCTCAGTTCATTCATAAAATTAAAGCTTAAACAAACAACTTACCAAAGCGAAACACAGAGAGAAATCAATAAATCATTAAGTAACCTCTGTTGATGACTGTATCAGTGACACATGTATCAATCTTTAAATTTAACACAATAATGTATTATTAATAGATTTCCTTCCTTTCTTGGAAAAAAGACACCTCTTTTTATATATAGTATTTATCACAGAGGGAAACAAGTGTTCACCCACTTTTGTTCTTGCTATTTTATATTATATATGGAATATCAATTCCAAATGCACATACACCAATCAGCCATAACATTAAAACCACCTCCTTGTTTCTACACTCACTGTCTATTTTACCAGCTTCACTTACCATATAGAAGCACTTTGTAGTTCTACAATTACTGACTGTAGTCTATCTGTTTCTCTGCATGCTTTGTTAGCCCCCTTTCATGCTGTTCTTCAATGGTCAGGACTCTCCCAGGACCACTACAGAGCAGGTATTATTTGGGTGGTGAGTCATTCTCAGCACTGCAGTGACACTGACATGGTGGTGGTGTGTTAGTGTGTGTTGTGCTGGTATGAGTGGATCAGACACAGCAGTGCTGCTGGAGTTTTTAAACACCTCATTGTCACTGCTGGACTGAGAATAGCCCCCCAACCAAAAATATAAAGCCAACAGCACCTCGTGGGCAGCGTCCTGTGACCACTGATGAAGGTGATAGATGAGCGATCGTCTCTGACTTTACATCTACAAGGTGGACCAACTAGTTAGGAGTGTCTAATAGAGTGGACAGTGAGTGGACACAGTATTTTGAAAACTCCATCAGCGCTGCTGTGTCTGATCCACTCATACCAGCACAACACACACTAACACACCACCACCATGTCAGTGTCACTGCAGTGTTGAGAATGATCCATCACCTAAATAATACCTACTCTGTGGTGGTCCTGACCATTGAAGAACAGGGTGACAGCAGGCTAAAAAGGTATGTAGAGAAACAGATGGACTACTGTCAGTAATTGTAGAACTACAAAGTGCTTCTATATGGTAAGTGGAGCTGATAAAATGGACAGTGAGTGTAGAAACAAGGAGGTGGTTTTAATGTTATGGCTGATCAGTGTATATTGTTTCATTACAGTGGCATCAAGAGGTGGGTTAAATGAGGCATCAAGTGAACAGTCAGTTCTTGAATTTGATGTGTTGGAAGCAGAAAACATGGCCAAATTAGGATGGCTAGACGACTGGGTCAGGGCTTAAACAAACAAGTCCACAATGGCATGTCATGTGGGTGTTTCCAACATTCAGTGAGAAGTACCTACTAAAAGTGTTCCAAAGAAGGTCATCCGGTGAACCGGCAACAAGGTCATGGGGTGACCAAGGCTCACTGATGTGTGTTGGGAGCAATGGCTAGCCCGCCTGGTCCTACAGAAGAGCTACTATAGCATAGATTGCTGAAGAAGTTATTGCTGGGTAAAAGTAATAATCTAAACCCATTTTTTAAATTCAAATACCATCACATGAAAAGCAAATAATGCAAATACTAATTTGTTTTAATGTCTTAATAAACCAGGATGATTGTTTCCAAATGTAATGCTAAAATGCACGCTCCTTCTGTAGAATTCGAATAGTAATTTTTTTTTCTATTTTATTTATGCAGTTTCTTTCGTTTTCTCCCAATTTAGCGTAGTCAATTTGTCTTCCGCTGCTGGGGGATCCCTGATTGCAGTCAAGGTGGGTATATTGCTGCTCACGCATCCTCCGACGTGCAGCCATTAGCAAAACCCTTTTTCACCTATGCACACTGCACAGGCGCCTCTATCTGCTAATCAGTGTCCTTACACAGCGTTTGAAGACCCCACCCACACAGTCCGGTCTTTCCACCCTAGCAGAACCGTGTCTGCAGCAGGCACTGCCAATTATCCCTGCTAGATGGCGCCCAACCGACCGGTGTCAACGCCGAGTTTCGAACCGAGGAGTTCAGAATCTCGACGCTGGTGTGCTAGCAGAATATCCGGGTGCCGGAAAGTCACAACTTGAAATGTATGCCTATGATTTTGGTATGAGACAAACTTAGGTCACGGGTCCCCTTTTTTCCTCCCAGATTGTTTGCATATTTAAAAAAAAAAATTATTTTCTTTAAAAAGGTGTCACACACACACATACACACAAAAAATTATACATGTTCCTTAAAGGTTTATTTAAGCCAATTTAAACTGTGTCTACACGAATAAACATAAACTGGTTGGATATAGAATTGTGGCATAATAATGCTTAGAACAACCTACCAGCTGATTTACTAATAAAATTAAAATGTTATTATTTTTGCAAGCATTTATGCCTTATTGAATATTTATACATGATCGTAAGTATGGTTTTAAAAACCCTTCCTGCTGATTAAGTCATAAAATTATTTTTAGGCCAACTGCAGCTTTTATGGTCACTGACATTATTTAGCACATAAATGGTACTTATAGCAGCAGCATTAGACACCCTATTTAGCAGACTATTTTACAATCATGCCTGTGATTAAAGTCATAGTATTTCCCTCTTTATGGTTTTGAGCTATTTGTTACATAATTGGTAGAAAAGGCTTATCCAATTAGGTTAGCTAATTATGCAGTTAGCTTATTTCAGCTAAGTGCTGCCACTGTGCTAATCTGGAGTGTTGTGTTCTAAATAAAACTCTAACACAGCAGCAAAATTAAGTTTTTTATTGCACGCTTTGAATAAAGGGGTGGAGCCTTTAGACGTTTTGTTTGTTTGTGTGTTTTTTTACCTCATAACTAAGCAGTGCTTGAACTTTTCATGCTAATCCGTGATACTGAATTCTTTGTTTAATGTGCAGATAACATTAAGCAATTTGCTTGCCATTATTGGGATGTTTTCTTGCAATGTTTTAACCACACTCAGGATCCAAAACAAATCGCCTTTAGCAGTAGTAGGCCAGGTAATATTAACTCGTAGCTTTCTACACTTTAATAGAAAAAAGCACAAACACCATTTCAGAGTGGTACATTATTTTTAAAGTGCCTTTATTGCCTCTGGGTTCTCGACCTGTTGAAGAATTAGGTAAGCAAACAGATGGCTTTAAAGACTTGCAGTTAGCTCTTAATACATTTGTTATCTTGTTTAGTGTTGTTTTAATCAAGTTTAATTAGCTATAGCTGGCTGTTAAATGTAGGTTTTTTCTAAAAACCATAAAACTAAAGCATTGCATTTATTTAACTGTAGTGGCTTTTGGATCAAGCCTACATTAAAGAGTAAAAAAGCTGTTTGTCTTGTTACAGTCAAATTTGGTCTGTGGCTGAGGGACAGGGTTTGGAACGTGGACCGATTTTCTAGTCGCCTTATTGGGAACACCTATATATCTCATACTTAATGGAATCATCCAATGAGAATGCATCATGTGTTAGCAGCACAATGCATGAAATCATTAAAATTGGTCAAAAGCTTAAATTAATGTTTACATTAAACATCATATTGGGTAAAAATGTCTCCTGAGTGACTCATGCTGCCTCCCACCACCACCCTATATATTGCTACAAAATTCCTTTATTTTGTCCATTCCATTTCTTCAGTATATACTAATCAGCCATAACATTAAAACCACCTCTTTGTTTTTACACTTACTGTCCATTTTATCAGCTCCACTTACCATATGGGAGCACTTTGTAGTTCTGCAATTACTGACTGTAGTCCATCTGTTTCTTTATGCTTTTTTAACCTGCTTTCACCCTGTTCTTCAATGGTCAGGACCACCACAGAGCCGGCATTATTTAGATGGTGGATGGTTCTCAGCACTGCACTGATACTGACATGGTGGTGGTGTGTTAGTGTGTGTTGTGCTGGTATGAGTAGATCAGACACAGCAGCGCTAAATACCGTGTCCACTCACTGTCCACTCTATTAGACACTCCTACGTAGTTATTCCACCTTGTAGATGTAAAGTTAGAGACGATCGCTTATTTATTGCTGCTGGGAGCATTCTCAGTCCAGCAGTGACAGTGAGGTGTTTAAAAACGCCATAACAGCACTCATATTCCTACCAGCACAACACACACTAACACACCACCACCATGTCAGTATCAGTGCAGTGCTGAGAATGACCCACCACCAAAATAATACCTACTCTGTATTGGTCCTGTGGGGGTCCTGACCATTGTATATAGCAAGTGGAGCCGATCAAACAGTATGTGTAGAAACAAGGCGGTGGTTTTGTTCATTCTCTTGAACCTTAGAGGAAACCATATTAAGAAATAACTTAATGTTTTGACTTAGCAACTAGATTGCAACAAGTTTAGAAAGATTAAGACAGTGACAAAACTGAAGTGAAAAGTTTATATAATAATCAATAGTCAAAAATGTTTTGAAATATTCAACACTAAGGATGTGAACTGGTAAGAGGTAGGGGTATCATGATGGTAAAGCAAGATCTACCCAGGCTATTGCTTACCACCTTGTGCCAAACATTGAGGAAACTGTCAAGCAGTTCATAAGGAACAATGCTCAATGCAAGATTGCAAATAATTTACCCTCTTCACCATATTCCATACATAATATTGTGAAAAGATTCACGGAATTCAGAGAAGGTGAACGGCGGGCCTTATTTATTGTCAGGTTTATAATAGTGTGTCTTTGATTCATCTACAGATCTGCATCTGTATCTGCATGAGGATTAAAGAAACACAAAGAAACTTTTTATTTTACTTTGATTTACTTTTTATTTAAATCTTTGGTAATATTAGAGCATTGTTGTATAGTGAAGGCTGTTCATATATACACTGACGAGGCATAACATTATGACCACTGACAGGTGAAGTGAATAACACTAATTATCTCTTTATCTCTTTCTCCCTTTTTTAGCGCGTCCAGTTGCCCGATTCCATCATGCTTCCTCTCCACCAGTGCCAATCCCTGCTCTAATTGAGAAGAACAAAGCTAACCCACGCCCCCTCCGACACGTGGGCAGCATGCCGTATGCATCTTATCACCTACACTTTTTGACGAGTGCAGTACAGCTCAGCATTGTGTACGGAGAGACAAACCCTGAGAGCACTCTTTTCTCATCTCTGTGCAGGCGCCATCAATTAGCCAGCAGAGGTCGTAATTGCACCAGTCATGAGAAAGAGACCCCATCCGGCTTAGTCCCGCCCATCTGAACAACAGGCCAATTGTTGTTTTTGTGGCCGCTCAGCCTTAACCAGCAGGCAGAGCTGAGATTCGATACGATGTATTCGAGATCCCAGCTCTGGTTCCAGTGTGTGTTTTTACCGCTGCGCCACCTGAGCGGCAGCAATGAACATTTTATCCTCAAAGTTGATGTATTAGAAGCAGGAAAAATGGGCAAGCGTAAGGATTTGAGCGAGTTTGACAAGGGCCAAATTGTGATGGCTAGACGACTGGGTCAGAGCATCTCCAAAACTGCAGCTCTTGTGGGGTGTTCCCAGTCTGCAGTGGTCACTAGCTATCAAAAGTGGTCCAAGGAAGGAACAGTGGTAAACCGGTGACAGGGTCATGGGCGGCCAAGACTCACTGATGAACGTGGGGAGCGAAGGCTGGCCCGTGTGGTCCGATCCAACAGACGAGCTACTGTAGCTCAAATTGCTGAAGAAGTGAATGCTGGTTCTGATAGAAAGGTGTCAGAATACACAGTGCATCACAACGTGGTATGAAAGGCTGTTATATACAGTATAAGTGTATATGTTTCTCTTTGGTGCTGGATTTCTTTTTGTTGTGTGTATATAATCTTACTGACTATGCTATTCTTCCTCATTGCTCTCTCTTGTACATGCCAAGTTATTAAGCTATTGTAGAAAGCTTAAGGGCAGGCATGTAGCCTAATGACTGCTCATGTCTCTAATGTTTTTAAACATTTACTTCACAGCCTTCATCTGAAGATGTTTATTGCTAGTGGCTGTTGAGAGCATTAGGCTGCTTGTTCAAAGAACATATTTGAGAATTTTGGAGTATTTGCACTTGTATGCCAGCTTGTTCCCTTTCTTGTGGCCTAGGGAACAAACTTAATGTTCCCCAGTACAAACCCAGTCAGCAAACATTTGTTTCTAGAGGCAAATAGCAACATCCCACTTGTAATCCTTAGAAGCTTTGTTTAAAAGTAAGCTAACCTGAAAAGTAAGTAAAAATAAGAGAAAATCTAAATGGAAGGATGATGCAGAATTTAAAATGCCAGTAAAGATAAACATTGTTGTAATATCTTATAAATATACACCAATCAGCCTTTTTAGCCTGCTTTCACCCTGTTCTTAAATGGTCAGGACCCCCACAGGACCACACAGAGCAGATATTATTTAGGTGGTGGATGATTATCAGCACTGCAGTGACAATGACATGGTGGTGGTGTGTTAGTCTGTGTTGTGCTGGTATGAGTGGATCAGACACAGCAGCGCTGCTGGAGTTTTTAAATACTGTGTCCACTCACTGTCCACTCTATTAGACACTCCTACGTAGTTGGTCCACCTTGTAGATGTAAAGTCAGAGACGATCGCTCATCTGTTGCTGCTTTTTGAGTTGGTCATCTTCTAGACCTTCATCAGTGGTTATAGGACGCTGCTCACAGGGCGCTGTTGGCTAGATATTTGTTAGGTTGGTGGACTATTCTCAGTCCAGCAGTGCCAGTGAGGTGTTTAAAAACTCAGCAATGCTGTGTCTTATCCACTCATACCAGCACAACACACACTAACACACCACCACCATGTCAGTGTCACTGCAGTGCTGAGAATAATCCACCACCCAAATAATAAAAAAAAACTAAAACACTTAAAAACAGCAACAGTGGGTCCTTTTAAATGGATAAAAAATACCAGTTTAGGGAGCCCAGGTGGCACAGTGGGATATTCCGCTAGCACACCAGCGCAGAGATTCTGAACTCCACTGTTCAAAACTCGGCATTGCCACCGGTCGACTGGGCACCATCTAGCGGGCATAATTGGCAGTGCCAGCAGCTGACTATAATTGGCCACCGTGTCTGCTAAGGCGGGATGACCAGACTATGTGGGTGGGGTCTTCTAACCCTGATTAGCAGATAGAGGTGCCTGTGGTTCCGCTAAGGACTGAGCACGGGTCAGAGGAGGCATGAGCAGGAAATTTACCCTCCTCAAATGCAATCAGTGATCTCCAGCAGTGGAAGACAAATTGATTACAGTAAATCAGGAGAAAAATGGGAGAAAATGCATAAATAAATAGAAAAAAAAACAGTTTAGAAGCACTTTAGAAGAGTAACTTAAAGATGTACAGTAAAAGCACTTTTCTTGCTGGTATGGTATTTCAAAAGCATACAGTGATTGTGGAATCATAGTACAGCCTGCTTGTGTTATTATGGAAAGTAGCCAGTTGGAGAGCCAAACACAGCCCTTGTCATCTGCAAAGGTCATTAAAGGCTGGCATACATTAGAGACTGCGCTAATTACAAAATGGCTTAAACTGTTTATTCAGGAGGATTATATTTGCTGGGTTAGAGTACGTACATCACATGACTTGTCCATCAGAAGCCAGCATACCCATCTCTTTATGAATACTGATGTTTAGTGAAAGCTTTGAGCCTGGTGCCATCATGCACACTAGTCTCCACATGTGACTTGTCCACATGAAAAGAACAAACCCAGAACTAGAGTACTAAAGCAAACATAGCCCAACAGCTTCTGTATATTTTGCTCATCTTCTTTTTTTCTTTCCAGCATTGGTAACTTAGCTGCAATAATTGTTCGTCTGAGTCAGAATCATAAGCGTGGCTTTTGTAAAAATGTGAATGCATAATGTGGACCATTGCTCTGAGGGGACATTTCTCACATGCTGTGCAATAATCTGCTTTTTGAATATAAAAAGGACCAAGAGAGACTCAGCCACACAAGTATGCTAATACATTCAGTATGATCCAATTATGGCCCAGTCCAGAACCAAGTTCAACATGGCTACTACATGCTTTCCTAAAAAGCGCTGATTTGACATGGGTGACCCGCGACTGAGTAGCTTGCACTTAAAGAGACATCAGAAAGTGCTTTTGGCTATGGAGGAAAATAAGCATGCAGAACTTTCCAGTACACTGGAGGAATTGTTGTACTGTACACGTTACCTAGACCTGTCCAGGGGCTAAATTTCTCATGTGGAAATATGTGGCCATTTGGAATAATCATGACAACCAAACCATGATAAGCATCCATGTTGTTATAATAAGTCAGCAACCCTGGAGTTGTGAGGGTAAAGTGCCTTCCGGCTAATAGCCCAAAGCTGTACCCACTAGGCTACCACTGTTCCAATAGTATATTTGAAGAATACAAAGCTATTAGAAGAAACCTATAATAAGCTAGTGGTGTGAGTGTTGCACAGCTCCAGAGCCCTGGATACCTTAGTTTCGAGCCCATTGCAGTTCTATTGCAGATTTCATTAGATATGATTACTGAAAGACTCCAAACTAATGTAATTATTACAATTTGTGTTATTTGTTATAATATCATCAGGTATAACATTGTGGTATTGTTTAATATTATAGTAATATTGTTTCAATAAATGTGAAATTATATATCACCAGATTTATTATACTGATGTTTATTACAATTTGTAATGGTCTCATTTTTGCAGGGTTAAATGCCACAATAGATTTTACAACTTGACATAACATGAGTATCTCCAGGTTCATTATTGTAGTATTTACTTCAGTTCACAATAAGTATTATAGTTTAAAAGCAGTATAATTTTTTCTGTGTTTAATACCATTTATTTTAAAATTGTTCAATTATTGTCTGGTTTAGTACTGTTGTAATTATTTAATTTGCATGACGGTTTCTCAAGCAGTGAGAGAGCTCAAAGGTTATGCACATTTAACAGTGGTTTCCGGCTTTGCCCTACACACACTGAGATCTCTCCATGTTCCGTGAATCTTTTCACAATGTTATGAACAGTAGATGGTGAAAGACTGAATGATTTGTTTCTTTTTTAACTGATTGGCAGTTCTCTCCTAAAGTTTGGCACAATGTAGAGAGCCACGGCCCATTATTGATTGTAAACACTGATCCTTTGTTAATTTTTTTTTGCATTTTCCCCCAATTTTTCTCGCATTCTAGTCATATTTAGTTACCCGACTGCATTACGCTTCCTATCTACTGATGTTGACCTCGACTCTGACTGAGGAGAGCCGTGACTAACCCACCCCCCTCCTCCGACACATGTGCAGTAGCCAACTGCATCTTTTCACCTGCATGAGGTGAGTTCATATGCGAATCAGCTTTGTGTACGGAGAGTCACACCCTGATCAACATATTATCCCTCGTCTCTGTGCAGCACCATCAATCAGCCAGCAGAGGTCGTAATTGCATGAGTTATGAAGAACGCCCTCCGGTACCCTCACTTAAACAACAAGCCAATCGTTGTTCGTGTGGGCACTCAGCCTGCCGGGTAAACACTGATCTCTTGTCGGATTCTCCTTTTATAGACAATCATGATTCCTTTAACTCTTACAAATTCACCTGCTTATTGTGGAACGCTGTAACTTGAAAATTCTATAAACGCTTTACTTATATTTTGCCTCTGGTCTAGCTTTTTTGAGTGTGTTGCAGGTATCAAATCTAAATGTGTTTCTGTTTACAAAATATAATGAAGTGGATCATTGAAAACATTTGAAATGTTTTCTTTCTATGTTTAACAGTTAATTAAATTACAAATGACAGATTATTCTTTATACTGCACTTTACACAATGTCTCAGTTTTCTTTGGAAATGGGGTTTATAAAATCGAATGCACAACTGCACATTGAATCCAGCAAAATTTACAGCTTTTTAAAGCAAGTTAAAAATAGTAGAAAAAAGTGCTAAAAAAGTTGAACTACCAACACCGTGCCTTATGTTACATGCGTGTCTTATAAACTGCCAATCCCATCATGCTCAATAAAACAACAGCAGTAAAGATCTGACATATTTAGGCCAGCGTATCTTGGAGCATAGGTGTGATAATGAGACTTTGCCAACTAACCTGTGTGTTGTAGATATGAGATGTTCAATCATCTATTTAATAATCCATCTGCCAATTAATCTAGTCAGCGGTGTTCAGGTCTACAGAAGGTTAATAAGGCTCAGCTGTGCCATGGTTATCCTGGGTAAATGTCACTTAGATGAGGGGCGCACACGGGTCAAGATTTCCCTCCTGATCTAAATTTAATCATACTGCGCGTCCGCTGGCCTCCACTTCACCCTAATTAGTGCTGGCCGAAACAGAAGTGTGATCTACCCTGTGCAGGCACCAAACCCCTCTCCCCACCTCATGCACACACAAATACACCCATCTGTACCTCCTCTTGCTTTGCGCTTGATGAACAAACACATGGTCAAAGTCAAACCCAAGGCTACAGAGAGCTCTGGAACCGGCTGATGAGAAGCCTATGAAACGGTTGTCAGATTTAAGAAATGTGCAGGTGTAGTTGATTTATTCATTATATTATCATAACTGTAGTGCTGCTTTATTATATTATTTTACTTTTATATAGTATATATATATTGGTTCAAAATTAAAGTCTAGAAAATATTTTTTTTGCTGGAATTATAGGCCTGCACCAGCAAACTTAGTCTGGTATACCAAGGTAACAGTATTCTCTATTTCTCTCTCTCTTTAAGTGTATAAACAGAGAGCACAAATTATATGAATTGTTAAGATTTTTAGCATTGAAGTGTAGATACTCTCATCATAATAATGACCAGGGTCACTGGTTTAAGCCCCACCACTGCCAATTTACCACTATTAGGTAATAGCAAAACCCTTAACCATCAGTTTCTTGCATTGTTTGGGTTGGGTCACAACTGTAAATTGCTTTGGATAAAAGCTTTTGAAAAACACATGAAATATTCCTTAAATAATATGTAATGTAATGTAATTTCAAAATTCTTACAATAAAACTGATTCTTCTGGTTTATTATTAGCTCACCAGCGCTAGATCTTGGGTCAAATCTCAGTGGTGCCATCGGCTGGATGGGAGAGTCTACTCTACACAGACATGATTGAAAGCCCTGAGATGCATTCATTTCGATTGATAAAAATGAATGAATGGCTCATATTTATACTTTGGTGGTATAGGCCTTGTTCTTGGCCTGTGTGGGTATGGGTCCTTGTTTATAAATCTCATGGTGGTGTCTTGGTCTCGAATTGTATAGGTCATGGTGCTATCTTTGAATGATGTGTTACGGGTTTTAATCTGTCTTGCTTTTAGGTGGCTTGTGTCTTCATCTTAAGCACTAAAAGTTCCATCTTGCTCCTAAAGGGTATGGGTCTGGATCTTTTTTTTATGTATGGTATGGGTCTTTGTACTGTTTTGGTCTCTTATAATTAATTACATTTTATATCATGTATATCATTCAAATGTACTCTAGGCCACGGAGGAAAGGTTCCTTCTGAAACTGGTTCCTTTCAAGGTTTTTTTCTTGTGATTTTAGGGAGGTTTTTTTTCTTTCCACTGTAGTCCTTGGATTGCTCATTAGAGGTTTTGGTCCAAAATTATGTGAAGCTGCTTTGAGACAATGTCTGTTATAGAAACACTATACAAATAAACTTTATTCCTTATTTTGGCTATTAAAAGTCAGTCTTAGACTTGGACATCATGTATAATTGTTCTGGTCTTGTCTTAGCCTTGTGTTATATAATGTAGATTTTAGTCTTATTTATTTAGATGGTATGGCTCTTGGTCTTGTCTTGGTCTTGACAGAAACAAAACATCTTAATGTTTTTATATTATCTGGTAATAAGACACAGTGGTACAGTATCTATGTGCATACAATCATATATGCTCTGGTGTACTGCGGTCAAACCAGATGGGCCATATTGCTGAATTATTAAGTCTGAATATTAATATAAATTAGACAGAAAATGAGTAATAATTCTTCTGCCCTGCAGAAATGATTAACATAATTCTGATAAATAACCAGATGGCAGAATTGAGGGAAATTTATCTTAATGAATATCTTGACTCTACTTGGAGAAAGGTAAATGGCTCCACCGGGGCCAAAGATGGTCCTGTCTCTCTGTGTTTATCTGTGAACCCCTTTTAAAGTGTGCCATAGAGTGGCAGCAAAAAGAAATTAATCAGCTCTCAGGGTGTGTATTAGTTCAGATGCTAATATTTTATAATCTCTCTCTCTCTCTCTCTCTCTCTCTCTCTCTCTCTCTCTCTCTCTCTCTCTCTCTCTCTCTCTCTCTCTCTCTCTCTCTCAGTCTATCATTGCTGTCTGGATTTTTTTCCCACTGCTTAACAATTTTTGCTACATATTATTTACTTTATAGATAATTAGCAATTTCATCTGGGAGAAGCAGCAATAGCTCATGTGACCTGCTTTTCATAGTGTGATCATATACATTTACAAACAGAATTTGCATAAACTAATAAAACAGAAGCAAATGTGCAATGTAATTTAATTTTATTAAAGAACTGATTAATGGTTTACAGTCCTGCTGAAAAACCAGTTTAATTCTTTGTATTTAAAACAGTACGGTAATTCAACAGCAAAATCTGTTATGTAGCTGCTGAGTATATTTGCAATACATTTTAGGAGTTTTTAAAAAATACATTGTTTACTTCAAGCCACATCATCTTAATTGTAACTTGGACATCTCAAAACAGAAATTAACTCGTTAATTTATGTTTTATGTAACATAAATTTTTTGCATGATCTTGTTGCATCATCTCACCTCCATAAAATTAGAATTTATTCTCACCTTTTACTGCAAGCTGTTTGGTAACTGAAAAGAAGTCCAAACAGTCCAGGACAGTGGTAGCCTAGTGGGTAGAGCTTTGGGCTATCAACTGAAAGGTTGAGAGTACGAATCCCAGCTCTACCAGGCAGCCACTGTTGGGCCCTTGAGCAAGGCCCTTAACCATCTCTGCTCCAGGGGCGCCATACGATGGCTGACCCTGTGCTCTGAACCCAGCTTCCAAACAAGCTGGGATATGCGAAGAAAGAATTTCATTGTACTGTAGCACGGTGGCTAAGTGGGTAGCACTGTCGCCTCACAGCAAGAAGGTCCTGGGTTCGATCCCCAGGTGAGGCGGTCCAGGTCCTTTCTGTGTGGAGTTTGCATGTTCTCCCCGTGGGTTTCCTCCGGGAGCTCAGGTTTCCTCCCACAGTCCAAAGACATGCAAGTGAGGTGAATTGGAGATACTAAATTGTCCAGGACTGTGTTGTCCAGTTAACCTTGTGAACTGAAGAACCTTGTGCAATGAGTAACTACCGTTCCTGTCATGAATGTAACCAAAATGTAAAACATGACGTTAAAATCCCAATAATCAAACAAACAAATAGAGGCATTCTATTCTTCTTCTTCTTCTTCAAACCATGGTGCTCAATTCTCATTCTGCGAAACAGCTGAACTTTTTGTCTCAGATGTTTCTTGTCATGTTTCCTGGTGAATCGTGGTTTCCTCTCTTTTTTTCCTTTTTTCTTATAGTGGACACATGAACAAAGATTTTGTGTAGTTTTACACAAGAGCAGACTTAGAATTTAGCTAATTAATAGGGTGAGGCACCCTAACAAGACACACTTTAATTCTATCTCATTAGTCATCTGGTATTGGAAAAAGAATCAGCAAAAGGCTGGAAAAAAGCTATCATTGTGTTTACAGATAAACCAAGTGCTCATAAAAAAGGTTCACCAGTTTTACTGAAAACCAAGCAAAACAGTAATACAATAAAGTTCCAAAGAGTAAGCTGAGAAATGCACAAACAAAAATAGCTACAGCAAATGTTCAAAAACAAGGTCTGAAATACAGAAAAAGGGTCATACTGGGTAAGATAATAACGATCAAATGCTCATTATGCTACTAACAGAGAGATAGCGTTACTGTGCAATGAACCGTATAAAAACAAGGGTTAATATACAACTAGATAAACAAACTAATTTAAAACAAGTGAGGCAATTAGAATTGTGATGACATAGAACTAACAAGAGCTTTCTGATTAATAGTAACAGATGCTGATTGATCCTCCGCTAACTTGGCTGACATGGCGGAAATACCTAAATCAAATGAGTCGGCCAAACGATTCGGATGAATGAACTGGTTAGGGTCGGTTAGCAGCGTGAAGACAGCCCAGATATTTTTGTACTTTTAGTATTGACTGAGAATCAGTGATCAATGCATTACTGTAGTATTAATTAATTACTAGTGTGGCGGCATGGTGGCTAAGTGGGTAGCACTGTCGCCTCACAGCAAGAAGGTCCTGGGTTCTCTCACAGTCCAAAGACATGCAAGTGAAGTGAATTGGAGATACAAAATTGTGACTAACATTGTGAACTGATGAACCTTGTGTAATGAGTAACTACCGTTCCTGTCATGAATGTAACCAAAGTGTAAAACATGACGTTAAAATCCTAATAAACAAACAAACAATTAATAGTGTTGTTAGTTTAGGCATAATGCGCTGTTATTATGACTGAAATAAAGACTAGTCAACATTTTATGAGTAATTAATGACGAAATTCCAAAGGGTTCACAAATTTCTTAACATTCAGATATTAATCTACCTGATCAATTTATTCTACTGCAACTAAAGCTAAACCTCTTGTTATGTTTCAAAAGTAGGAAACAAATTACAAAATCAAATTTGACATTTTTAATTAATTCATTAGGATTCATGCTGCACTGCATAATTAAGCTTGAGTGTTTAATTATACATTTAAATGGGCTCTTCAATTACTTACAGCTTAATAAAAAATCATTAGTTCGTCTCCAAAGTTATAAGCTATGGAGACACGTATTAGTCTACCTACTTAAGAAATATTCGATTATGAACAGACTGGGATTTGCCAGGAGCCCATTTGCAATCTGTGGTAAATTTCTGTTAACCTAAAAGCTGAAGCTCGCATCAGAATTTGACATCAAGCTACAACAATGTAAAATTTCCATATTAATTAGCACAGGGCACTGTGGGCTGCTCTCGATGACTGGTTATATTCTGGCTGTGAGGAACCACAGTGCCTCCATGTGGAGGTGAGTACGGTGCTAATGAACGACACAATACACCAACCTACTGAATCACATCTGTTGTTACTGGGTCTGCTCTTAACTGACTGTGCTGTGTTACTTGTAAAGCTATTTGTATATATATATATATATATATACTGTATATATGGGCATGTTAACATTAGTGTTTTACAGTGTTTTAAGCTCCTTAATGTTCACCATGATTGTTGTGTGAAATCTTCACAGCAAATGGAAAATTAACCAGATGCAATTAATTACTGTTATTATTTTATAGTACACAATTTGACCAGTGATCTTTTACTGTGTTTTTCTTAAACATATTGGAACACTTGTTTTACCCCACTGTACATCATGTTTAATGTGGTAGCTGGTAGGTTTGATACAATGCCTTAAACAGGCCATTACATACTCACTCATTTATTTACACTTACACATAGGGGCAATTGAAAGTAACTAATCCAAGCCACCCAGACATCGCAGACATCAGAAGAATGCCTTTATTGGTCGTATATACAGATACACATGTATAGTACAATAAAATTCTATTTTCCGTATATCCCAGCTTGTTTGGAAGCTGAGGTCAAAGCGCAGGGTCAGCCATTGCACAGCAGAGCCTGGATTTGAACCGACAATCTTATGACTGATAGCCCAAAGCTCTACCCACTAGGTTACCACTGATGCCTTTAAATAAAACCAAAGTTTGAACCTGGGTGCTGTGCTGTACAGCACCAATGCTATCTGCTGTGCCACCACGATGCTCATTCTGTTAATATTTTCAGGTCCAAAATTGCACATGCCCTTAATTTCCAGTTTCCAAGCCCTTAATATGTTTGTCCATAATTAAAATGTGATATACACCGATTAAGCATAACATTATGACCACCTTCCTATGCAGCCCCACACATAACAAACTGTGATGCACTGTGTATTTCGACACATTTCTATCAGAACCAGCATTAACTTCTTCAGCAATTTGAGCTACAGTAGCTCGTCTGTTGGATCGGACCACACGGGCCAGCCTTCGCTCCCCACGTGCATCAATGAGCCTTGGCTGCCCATGACCCTGTCGCCGGTTTACCACTGTTTCTTCCTTGGACCACTTTTGATAAATACTGACCACTGCAGACCGGGAACACCCCACAAGAGCTGCAGTTTTGGAGATGCTCTGACCCAGTCGTCTAGCCATCACAATTTGGCCCTTGTCAAACTCGCTCAAATCCTTACACTTGCCCATTTTTCCTGCTTCTAACACTTCAACTTTGAGGATAAAATGTTCACTTGCTGCCTAATATAGCCCATCCACTAACAGGTGGCGTGATGAAGAGATAATCAGTGTTATTCACTTCACCTGTCAGTAGTCATAATGTTATGCCTCGCCGGTGTAAAGCTCAACAGTAACTTATTTTGTTCTTTATTTCTTTGTTTTGTTATTCACTAATTCCTTCCATTATTCAGCATAGTAATGTATTTTGTACATTGAGTATTGTACTAATGTCATAGTAATGTGAGAATACGTTCTAAAGTTATAGCACAAAAGTCACACTGACAGGGGCCATGTGAGAGTTTACAGCCACTAATATTTATTTCATTTTTTTTTTTTGTTAAGCCGCAACACAGCGCTGATTAATTCCTCCAATTACGGCACCAAAGGCTTGTGAAACTGATTACAGTCATTCCCATATATCTACATGTATTTTAACGTGTTTTACATTACCAGCTGAGGAAAGGGAAACTCTAGAAATGGCTCGGAGGCAAAAAATCTATAATTAGAATGCAGATCAATTGGGTAGCAGGTAATTTACCTTAAGGGAAGGAAGTCTAATTATTGTCTTTGAAAACCTAATTTAGCATTAAACACTTCAGGTGGCTCTTCTCCTCTCAATGGAGGAAGGAAAAAGCTGTCCTGGAGCTGTGCTCCTGCTTCTACTCTTGCTCCTGCATCTCTTTTGTCTCATTTCATTTCTCATGCTCTTGTTTATGTTTTTTTTGTGTTGATGACTAAATGCTTAAAACAATGTTGCAAATATATTCTGTATGATAGGCTTTAAAGTGTGAAGAAAAAAAATGCCTAGATACCATAACAAAGCAGCCCAAAACCCTACTCAATGTTTCGGTAAAATGAATGCTATTGTTGTGAGCTGGTCCCCAAATTGAAATTTCTAAGCTAGTTTTCTTAGAGCTTTAATTAGTCATTCTGAGCTACCTGAGTGTGTTTAGAATGCTAAATAAACTACATTTCTTAATTAAGTGTGAGGACTCCACCAACTCTTTTACTGGCCTAAGGAAAGTAAACACACACCAGAGCTGGGATCTCGAATACATCGTATTGAGTCTCAGCTCTGCCTGCCGGCTGGGCTGAGTGGCCACATGAACAACGATTGACCTGTTGTTGACATAGGGGTGGGGTATTGAGCCGGATAGGGACTCTCTCATGACTGATGCAACTACAACCTCTACTACACCTCAGGGTGTGTCTCTCCGTACACAGAGCTGATTCGCAGCTGATCTTGTCTGGTGTAGGTGACAAAATGCATTTGGCTGCTGCCCACGTGTCGGAGGGGGCGTGGGTTAGCTTCGTTCTGCTCAATCAGAGCCAGGGCCGGCATTAGTGGAGAGGAAGCATGACGCAATCGGGCAATTGGATGTGCTAAAAGTCGGGAGAAAAGGGGGAGAAAATTCATAAAACAATATATATATATATAAAGCAAAGTGAACCCCAGCATTGTGTGGAACTGGGCCTTCCACTATGTCTAGCCATCTAGCCAGTTGTAGTGCAGATGCTGCTCTGTCTTCGTATTGATGGTGACCAGGACAAGTTGTTCTCTTGATTGTTTGTGTAGTTTGTCGCATGCTTTGACAAACCTTTGAAAAACTAAGTGTTATCCCTGAGCACCAGAGAAATAACACCTTTAGGCTCACTCTTAAACCAGGTAAAATCCTTTGGTGCCAGACATGACATTTTTACCTGACTGTTGCCCACTTAACACAGTCAATAATTATATGAAATGATAAAGGCTATTATTTATTTATTAGGATTTTAACATCATGTTTTACACACAGACAAATTCTATACAGAAAGGACCCGGACCACCCCACCTGGGGATTGAACCCAGGACCTTCTTGCTGTGAGGTGACAGTGCTACCCACTAGGCCACCGTGCCCTAACGGCTATTATTTTTATTGTGGTTCTAAACTGTTAATGTACGATTAGAGTATTTTACGAATGCATGACCAAACCCCCTCCACTTTGATGATAGTTAAAGAACCACATAAGAGTAGCTGATTTGTAGTGACCCATACAGGCCTGTTCCTTTTGCTTAAACGTTCCTGGCAGGTGAGGCTGTACCTGACAGATGGTGTTTGTGAGTGACGCTTGTTCCCAGTTGATCAGGGCCCCAGAAAGCGCATGGGAGGATAGTCTCAGCAGAGTCCCACTCGCTGTCCGGCGGCATATGTCGCTCAATGGCCTACACTTGCTGAAAGGATTCTGCTTACACCAGCCTGTCTTAGCAGCCCTGTTGAGTTCTGGGTGTTAATAATAGCCTCCTCCTTCACACATGCATTCTGGACTTGTAAATAACTGAATACACTAGCAAGTGGGTGGAGGGGGACACTCAGACCCAACCATGGCTAAATTGTGGCAGAAAAAGAACCAAAAAAATCTGTCCTCTTGTATTTGGATGAAACTGCAAGAGAATGTGCCATGAACAAAAAGCTGTTAAAGTGCCCGGTCCTGAGTGGACCACAGCAAGGGTTGCTCAAATGCAAAGCTGGAAACCCCAACATTCTATCCTCTACTGTGTCCAAATGGAAAGCAACGGTGCGATAAACACATAAAAATGGCAATTAGGCCCAGGCAAAGCCAATTCAGATGTCTGTAAAACCTCGAGGCTGGGAAGTCTGAGTTGGCACAATAACAGTCTGGGCCAGTCTGGGCCATGATGCTTCCAGCTGGACCAGAGCAAGCCATTCCAGACAGAACCATCTCAGCCCATCTTGGCTGTCCTTGGTCCCTGCTGGCCTTGGGGGGACATAATGTGTGTCCGTGTGTTTAATATGTGACATAATATGTGTGGGTTTTGCTTTCCCCTCTGTATATCCCGAAGACAAATACAGTCTGCCTTCATGCTGTAACAGCCATTAGTTAATTGTGCCGGATTTTCCGAGCAGAGTGTTGCTTTAATTAAGCAGCTAATTGCAATGTAGCTCTTGATTAGCTTTGGGGGATGGGAATGTTCAGGCAGCCTGATATGTTGTGCACACTTCAGAATCATTTACAGAAATTGAAGCTAATTTCGCTCTCTGTGTCTACAGCAGCATTAATTTAATTTGGGTTGCTTTTAGCTCATTAACACTTCTAATTAATACGTTGACATCACTATTAAGATGTCTCTTTGAAATTGGCGTCTCCAGATAATCAGGATAGAGAAGGCTGACGGATGGAAGGAGATGGCAACTGGAGAGAGAGCCGGAAAGAGAGAAAGTGCACAGTAGGGATGAGGGAGATGAAGAGGGGCTGTTCGATCCTCATTTGTAAATCACCAGCAGTGTATGATTATGAACTGTAATAGGGCTCTGTGGCAGGCGGCTAAATTGGAAATGAAAGGCAAGTTGATTGTTTTAGATTTGATGGAGTTTGCACTGGGGCTAGGCATGTGTATATGTGTGTACATGCTGGGGATCGCTGATGCTTGGGTTGCTGGTGCAGGCCAGATGTGGCGCACAGCTGAATCCCATGCTCGACTGCCCCTGTGTTTGGGTTTGTCATTTTAATGAGCAGAATTTAGTGACTCTGGAATATAATTTTGAGGGCGAGGCTGCTACTCAGTTCATCACACTGTCATCACTTGAAGCTTTCCCCGAACCACGCCACACACTATCGACCTTCCACGGCTTCCAGTCTAATAAATGTAGACATGTATTTGTGTATAAATTTTAATACTTGGACATCCATGAATGCTTGATGTGTAAAAGGGATGTTTTAACAGGGAGGATGACCATCTGTTTCATAGCCTTTGAAGAGAGCTGGCCTACGAAGGCATTATCTATGGTATTAAAATTAAACTGCATAATTAAAGCCAACCATACAGTAGACGGCATAATTAAAATCTAAATTAAAGTCTAAAGTCTAAACACTTCAGATATTTAACAATTCTGTCATCCACAAGAACAATATGTAGTGCCCAGGATTAATTATCTTGGATGGTTTAATTGATTATCACAGTGAAGAATCAACATTTTAATTTTTAAAACAGGGAGTTACTGAGTAGTTCCAAAAGAACACAAATCCAGGTCAATATTTTAATTATTGCTGGGCCAACAGTGTCTACAAACCCCTGAAGTTTTATCCATGACACAAGCAAAAGATTGGCTAATTAGGTATGTACTCTTAGTTACACCGATCAGTCATAACATTAAAACCACCTCCTTGTTTCTACACTCACATTTTATTAGCTCCACTTTATCAGCTCCACTGTCGTCCATCTGTTTCTCTGCATGCTTTGTTAGCCCCCTTTCATGCTGTTCTTCAATGGTCAGGACTCTCCCAGGACCACTACAGAGTAGGTATTATTTGGGTGGTGGATCATTCTCAGCACTGCAGTGAAACTGACATGGTGGTGGTGTGTTAGTGTGTGTTGTGCTGGTATGAGTGGATAAGACACAGCAATGCTGATGGAGTTTTTTAACACCTCACTGTCACTACTGGACTGAGAATAGTCCACCAACCAAAAATATCCAGCCAACAGCGCCCCCTGGGCAGCATCCTGTAACCACTGATGAAGGTCTAGAAGATAACCAAGTCAAACAGCAGCAATAGATGAGCAATCGTCCCTGACTTTACATCTACAAGATGGACCAACTAGGTAGGAGTGTCTAATAGAGTGGACAGTGAGTGGACACGGTATTTAAAAACTTCAGCAGCGCTGCTGTGTTTGATCCACTCATACCAGCACAACACACACTAACACACCACCACCATGTCAGTGTCACTGCAGTGCTGAGAATGATCCACCACCTAAATAATACCTACTCTGTGGTGGTCCTGTGGGGGGTCCTGACCATTGAAGAACAGGGTAAAAGCAGGCTAAAGCAGTATGTAGAGAAACATATGGACTACAGTCAGTAATTGTAGAACTACAAAGTGCTTCTATATGGTAAGTGGAGCTGATAAAAAGGACAGGGAGAGTAGAAACAAGGAGGTGGTTTTAATGTTATGGCTGATCAGTGTATATGCTTGTGTTGTCCACACAAAGTTATGGCTATTACACATTTTAATCTTTATTATTAAATATATTTCATATTATAGTCTGTTATTAAATAAATACTAATTAACTGAGTAAGAATATTACATATATAATATATATTATATATTATATTATATATTATATATTACATAAGTATACATAAATCCTATAGTACTAAAATGTCACTTGTTTGTATCACTGGTAATTTCCAGTGTAATTGTGTTTATTAGCAATTGCTTGTTGGTTCTTGAAAACTACAGAGGCTGGCTAGCTGGCTATGTAATACCTAGAATTCCAATAATTGAAGATTATGTTTAAATATTAGTACATGTATATAAATTAAATATAACATATAAATTAAATTAAAATTTTATTAAAATGCCCCTAATTCAAACCAATTACCAGTGCAGGCTAGGTTAATTAGCAACCACAGAGCAGCTATTGAGTGTGTTCTATTTGGTTTTTTATTTAGCAGTATTTTTAGTGCAGTTGTAAGGTATTGGTGAATGTTGTTATATATTTTGGGTGTCTCCATTATAAATATCAAAGATTATACATTTATCCCTGTGTTTTTACTATAGGTAACAATGTACATAGTTTTATTTTTATTCTACACAGATTATTTGTCATAATTTTTGGCTATGAATGGTTTGTTCAGATGTGTTTTAATAGTGTTGATAGTAAGAGGCTCTTTGGACCGTAAGGAAAAAGGATTTACTGTGAACAATGTAACAGTTGGTACTCTCTACTCTACAAGTTATCATTCATACAGAATTAATATTTTCAATTATGACCTTTATGATGTGCCATAAAGTGGATTTAACTGAATAATATATTCTTCTTAAATCATACAAACAGAAGTAAAATATTTATGTTTGTGATAGTTCCAAAGCTGTCTGAAAGAAATAATGTGTTAACTGAGTGACACCATGTTCACAATCGACTTCTTTTCCCTTCTGGTCTTCTATCAGGACCTGCAAATCAACAGAGAGAAAGGTGTGGTAAAGCGCTGTTTATTTAACAGATAAATCAATGGTCATCTCCTGCACTTTCACTAAAAGCTCATTTTTTTTGTTTCAAAGCATTCTCTCGGAAACAATCCTGCTGTAAAAAGCCTCCTGTTTAGCACTTCATTAAAAAGTACCTTAGAATAAGAGTCACAAGGGACACAATCCTAGCGTCATGTGTAAAAGCCATCAACAGCTGCATCAATTAACCCCTCGGCCCCCCAGGGGCCCATTAGCAGGAGAAACACCCTTTAAAATTGCATATGCTTCCGATTACACAAGGAATGACTAAACGCTCGTATTTGTTTTTTCTATAGGATTACGTTTGTAAAACAATTCAGCAAGGCGTACATTTCTTTGTCATGGCAGTGACTGTGTAAACGTATGTGGAAATGGGTTTCACACAACCAGTGTTTAGCATATTGTGATGTAAAAGGGGCAGCGTTATACTGCGGGAAAGCAGACCCACACACAGAGCCAGTGGTTACAGCAAATCTATCTGACCCCTCTGTGCCCTTATGTATATGATTTTGTGATAGATTTGAGTAAAAATACTGACTATACAAGCACAACTAAAATAAACTGGTCATTTTAAACTCTTAAAAAATAATCAGTATATTTTTATTTTTAATGCCAATGCTGACAATGGTCTAGATGCATCTCTAATTAAATATCATTAAAATTAAACAAACTAGAAAACGTTGGTCTAATTTCAGTGTTAAGAGTCTTGATCAAACAAACAAAAAACCCTGTTGAGCTACATCTGTACAATGTTTA